>NC_133457.1:101527922-101838457 GCF_048565385.1 Saimiri boliviensis | reverse complement strand
TTGTGGTACGAGATGCAAACAACAGCAAACCAATAATCAGAAAAATCTGGGTTCTAGTGGTAAATCACTTAAGAGCCACGTGAGTTTGGATAAGTCATTAGACCTATCAATGCTGCATTTATAAAAATGCTCAGTCCTCGCTTTGCTATCTCACAGCACTAACTTTATTAAGCTAGGATAGGAAGATTAAATTAGATAAAAATACAGGACTTTGAAAAGAAAGCACAGAATCCAATTTCTCTTAGTGACTGCAAACTGCAAAGCCCTGTATATACGACAGACTTTATTTATTTATTTATTTTGAGACAGAGTCTCGCCCTGTCTCTCAGGAAGTGTGCAGTGGCGCAATCTTGGCTCACTGCAACCTCCATCTCCTGCGTTCAAGCAATTCTCCTGCCTCAGCCTCCCTTAGCAAGGACTACAGGTGTGCACCAACACGCCTGGCTAATTTTTGTATTTTTAGTAGAGATGGGGGGTTTCACCATGTTGGCCAGGCTGTCTCAAACTCCTGACCTCAAATGATACACCCGCCTTAGCTTCCAAAGTGCTGGGATTACAGGCATGAGCCGCCATGCCTGACTAGACTTTAAAGATTACTTAAAGCCAGCTTTTGACAAAGAACATAAGTATATGATCATAGAAGAAAAAATACTGAGTAGCCCATAAACATATAAAAAGTAGCCCAACCTCATTAGAAACCAGGGAAATGCACATTTAAACCATTATTTAGGCCTGGCATGGTGGCTCATGCCTGTAATCCAAGCACTTTGGAGGCCAAGGTGGGCAGATCACATGAGGTAGGGAGTTCAAGACCAGCCTGACCAACATGGCGAAACCCTGTCTTAAAAACAAACAAACAAACATTATTTATCATCGGATTGACAAAAATGAAAAAATTCAAAATCTGGTAATACCAAGTGTTGGTGAGGATATGGGGAAATGAGAACTGTTAATACTTGCTGACAGAAGAGGACAAATGAGCACGAGTGAATCGGTGAGGCCTAATACCACTGACGCATATATTCTACGACTAGCCCAGTAGTTCTCCTCCTAAGGACTTAGACATTAGAGAAATGCTCACACATATGCACAAGGAGTTATTTAAAGAATGATCACTGGACAACAAGAAACAAAGTTAAATGATCCATGGATGCATGCATAAATAGCAACCATAAGGAAAAAATACATGAGGATAATAATCACCAAATTCAGGATAGTGATTGCTTCTAAAGGAGGCTAAAAGAGAATCTGGATTAGGGAGGGCTATTCGATGAAATGAGATTAGGGAAGGGTGCAAAAGAGACTTTATCTGTATTTATAATGTTTTATTTCTTAAAGAGCTAAAGTAAATTTGGCAAAATGGGATGATTATGCACACCTGGAAGAGAAAAAAGGTTGAGGGGTACCACCAGAAGCTAACAGGGATTAGGCAGACCAAGTCATGCCCAACTGGCTGTGCTTCTTTATTGTTGTTACTGTTGATTAAGGATTTACAATGCTCACAGGGTAACTTAAAGTCAACAAGAGCTCTCACAGAGTTAGTCAACGAGTCAACAGGATGACCAGCTTTAATTATTTTTAAAGCTAATGCATATTAAGGGTGCACTTTTAGAAGCATAAAACCAATTCAGCCTAGCTCACCAGCAGTGAGTTAGTTTCTGTGCATTAAAAGAGACATTACAAACTGGAGATGTATGAGCAAGGTAGCAGAGGGTCTGGAAATCTTGCTACAGGAAAAATCAATAAAGGAATCCAAGAGGATTCAGGGAGGGACCCAAGAGTGAATCACCATCACTTATTTAAATGGATGCCTTGGAGTAGAGTAAATGCAAACAGTGCTACAAAAAATGGCAGATCACCTTCCATCCCCCTTCACAGCAGCTAGAGAAGTCCTACCCAGTCCTGAGACCCTGCTCAAATGTCACCTCCCTTGAGAGTCCTCAACAAACTCCAGTAAGACTTGTGAGCTTCCTCAGCAGTGTATCAGATCTCTGCCAGCACACAATATATGTATTAATAAGTATCTATTTCCTCTAATAAATCATGAGGTAGGTCTTCAAGAGTTGGGATCCTAGGATATGACCCTTGCTCCTAACAAGTATCTTGGCACCTAAGAGTACCTTGTTCATCGCAGGCACTTAACCCATGCTGCTAAATCAATGAGAGACAGATTTTTGGCTCCATATATATTAGCATATACACATACCCACTAACGTGAAAAAGACAGAAAAAGACACATTCACTGAAAGTGTCCCAACAGAGTCCGAATTATATGTCATGCTGCTGTCCACAGGCTCACCTGCATGGACTCTAGAACTCTAAGATTCTTGTATTCAATGTCTGAGCCTTAACCCAACTTAAATGAAAACTATTTTTTTGTTTTTCAAAGCAGTAATTTACCACCACCTTTTTTAAAATTTAAAATAATTTATTTTATCCATCCTGTTGAAAACGTTTTTAAGTTGTATAGGCCATGCATGGTGGCTTACACCAGTAATCTTAACACTTCGGGTGGCCAAAGCAAGGGGATTGCTTCAGCCCAGGAGTTCAAGACCAGCCTGGGAAACAGTGAGATCTTATGTCTACAAAAAATAAATTTAAAAAAAAGTTAGCCAGGCATAGTGGTACACACATATACTTGTAGTCCCAGCTAGCTACTCAGCAGGCTGACATGGAAGGACTGCCTGAGCCCAGCAGTGAACCAAGATTACGCCACTGTACTCTAGCCTGGGCAACAGAGCAAGACCCTGCCTCAAAAAAAAAAAAAAAAAAAAAAAGAAAAGAAAAAGAAGAAAAACAAATTGTACAATACCAGCCATGAACAAATACAGGATTAAAAACAAAACAAAATCTTTCTGTCTAAAGATTATATCTCATTTCATCCAAAATGAAATATCTTCTAACATTTCTAAGGTTATTACACTTAAAAAGTAAGACAGGCTGGGCTCAGTGGCTCACGCCTGTAATCCCACCACTTTGGGAGGCTGAGATGGGCGGATCACCTGAGGTCAGGAGTTTAAGACCAGCCTGACCAACATAAAGAAACCCCATCTCTACTAAAAATACAAAAGCTGGGTGTGGTGACACATGCCTGTAATCCTAGCTACTCAGAAGGCTGAGGCAGGAAAATCACTGGAACCCAGGAGGCAGAGGTTGTGGTGAGCTGAGATTGCGCCACCGTACTCCAGCCTGGGCAACAAGAGTGAAACTCCGTCTCAAAGAAAAAAAAAGTAAGACAAATCCCACCTGATAGCCAATGAGTGTCATTTATATGGGCCCTTGTGAACATGAAGGGGAGATGAGAAAGGAACTGTCTTCATTGAGCTTACAGAGCACCCTTACTAAGCATCTACACAGCTCCATGCCAGGAGTACAAGGCTCAGGAAACAAAGAACAAAACAGGCATGTTCTTTTCTTCAAGGCGCTTTCAATCTTCTGAGAACCAAGCACAACACTGACAAGTCAATGGAGGATTACTGAACCTTCTGGTTAGTGCTGCGGCTGAGTATGCATAGAGAACAAAGGGATCATGGATGGGGTATGTGTATCAGACTGGAGATCAAGGAAGGTGGCACAATTCAAGCGGAGAGGCCAAGTTAAACCAATGAACTCACCAGGAATAATTTACTATTAGCAAATACATGCAAATTCTCCAAGTTCCTTGGGCTACTGGGGTGACTGCAGTCAAGCAGAATTCATTCAAGTTCCTTGGGCCATTACGCAGAATTCTCCAAGCAGAATACATCTCTTCTGCATCTACATGTTTACTTACTTTTACTACACAGGGCTATCTCTATAATCTGGTAAATTTTCCAATGGTGGCATCAAGTGATATTCAGAGGCTAAGTATAGCAAAACTCAGATTCAGCCAAAGAATATTAGTCTAACCCTGTAATTTACAGATGAGTAAACTGAGACTCAAATTAGTGACAATACTTGAGCCTGAAGCTGTAGAACTGGGCCTGGAATCTAACTCTCATCTAAGTAGGAGCAGTATTACACAACCCCCAGACTCCCTTCCTCAACCAAGACCTCAGAAATGTTCATCTTCAACGCATACTTGGCCCTGCTACCATCATCTTTCAGCCAACACTAAAATCCCTTTGCTGCTTTTCTGCCCATGCTTTTAGTCAGGTGAGTTCTTTCTGCAGTTGTTCCTTGTCTATCTGCAATTTTGCTACCCAGAAGCGACTAGTATCATCCGTCTAAACGGAGATTTCAGTAAGAACTCCTCCCTCGTATCACTTGGAAGAACCCACATTGAGCACTGGGTCACCTACCATGGACACCAGTCCACTCTGAACCTTTCAACATTAAATAACAAATTAATATGGGAAAGCTATTTAAAATTATTTATAAGTTTAAACCAAGACTCAGGTACAACAAATTTACTATTTAGGATGACACAAATGCTAGATATTTTATAAGTTTCTAAGAGAGGAGGGTGGAGTATGCATTCTGCAACCAGCAAACTCACACGATGGTTCTGCAAGTTACAAGACATACTTGTTAAAAGAGAAGTCTCCAGCCAGTAGAATGCTGCCTCTAGCAATGCATGATTTTATAAAGACTGAAGTGGGGCAAAAAAATATTTAATTATTTTTCCACAAGTTGTCTCTGAGGTCACTGCCAAGATACTTTTTCAAACAGGAAGGGTTGGGGTTTGGAAAGGAGCAGAGACAGGAAAAAAAGAGAAAAGATGTTTTGAGCAAATAGGAAGTGGGGAATGAATGATCCAGGACTGAATGAGTGAGAACCGGATCATGTGTGAGAAAATAACCATTTTATTCACCTACAAACACCTCCTCATTCATTCCTTAAGAATTCTTATATGGTTTTGGTCTCAGAAGCCTTAGGACTTTAGACATTGCCACTGTTTCTTCAAAAGCTTAAAACTTATCCATGTAAGTGTTATTCAATAGCTGCCACATTTATTTCAAGGAAGATAGAATGCACATGGAACTTTCCTTTGAGTATCTTGTTAAAGAAGAATATTTTTCAACATTATGGGCAATACTTTAGAGTCTGAAAATGTAGCAAGATTATATAATATACTTTCCAGCACTTGAGTGCTGATTTACCTATCCCTCTCGGCTTGAATGAAGTATCTGGTATTATGGCCTCAATACATGCCTGCTGATGGGTCCATCAAAGACAACGAAAAGATATGGTTTCATGTCTGCTTTTGTGTAAGACGCACTTTATTTTCCTCAACTCAAAGGTTTTACTATTTCTAGAAGCTTTACAAACCACTAAAGTTAGCAAAATACCTCCATTCCCAATAAAGACAAGGATGGTAAATGACTTATTCTTAGGTAAGACAATCCAGTGTCAGAAATACTTCCCCACCTGGAAAACAACAGAGAGAATCCTGCCCTCCTGGCTATGTGGATGACCAAAAGGAATTCTCTGGCAGCCTGGGCAAATGCATCTTGGCCACCTACAAATTCTCCTTACCAGCTCTATCTACACCATCACAATTTTATCTCAGGAAGCCTATAAGGTTGATTTCAAAGTGATCTTAAATTAATACTTGCTCACTTCAAGAACATTTTAAGATACTCAATTTCCTAGCAAGCACATCTAGTGGACCAAATAGGCAAAATGCATACCTTGCTGGGCAGGAAGAAACTGTACCAAGGGTAATATAACTAAGAAAGTAAGTGTCTTATACATAAAATAAATAAATACATAGTGGAATAAAATAATTATTTTGATCCATCTTCCCCTATTTAAAGTGTTCTTTGAAGCTTGGCAGCTTAAGGTATCAAAAATACTTAAAAACTGGTTGCCTTTAAAAAATGTATCCAAAAACATTACACAGACAGTACTACATATTACTGTAGCTTTACTTTCTGATAAAGGAATGTAAAGTGAATTTTCATAATCAAGTCTCCTCTGTGGGTGAATCTCCAGTCAGTTCCAACCAACTCAAAGAGAGCCATCAAGGCAAACTACCCATTAGCTGTCAATTTAGAATGACTTCAGAGAGCTAGCCTCAGAGCTCCACTGATATCTTTTCAACAACCTCTTAATCTTGTTTATAACACCTGTGTTAAAGCAGCCTGACATCAATTCTACTCACTTGTCTCAGACTGAAATTACTTAGAAACCTGAGAATTCCAGGATACACACCAAAAAACACAAAGATGCTTGGCCTGAAAAACCCTGTACACAAGGGAATTCGGCTACTTCTTTTACATAAAGCTGCATAAGTGGGCCAGAATGGCCTCAAAAGGCAAAGTCAGACATAAATCTCACAAATAACTTCTTAGGAGGCACAAGATCACAGCATTGTGGGCTTTACGGAAACCATAAAGAATTCCTCCTACAGCTTCCTTACCAAACGATCATCCAAACCATACAACAATTACTATTATCTATGTGCCTACTCTGTACCAGGAACTTAACATTTCATGATCTTTTTAACCTTCACACAACTCTTCTAGGTGGGTGATGCCATTTCTCATTTCGACAAGTGAGGATGCCAAAGTGCACCGGCTTGCTTAGCGAACTGCCAAAGTTCAAAGTTAGAAAATAGTGGAGATGGGACTCAAAGGCTGTCCAGCAGTCTAAGCCTAAAGTTCTTTCTATGACATGATACTACTACCATGAGACTGAGAACTCACCTTGCCATAACTGGTTTCTGTGTTTACTATAAATCTGTTTCCTGAGGTTCCTTTAACTCAAGTGAACTGTTAGCAGCTCTAGTACTTTCTGCTTTAGAAACTCTTGTCCTAGTCTATAAGAAACATAAAACACATAAGAAATTGATGCTAAACGAGTCCCCTCAATAGGGGCATGTGGTATAGTGAAAAGAGAATGGACTTTGGTAGTCAAAACACCTGGATTTGTTGTCACTAGAGTGTGACCCTGGATAAATAACCAGCATTTCAGCCTTAGTTTCATCCTTGGAAAAAGCCAACCTACTGTTGTGGGGCAGTAGTGTTGTGGAAGTACCTAACCCAGAAAAAGCACTCAATAAATGTTTAAAAAAATAAAGAAAAACATCAAATGGAAACGGATATGCCAGATCCAACCAACACAAAATAAAAACTAATTTTGTTGTTCTGTATGACTCATTTTTTGCCTATAGCTGGGTAAAGAGAAAACAGCAATCATGGCCCACAGTAGACTTGCAGCAAATCTTTGGCAAATAAATGAATCAATCAATCAATCTCTTGCTTTAGAGTCAGTGACAACACCAGCCTTTAAAAGAAACGCCAATCAACTCTCAGATTACACAATAGAATCAGCCTTTTACGAAGATCATCTACTATTACCTAAAACAAGATTCACTCAACCTCGAGTTATCTATGACTAGGGCTACCATCATTCAAAAAACACCTTAATCTGCTCCCATCAAGGAAAAGGCAAGAAAAAAGGCAACTGGGGAGGTGCAAAGCCTCAATATAAAAAGATACCTAGAGAAGACTCAAATTCAGTCACCTAATCACTGATTCACTGCTTCATTCATTCATCCCTCCTTTCCTTTCTTTAGTCAAGAGATATGCATTGCACATTAACTCATAGCAGTCACTGATCTGGTCACTGTCCCTGAGCAACTCACAGTCCAGTGAGAAGAAAGGTATGTAATCAAGTAATTCCAACAGAGAATGACAGGTAGAATAGACTTGGAGGCAAGTACAAGGTACAGTCATCGTAGGATTCTGCTGCAGTTTATTCTTGAAGGTCCTTTCTTCTTTTTTCTCCCCCTTTCCCCCCCCCTTTCTTCTTTCTTCCTTCTTCCTTCTTCCTCTTCTTTCTTCTTGTTCTTGTTCTTCTCTACTTTCGCCTACTTTCATCCATTGGAGCCCTCTTCTAGGAAGAAGTCTCCACCATCTATCTACTGGGTATCTTTGGGAAAGTTACTAAACCTCTGTGAGCTTCCTTTCCTCATCTGCAAAATGGAACTACGAATATTGACTTCCCAGGGTTGCCTTTAGGATGAGATGGGATAACATACATAAATGGAACAGCACAAAGCCTGGCTCTCGGTGGGCTTTGATACGGAGTAGACCCCAGCCCCTTTGTTTTGTTCTTTTGGCTGGGTTTCATGGGAAGTAAAAAACATATATTCTTTTATTTCACTAAAAGTAGGAAAATTTTCAAGGCTGGGTGCGGTGGCTCATGCCCAGAATCCCATCACTTTGGGAGGCCAACGCAGGCAGATCGCCTGAGGCAGAGGGTTCAAGACCAGCCTGACCAACATGGAGAAACCCCATCTCTACAAAAAATACAAAATTAGCCAGGTTTGATGGCGCATGCCTGTAATCCCAGCTACTCAGGAGGCTGAGGTAGGAGAATCGCTTGAACCCAGGAGGTGGAGGTTGCAGTGAGCTGAGATTGCACTATTGCATCCAGCCTGGGCAACAAGAGTGAAACTCTGTCTCAAAAAAAAAAAAGGTAGGAAAATTTCCATGCTCCTCTATAAGCTGCTTTGCACTCACTTCAATTCAGGAACATGCCATCCCTGTAAGTGGTGTCCTTCCCATAAACACAAAGTCGACCTGTCAAATGAAGGGCAAATCTGCCATTAATGCAGAGGCAATACCTTAAGGCCAGCTGCACACCTACCTCATGCTATTATCTGACTAGGCTTGGTGTCATGCTCCTGAGAAAAACTATGCTCACTACATTCAGCAATCAGAAAGTTCACATGATCAGAGGTGCCTCTGCCTCACACAAGGTGAAGCACAGCTAAAAATTGCTTTTTTAATTAAAATAAGACTTCCTCAACCGCCTGCTGACAATCACAAGTAGAACATGGAGCCCAGAATCAGACAGTTAACCAGTCTCCATCCTGCTCTAATGGTAGTTTCAAGCACTCAGAGAAGGGAGGGGAAAAAAATTACCAATTTAAACAAAATATTTAATCTTCTAATTATGGGACAGGCTCCAAGAGAATGGGAAGTGATTTGCAATCTTCATTATGGAATCCCCATGCAACCACTGGCACAGTCATGTTAGCCAGAGGCACGTGCCATCTTTTTCCCCCACTGAGCCTTCTGTGTCCTTGCAAGTTCTGTGGGAATGGAAGAACTCTTCAGTCAAAAAAAAAAATGAGGTAGAAGCATACGAACTTCTGTCTCCAAGTTCATCACGCTGAGTGAGGTATAAGGATCCCCAGTGAGGAGCCAGGGAGATAATATTCAGTGACTTTACACTGGCAGGCTTGGTAGCCTGAGGCCCTTTGAAACTCTACAATCTTATAAAAACTGCCCAGCTGAGGTGGTACTTAAGTAATATTTTAAAATTTGCTGAAAAGTCCTGTCATCAGCCCTAAGAGATGCATTGAAAATTAGGGTGATGCCCACCAATGGCACCTCTGGTCGGAAGGAAATCTGCTCCTCTGCAGATATGCTTGCATCTTTGCTAATTTGTGTTATCTCTGGCTGTTCAGATCTCCATGTGCTAACTCAGGAGAAAAAGTCCCTGCCAACCAACTCTGACAAGTTTGATGGCAGAACTCCCACTGGAGATCCAGCAGAGACAGCAAAGCCAGGCAATTATTCCCTTTCATTAGGGACAGTTCTTTTTAAGTGTGGGTGTTTTGTATTTATTAGTATTATTTTGAACACAAAAAGTAGCCATTCACAATCGCTGCTCAGTACAGTCACTTACACAACTGACAGAAACTGTCACCTCCCCATAAGCCAACTGAAACAGATGTGCTGGAAGTAACCAGAAATGGTTGTTGTCCCCTTAATTACCCACTGTGATGTAAAACCAGACATGGAGGAGATGGCCACAGCAGATCTGGGCAAAGCGGCAGTGATATTTAATCATCACTTCAGACCATCTGCAACTGTTTTGCAGAAGCACATCAAGTTTATAGGTTCCAAAGCGTCCTACAAGTTACCAGGTGCTGAGGGTCAGCTGCATTGTCCTCAAGCCACGAGGGGCTGCTTTCTTCATTCTTTCCAGGCCAGGGTGCTCAACAAAAGGCACCATGCCCACATTTTCTGAGCCAAGCCTGGCACTAGGAGAGAGCTGCTTCTTGATTAAGCCAAAACACAGATTAAACGTTTAGAAGTGGAGATTCTGAAAACAACCTAGGCGGGAAAGCAATTATCCCAGGGACAGCACAGCTTCAGCTGCGGCCCTCTGCAGCACAAGGGTGAATTCCACACCCTTCAACAGCTAAGTTGGGCAGAATGCTCCTCTACAATTCTTCATTTTGCAGATGTAGCGATCTTATAAAACATAAACCAAATTGTGTCACTCCACAGCTTTAAACCCCTAATGGCTTCCTATTGTGCTAGGAATAAAGTTCAAAAATGTTAGGATTCTCCCTCCTCCCTGTAGTTGACCCCTCTATCCTTATCTCAGCGGTCCCCTCTTCACTCACCAAGCTCTGGCAGTACATGCCAAGTCTGTTCCCGCCTCAGAGTTTTTGTTTTGGCTTTCCCCTTGATCTTCACTGCTAGTCCCACAGCATGCTGTATGTCTGGATCTTTCTCATTGTTTAGTTCACAGTTCAAATGTCACCTCTCAAAGAGGCCTTCTAGAACCTTCCAAAATAAACTCCCACTGCTCCCCCATCACTCTATTACATCAGCCCATTTTTTTTCCTTCACAATCCTATTTGAAATTCTCTTGTTCTTGTTTATCTAGTATGTGTTTGCTTGTTTAGGTACTGTTATTTGTTGTCTGTCTTGTGTCCCCGGATCTAAGTTCCATAAAGACAGGGGCTACAACTGGCTTGTTTAGCACTCTATTCCCAGGGTCTAGTATAATACCTTACATTTAGTAGGCATTTAATAAATATGTGCAGAATGATTAAAGAATGACAGGTTCAATATGGAGCACTAATCCAAATGAAATTTGCCAATCCCCCAAAATCTGGATTGTCTCACAGGCTGACTAGGAGCATATGTCTCAAAGCCCTAGAAACAATGGTAAACAACATCCTATCTCCTCACCAAACCCTGGTGAATGACGAGGAAACTATGGCAAAGAGAGATAAGACCAAGATGGAGACCTCACAGACTGTCAAAGCTGCAGAACTGGAAAATCTGTAAGGTTCTCAGGCAGGGTTTTGTTCAAACTGTCCTTTCACAGGAGGATCTGATGGGCCAGACAATGGGCTAGGGCCAAAGGCTGGGTCTTAAAGGTCCAGCTAGGGTAGGGTACACCATATGAGGCATGCTGTACGTGGCAGCTCCAGTCCCAACCATGTAGTCCTTAGTAATGGACTCTGGGTTGGGAGTCAGAGAGCACATGTAAATACCAAGCCTAAAGAAACTGGTGTGTAAGTTGGAGGGATGGGAAAGGAAAGGTAGGATATGACAGAGAGTCAAGAGTCAGGAACAAGACAAGAAGTGAGCAGAGGCTTACACTGGTGAACAAGCAGACAGGGTCTCAGGTGACTGATACAGTTAGATTCCATGGGCCTGTGGGTATGTGTATTTGGATATAAGGCTGGCTAAAAGATACGGAGTTAAGACAATCAGACAGGTAAATGGCTACTCTCCAGAAAGATAAACAACCATGAAAGGGACGCTCCACAGAAGGCCAGGGTAAGCCCTCATTTGTGAGTGCTAGTTTCTCTTAAAAGACTCACGATTAGTGGATGACAGTAATTGCTCAGATGTTCTCCAGTCCCCAAGACAGCAGTGGGGGGCAAAGAGATACTGGAGGAAAAGCTGCATAGAAAATAAAGACAACTCAGGCTAAAACGATTTCCAGCATCTCACAGACTTTGGGTATCTAGCAGCAGAGCACTGAAGTTTCGCAGTTCATCCAAAATGACCAAGAATAGTAATGCTTCATTCATTCAACCACCTCCACTTTTCAAAACACCACTAAAAGAATGGGCAAGAAAGGCCTCAGAAGTCAGATATCTTATCAAACAAGCACTAAGGAGTGACAGCTGACATCAAGGAAGAGAATGCAAACTACACAAAGTAGGCGCAAGAACTCCAAATCCCTACTATTCCAGAGTGCAGGAGTAAACGCTTTCCACATTTCAAAGGTCATCAGAGAATCCAGGCACAACTATCCTGTATTCATGCTGATGCTCCTGAGACCCCGTGTGTCCTCCTGAGAAATGCAAGAATGTTTATGTTTTAGAAAGATGTCCATACTAAATGATGACAAATACATGTTTTGCACATGGGAAAGAGGAAGCTTCAACATGAACAAAGCACTGCCCTGGACCCCATTTTGTCACCAAGTAGTTGGGGTCCTAAAGTGATTTCCCTCTCTGGGCTCTCTGGTTTACCTATGTGTACAAAGAGGAAGCTGGAATAGATCTCCTCTGGGATGCAACCTGTTCTAGCAGTCTAACACCACATAAAAGCTTCAGTTACCCACAAAGTCTGCTTCTGAAGAGCACCACATTTTCCAAAGACACCAGAAAAATAAGGAGTTAGTACAACTGAATACAACCTGTGCCACCTTTTTAAAAAAGAAACCTCATTATGGGTTTCTTTCAGCTACAACCCTCAAACAACCCTCATGTCTTTTTCTTGTCCTGCTTTACAGCAAGTTTCAGCATTCTGTTAGTCCTTTGGCATCTCTACCTTCCCTTGCTCAACAGAGGGACTCCTGGCCAGAGCCCCCGTTTCATGTTTCAGCTTCTCTGTGAATAACCATGTAACCATGAGATGCTCAAAAGTTCCCCTCATCATTAATCCTATTATGGAAGAACTAATGTTGAGAGCAAAAGACAATTTGTTTCTTTTTATGCAAAGCTGCAAAGAAAATCACATTCCAACATTATATACCAGCAAAGGACTGATGTGCTGCTAATGTTTAACTATCAAAGATTGCAAAAGAACTTTTAAACTCAGATGCTCTTAACTGGAAAGAGGAGATTCAAATAAAGAAATGTAATCAACCTTCAATTTTATGTATTAACAGAATGAGCACATGAATAATGCCAAACATGAAGCTAGAATCTGCAATAAAAATAATAATGCTAAAAAAACACTGTTCACTAATCAATCATGCCTGCTTTCAGAATAAAGTCAGATATATTCAGACAGAAGCATCATGACCCTTGGCTTGGTTTCAACTCCTTCTTAGTTCAGTGCCTCTAGATATTGCTGGTAGCTAGTTGAAAGAAGTCCAAAGAGTCAACGTAGATAATCTGCTTACAAGCAGCTGATAATCCAAAATGAGTTAAAAGACAGAAAGGCACTGCAGTAGTCTCACTAGATCCTTCACTGAACTCCAGGATGAAGAGAAGCTAATTTCCATTCACCAACCCACAATGGACCTGGAGTTCTAAAGTTTAGGCTAAAACATTTTCAGATCAGTCACTGCTGAAATTCTATGGAAAAAAAACTAGTTTTGGATTACAAGCATACCTCATTTTTACCCCCTTTGCAGATACTGTATGTTTTACAAATTGAAGATTTGTGGAAACCCAGCATCAAGAAAGTTCATTAGCTGGGCACGGTACCTCATGCCTGTAATCCCAACACTTTGGGAGGCTGAGGTGGGCAGATTGCTTGGGCCAAAGAGTTCGAGACAGACTGGACGATATGCCAAAACTCCATCTCTACAAAAAATACAAAAATTAGCTGGGCATGGTGGCACACATCTGTAGTCTCAGCTACTCAGGAGGCTGAGGCAGGAGAATTGCTTGAGCCCAGGAGGTCAAGCCTGCAGCAAGCTGTGATCCTGCTGCTGCACTCCAGCCTGGGCAACAGAGCAAGACCCTGTCTCCAAAAAAAAAAAAAAAAAGAAAAGAAAAGAAAGTCTATCACTGCCATTTTTCCAAAATCATATGTTCACTTCATGTCTGTGTCTCATTTTGATAATCATTACAATGTTTCAAATGTTTTCACTATTATCGTATCTGTTATGATAATCGGTGAACAGTGAACCACTTTGTTTTAAGGCACCACAAACCATGCTCACATAAGACAGCGAACCTAATCAATAAATGTGTGCATTCTGACTCTCAACCAGCTTTTCCCCTTTCTCTCTCTCCTCAGGTCTCCCTATTCTCTGAGACACAACAACACTGAAATTAAGTAATTAATAACCCTACAATGGCCCTAAGTGTTCAAGTGAAACTAAGAGTCTCACATCTCTCACTTTCAATCAAAAAGCTATAAATGATTAAGCTTTAGTGAGGAATGGATGTTGAAAGTTATAATGGGCCAAAAGCAGGGCAGAAAAGTGTGAATGCAAAGAAAAAGCTCTTGAAGGATATTAAAAGTGCTACTTTAGTAAACATATGAATAGTAAAAAAGGTTTATCATTCTAAAAAAGCTAAAGAGCCTTACTGCTTATATGGAGAAAGTCTTAGTAAATAGGAAAAGATTTATCATTCTAAAAAAGCTAAAGAGACTTACTGCTTATAGTGCTCTGGATAGAAGACTCTGGAGAGTCTTAGTGCTCTGGATAGAAGATCAAACCAGTCACAACATTCTCTTGAGCCAAGCCTAATCCAGTGTAAAACCCTAACTCTCTTCAATTCTATGAAAGCTAAGAGAGGTGAGGAAGCTGCACAAAAAAAGTTTGAAGCTAGCAGAGGTTTATTTAAGGCTTAACGAAAGAAGCCACTTCCATAACATGAAAGAGCAAGGTGAACCCAGAAGTGCTAACATAGAAGCTGCGGCAAGTTAATCAGAAGAACTAGCTAAGATCCTTGATGAAGGTGACTACACTAAACAACAGATTTTCAATGTAGACAAAACAGCCTTCTGCTGGAAGAAGAGGCCATCTAGGATTTTCACAGCTAGAGAGTCAATGCCTGGTCTCAAAGCTTCAAAGGACAGGCTGATGCTCTTTTTAGGGGCTAATGCAGCTGGTGACTTTTAAATTGAAGCCAATGCTCATTTACCATTTTGATAGAGCCCTTGGGAATTTGCTAAATCTACCCTGTCTGTGTTCTAGAAATAGAACAAAGCCTGAATGACAGTACATCTGTTTACAGCATTGTTTACTGAATATTTGAAGCCCACTGTTAAGACCTACTGCTCAGAAAAAAAGGGTATCTTCCAAAATATTACTGCTCATTGCCAATGCATCTGGTCACCCAAGAGCTCTGTCAAAGATGTACAAGAAAATTAATGTTAATTATATGCCTGCAAACACAGCATCCATTCTGCAGCCCATGGATCAAAGAATAATGTCAACTTTCAAGTCTTATTACTTAATATTTAAGAAATGCATTCAAAAGCCTATAGCTGCCATGGATAGTGATTCTTCTAATGGATCTGGGCAAAATAAATTGAAAACTTTCTGGAAATGGATTTATCATTCTAGATGCCATCAAAAGCATTCATGATTCATGGGAGGAGGACAATACATTAACAGTTGTTTAGAAGAAGTTGATTCCAATCCTCCTGAATGTGTTTGAGGGGTTCAAGATTTCAGTGGAAGAAGTAACTGCAGATGTGGTGGAAACAGCAAGAAAACTAGAATTAGACGCAGAGCCTGAAGATGTGACTGAATTGCTGCAATGTCATGATCAGACTTGAATGGATAAGGTGTTGTTTCTCATGGATGAGCAAGGAAAGTGGCTTCTAGAGATAAACTCTACTCCTAGTGAAGATGCTGTGGACATTGCTGCAATGACAAAAATAGATTTAGAATATTACATGAACTTAGATAAAAAAGCAGCACGGTTTAAGAGAACCGAAGCTACTTCTGAAAGAAGTTCTACTGTGGGTAAAACGCTATGAAACAGCACAGCTTGCTACAGAGAAATCTTTCACGAAAGGAAGAGTCAACAGAGGGAGCAAACTTCATTGCTGTCTTAAGAAATTGCCAGTCACCCCAACCTTCAGCAACCACCACTCTAATTAGTCAGCAGCCATCAAAAGGAGGCAAGACCCTCCATTTACAGGCAAAAAGACCACAATTTGCTGAAGGCTCAGATGATGGTTAGCATTTTTTAACAATAAAGCATTTTTATACTTTGGTAGATTTTAAAAATACATAAATAAATAAAAAGAATTTTTAAAAGGCACTTTTAAAGTATGCACACTGTTTAGATGTAATACTATTGCACATTTATTAGACTGCAGCACGGTGTAAACAGAACTTCCATATGCACTGGGAAACCAAAAAATTCGTATGACTTGCTTTACCGGAGTGCTCTGGAACCAAATCCTCAATATCTCCAAGGGATGCTGATATTCAGCTGAAATACTGAAGAGCTAACTGGCTGACCTTGGAGAAGGTAAAAGGAGTATCAGAATTCCTATTACATCCTCTCCTAATTCCAGTTTCTCTACAGCTATACAAGACTCAGACCAAACCCAACCACTTCCTTTAGGATGCCTAGCGGGGGGAAAAAAGACAAAGGAAGGAGTAATTTGTAAATGAGATTTCCTGGCACTAGAAAACAGGAAAACTGAGATATCGTAGTAATATTAAAGAGACCAGGGGAAAAGAATTACTGTGGTGATGACATAATTCTTGATATCAATGACTGCTAACTTTGGTGGAATGAGGTTGTATTTTAGCCTACTGTGAACATTTCTATACTGTGGCATGTGTGGGTAACAAACTGTTCTCATTTCTTTGTACAGGATTCTAAACCTTAATCTCCAAGGGACCCATGACCTTAGAAATACTGAGGCAACTTTTTAGAACTTTTTTAAAAAATCTGCCCTGTTGCTGTAGCATGTGTTTTACTAGTAATGAGATAAATAATGAAAATTAATGGCTAACACTTACTGTCAGGCACTGTACTACTTAGAACTATCCAAATTGTCTTATTTAATCCTTTATTTTTTAAAAAAAAAAAAAAAAAAGATGGTAAAGCAGAAATATTTTAAAAGATGGTTACACAGAGACAGACACTATTATACAATCTCTGTTTTAAAGATGAAGACCTGAGGCTTAAAGAGGTTAATTAACTGGCCCAAGATCCCACACCTAGCAAGTAGCAGAGCTGGGGTTCCACTGCAGGCAGTCTGACCCAGAGTTCGTGTTCACGCACTACACTAAACATTAAAGGATGCCTACCAGGCACACTCAGAAGGGCAAGTGCTTTGAAGTATTTTCTCCAACAGTGCTGACAAGCTATTGTGAACCATCCACATTCTCCAATGAAGTCATTTTTATATAGGAAAAGTTTTCTATTGGGTTAAACTTTATACATTCAATCCCTTAATTTAAACAATGACAACTAGTGAGAGATTGCAGAAAGGTGTGGCTGTTTTCATCAAGTTCACCTACAAAATTAGCAAGGCAACTTAGTAAGAGGACCAGGAAGCTATCTCTAAGGAAGCTGAAATAGGTGGTACTGAAGTCTATGAGTAAAGAAGAGTGTTCTCTGTTGGCCTAATAAAGGAAATAAACCCACATTCACCATGCCGACACAAGATTAGCAATGATAAAAGTAAGACCACCCAGGAGGCTACTTATTTTACAAACTCTCTTTTTTTTGATACAGGATCTAGCTCTGTCACCCAGGCTGGAGTGCAGTGGTGTGATCACCGCTTACTGCAACATCAACCTCCTGGTCTAAGCAACCCTCCCACTTCAGCATCCCCAGTAGCTGGAATTACAGGCATGCACCTCCAAGGCCAGCTAATTATTGTTTTTATTATTATTAAGAGACACGGTCTCACTGTGTTGCCCAGGCTGGTCTCCAACTCCTGAGCTCAAGAGATCCTCCCACCTCAGCCTCCCCAAGTGCTGGGATTACAGGTATGAACCATTACACTCTGTCAACAAAGTCTTAAGAGTCTAAACTAAGGTGGTAGTGGTTGGAACAAAAGGGAGGGGATGGAGAAAAGCCTCCTGAAGATGCAGCCTTTCCTCCATAAAGCCTTTCCCAACTTCCCAGCGGCAGAGCTGCTTGTGCCTTTGTGCCACCACATCTTGTTCACGGCTCCATAACAGCACTGACACTCTGTGCCTGGATTTCAAATCTGGGGTATATCCCCATTAGACTGCAAGCTCCAAGAGAGCAAAAACTGTGAGCTGATCATTTTCATATCCTAACACCTTCTTTATTCCTGACAGAGAAGCAAGCTCTGTGTTCATGAACTTGTACAATCCATGAAGAAAAGACCCATGGCTGGGCACAGTGCCTCACACCTGGAATCCCAGCACTTTGGGAGGCCAAGGCAGGCAGAGCACCTGAGGTCGAGAGTCTGAGACCAACATGACCAACATGGAGAAACCCTGTACTGTATCTATGAAAAATACAAAATTACCCAGGCATGGTGCTGCATGCCTGTAATCCCAACTACTTGGGAGGCTGAGGCAGGAGAATCGATTGAACCAGCAGGCGGAGGCTGCAGTGAGCCAGGATCACACCACTGCACTCCAGCCTGGGCAGCAAGAGTGAAACTCCACCTCAAAAAGAAAGAAAAGAACCTTGTCTTTCATCTTTGAGCCCTTTTATCTTTGAGAAACAGCTCCAAGGCTCCTTTCAAGTCTGCTGAACGTCAACACCCCTGACTCAAATGCAAAGTTGGCCATGAGGACAGGCAGGGGAGGAAGCAGAGAATTACATGATATCTGAACATCTGGCCAGAACGTTCAGTAGACACATGAAACATTAATCAGGGATAGTGAACTTAGAGCTGTCTGCAAAAAGATGATGAAAGGAGAAGAATGAATGAGCTCTTCTAAAATGATGAAGAAGAGGTTACAAAGTCAAATTCTAGTGAAGAGTCAAGAATAATGAGGCCCAAGAAAATCTCTGGCAAAAGATCGCACTGACAGCTTCAAGAATGCAGGTTTTGGACATTCTACAAATAAC
This sequence comes from Saimiri boliviensis, assembly GCF_048565385.1. NCBI lineage: Eukaryota > Metazoa > Chordata > Mammalia > Primates > Cebidae > Saimiri > Saimiri boliviensis. The sequence goes on along the minus strand of NC_133457.1, from coordinate 101,819,769 downwards.
CGACCAGTACTCTTCAAAAATGAAAGACAAGGGAAGACTAAGGAAATATGACAAACGTTATATGGGATCCTGGATAGCAACCAGAAACGGAAAAAGGACCAGTAGTGAAAACTCTGATGACATCTAGATTAAGTATGCAGTTACTAGTATTACATGAATGTTGATTTCCTAGTTTTGATCTTTATATAATGGTTATATGTTAACTTTAGGGGAAGCTGGATGAGGAATATATGGAAAGTACTATTTTTATAATTCTCTCTAAGTTTAAAGTTAATTCAAAATAAAAAGTTCAAAAGCAAAGAACACAGGTTTTGTAGCAAGGGTGGCAAGATAAGAGCAAAATGATTAAGAAACTGAAGTATCAGGTGTGAACCATTTTCTGGAAGTCTGACATGAAAGCACGGAGATGTAGGCCAACAAGCTAACAAGGTGGTAGAGGAAGAGCTTTCCAGAAAGGGAAACAACCAGGGCATATTTGAAGGCACGTCCCGGTTCATTCAATCATTAAGCAACCACGTTATTAGACATTAACTACAGCTGAGATGCTCTGCTAGGCACTGGTCCTCGCCTCTAAGTCTACAGTTTAGTAAAGAATGTGTGTAAGGAGGCATATAAATGTAATGTGCTTCCTAAGTGTGAGAAGAATGGGCCAGAAGAAAGAGATGATGAGATGAATGCAAAGGGAGGAAGGGAACTTGAAAAAAATCACTCAGGAGATGAAAGAGAAAAACAGTCTGAAATGTTATCAATGCGAACAGCTCTGCATCTGTTCTGGTCCTCCTTATCTGTTATAGTCTCACTGCTAACAAAAAGTAACTTCAAAATGTACTGAACGGACATGCAAAAAGAGCCTATATAAAATGGCTTCATGACTGGAATCATATTCTTAGGGCTACAGGGAAGAGGCCCTCACAGAATGGATGTATTTGAGCACCGGTGTTTAGATTTTTGTAATATTTCTTACACACACAGCAACACCACAAAACAGAAAAGCTCAATCACAAAATTACAACTACTACCTTATGAAGCACATAATACAAATGATAAACTCACACAAGAAAAAATAATGCTTATTAAAGCAATGGAACTAGTCTTTTATATACCTAATAGATTCGTAGAAAAAATAAAGTATGACAACTAGTACTATCAAGACTGTAATTAAACTGGGGCCAGGCACGGTGGCTCACACTTGTAATCCCAACACTTTGGGAGACTCAGGCAAGAGGATAACCTGAGTCCAAGAGTTCAAGACCAGCCTGGACAACACAGGGAGACCCTGGTTCTATTTTAAAAAAGAAAGAAAGGAAAAAGATTGTAATAAAATTGGAATACACACATACTGTTAGCACTGTGAGCTGATCAAGGACTCATTTCATGTGAGTACTATGTATTGTGTCACACATCGACAGCTGAGATAACCCCCATCCTCTCCAGCCACTCCCTACTTTTTACCCATTGCTGCATTTACCCAATGCTCTGAACATTTAACTCCCCTGCTTTTGCTCTTAATAATCCCAGTCAAGAACCACTGTCCCAGTGTCCTTTACCACCCACAGAATACCTACCCATTCATCAAGGCTAGGATTCCAGTGTTATCTCCCTTTTCTTCAATGACCAAACCAAATCCATCCCCATCAATACATCCCCTTTCCATACCTAATCGTTCCTTCCACTGTGCTCCCATAATACTTTTACTCATACAGTTAGTTGTTTAAATGTCTGTCTCGCTCCTTACATTATGAATTCTTCTTTAACGTCCATGGTCCATGTCATAGTAATTTTAGTAAATGTAATACTTAGCATAGGAGATGGCACATGGTAATTACTAATGACAGATGGGAAGGAAAAAAATGCTACATGAACAAAGAACTTCACTACAATGTTATCTCCAAGAGCAAAAACCTGAAAATCATCTAAATATCCAATTATAGAAGAACAATTTAGGGAAAATGGTCTATCACTCAAGCAAAAAGTATGCAGATACTAAAAATAACATGAAGGCTATGTAGAAACACAGAAAATACTCCTGGCAATGTTAAACTAAAAACATAGAATATAAAATGGTATATATGCAGTAGTTCCAGCCTCGCAAAATACATAAGGACGGTGGAAAGAGAAAAACATTGACTGAATTAGGGTGATATAGTTTTCCTCTTAACACTGTTTCTATCACTTCATTGTCATTTAAAGTTTTATTTCAAAAGAAAAAAATAAGAGGGGGAAAGGAGCAAGTTTAGATATTTCTGTAAGCCCCTGCAATCCAAGAGATACGCTAAGACATTACTGACAGATGGCAAGAGGAGTGGGTGTATGCAATATCACCAAAACCAAGGGTCCTTGACCCCAATTTGCCTCAAAAAGAATACCTCTCATGTCACAAGCTGCACTAAATGTGAATTCGTTATTGAAAAACTTCAGAGGCAAGAACTTTTTCCACACATCTATAGAATCAGAATTAATGAGAGTGCCCTGGAGTTCATACACGCACCTATGCCAGCAGAAACTTCTCAGCCAAGGCACTGCTGGGCACACTTCTTGATGAGATGTCTAAGCCTGAAGGCATCACAAAAGTACATTTCCATATTGGGAACATAACTGGTTTCCTCTTGAAGACTTTTTCCACCACCTCCTGCCCATACTGTAATTCTCCTGTCTTCTCAAGTGAATAGTTAACATATGTCAAGGATAGACGGCACACACTGAGGCCCTCAGTGCCTATCTCTAATACTTGCAGAAGAACCAATCTCAGCAGAAAATTGGAATCTTCCCACCAAGTTGCCCAACATGCCCTCTGAGGTAGGCAGCAAGTACCCAAAAAAATGTTAAGTACTTTTAATAAACATTTCTTGACACTGCATGATATTTTTCCTGGTTTAGTTTCTAAATTTTAGAAACGGCATACATCTTAGTTTCTGAATTCTGGAAATGAAAAGAACCAGAAGTCATATCGACCAGTTTCCTCATTTTACAAGTGACTGGAAAAAAAAAAAAAAAAAAAAAACCTATGTATAGAGTGGGAAACTGACTTGTCCTGAGTCACCCAGATAAGTAATGATAAAAGTGGGATTAAAACCCAAATCTCCCAGATTCTCAGCCCCACTCAGTCTACCACATGAAGCGTTTTTTATCCCTTGAAACCTCTGGAGCCCCTGGTCTAAATAATCAGTACCACAGAATTTTAAAGCTAGAAGGGGCCTCAGAGAGCGTCGTTACTTAATCCCTTCATTAGGCATATGAGGAAACTGAGGCCCAGAAAGATTAAGTGATAGGCTCTCAATATCTTGAATGGCAGGGAAAAAATACAACTTAAGCTCCCAAATCTGCAAACCAAGGCCCACGAGAGGGGAGGAGAATGTCTTGGCTGGGGGAAATTTTTAAAGGAAGGTAGATCGCTTTAGACCAGGGAATCACAAAGCTCCGCGTCAGCATCACCTGCGACCCGGTTAGAAACTGCGAATCTAAAGTCCCACAGGAGACTGAATCAAACTCTAGGGATGGGGATGTTCAATTTTGTTTCCTTATATCCCCAAGAAGCAAACTTCAGTGGTCATAATGAGTCTACTCTGTAAATGATAACTATAAACAAAGGCTCACAAGATGTATGCATTCCTCTACATGTGGACTATACCTCAATTTTTAAAATGGTCAAATCTGAAAACAAAATGGAAACCTACATCTGGTTGTTCAGTAGGTTTCAGTTCTGGCCCTGCTCCTTACTGGCTGTCCGGCTTTCGGTAGGCAGCTTGACGGCTCTAGCTTGAGTTTCCTTTCCTAGAATACAGGCATGCTGCCTAACTCAGAGGGCACGTTGAGAATTAAATGTGATAATTTGTCTGAAAACCCTTTGGTTCTGCATTCCAGACTGTACCATCTTTTAGGAACAGGAAGAGTGGACCTGGATCTTACAAAAAGGAAACTGAATGAATGGCACATGTAGGAAATGAACAGGGCCAGAAATAAGAAAACCAGGATTCGGAGCTACAAGCCAGGTGGTATAAGGAAGCCAGGGCCTGACTAAGGTCTGGAAATGGATTTTGGAAGCAGTGCTCTTTCCAAGCGTTAGACCATGATTCCGAATTTGCGTTCTGAAACTTAGCCTTGAATTGAGGATATTTCGCTGAACAAGGGCCTAGGTTTTTGGTGCCTAAAGAGTGGGCCTCTCACCTCTCAAATGGCTATGGTCAGTCATTTAGCCAAAGCAAGGGACCCACAATGGAGAAGGAGATGCTCCTGGCAGGCCAGCTGGACATAAGCATGCCAGCCCTAGGCTGGCAAAATGAAGGTGCTCTCCAGCAGATTTAGGAGGCTCCGGCCCTGTCACCAGGTTCAGTTCAGTATTGTCAACCTGAATTAAATGAGTTCTACTATGGTAGTTCCTTATTGTGCAAGCAACATATTTGCATTTCAGAACTCTTAGGTTGAACCCTCAGATACAATAGAAAATGTAAAGGCCAAGATCCAGAATAAAGAAGGCAAGTAATATTTTGTAGTTCAGGAAAACTGACCTGTAGAGACCCCAATCTACCTGTAGACTGGCTAGGCACATTTGCTCTTGGTGAGGGGGGAAGGGGTCATATTGACACAGCAAAATACTTTTGGAATAACATAATAAACAAATGTTTATGATCAAGAAACAAAGCTACCCAGATTGGAATCCTTGAGGTACATTTCACTTGGGTGAATCTGGACACTTTTTATTCTCTATACCTGTTTCCTCATCTTTAAATTGAAGGTTCCTATATTAACATATTAATATATTAAGCATTGTCATTAAGATTAAATGTGGTGCCAGGTGTGGTGGCTCATGCCTATAATCCCAGCACTTTGGGAGGCCAAGGTGGGCGGATCACGAGGTCAGGAGATGGAGACCATCCCGGCCAACATGGTGAAACCCCGTCTCTACTAAAACCACAAAAAATTAGCCAGGCATGGTGGCACACACCTGTAGTCCCAAACTATTCGGGAGGCTGAGGCAGCAGAATCGCTTCAACCCGGGGCGGCAGAGGTTACAGTGAGCTGAGATTGCACCACTGCACTCCAGCCTGGGAGACAGAGTGAGATTCCATCTCAAAAAAAAAAAAAAAAAAAAAAAAAAAAAAAGATTAAATGTGATAAGATGTATAAGCATTAAAAAGTAATGAGACCAGGATTCTGGTTTCAACTCTGGCCACCACCTTGGCCCACAACATCAGGTGAGTCCTTTTATTAAACTAAGGTTCACTTTTCATCCATAAACAAGTGGGTTGACTGAAGTTACCACAGTATTTCTTAAAATAAAAGGCAAGGTTTTTATCATGGCCCCCAAGGAAGGCCTACATAGTCTTGTCATGTGCCTACATCTTAAGCTTTGTCACTTACCATTCCCCTGTTCACTTCCCATGTTGCAGCAACATTGATCCTCTTTCTGGTCCTCTAAGAGGCTGCACCAGCTTCTACCAATAGCCTATGTCTGCTTGCTATTCTCTGTGCCTCCATCATTCTGCCTCCTTCCCATGACTGGCTCCCTCTCAACCTTCAGTCCTTCAGTGTCCTTCCTCGACCACATTACATAAAGTAAAAGGTCCTGTCCCCAACTCCCAGGGGTTATTCTCTACAGGAGTGCCGTCCAATAAAAATACAAAAAAATCCAGAAGCAAAACACCTATCTAACTTTACATTTTCTAGTAGCCACATTTTAAAAGTTTTTTTTAAGGTAATATTAATTTTAATAATATATTTTCTTTAATCCAATATATCCTAAGTGGTATCATTTATTCAATGTGTAATCAGCATAAAAGGTAAGATATTTTACATTATTTTCATACTAAATCTTTGAAATCCAGTGTGCATTTTACACATGCAGCAGATCTAAGTTAGAAATGAGTCACATTTTTAAGTGTTCAATAATCACATGTGCCTAAAGGCTACTATACCAAGCAGCGCAATTTTATAGCATACTCTGCTATATTCCCTTCCTAGCACTTACCACAATCTGAACATCTTGTTTACTTAGTATCTTGTAACTTCCCACCAGATGCTCCACAAAAGCAAGAATCTTGCCTTTTATTCAGTGTTATATACCCAGTGGATAGACTGCCCTGCACACAGTTGGTGTTCAATATACATTTGTTGAGCAACATAGTAGGTGTTAAGCAAATGAATTTTTTTTTCTTTTTTGAGATGGGGTCTTGCTCTGTCGCCAGGCTGGAGTGCAGCGGCCTGATCTCAGCTCACTGCAATCTCCACTTCCTGAGTTCAAGTGATTCCCCTGCCTCAGCCTCCCGAGTAGCTGAGACTACAGGCGCGTACCACCACACCCAGCTAATTTTGTGTATTTTAGTAAACACGGGGTTTCACCACGTTGGCCAGGATGGTCTTGATCACCTGACCTCGTGATCCACCCACCTTGGCCTCCTAAAGTCCTGGGATTACAGGCGTGAGCCACCAAGCCCAGCCTCTTCTAGCTTTAATGGGCTAGCCATTCTAGAAATTCCAAGCAAGCATACAATCACTCATTCAACAACTTGCCTAGTTCACTTTGTCTTTCACTATCAATTAAACTGTCTTTAAAAGAAAATTCTCTTGGCTCTATAGCTCTCCATTGCTTAACTGTTCTTTCCCCATGATGTCTTCAGTGTCCGGGGTCAATTTCTTGTATGTTGGCTGAGGGAGTGGTGTGAAAATAACTGCTAATATTTCCTTAATGTTTACTTTTTGGCAAGCATTGTCTAAGCACTTTACATTTCTCAACGGCTTCACAACAGCCCTGTGAGGCAGCTACTGTCATTTTCTCCCATTTAGGATGAGGAAACCAAGGCATAGAGAAGTTAAGTATTTTGTTCAAATTTATAGCAGCCAGTTAGTAGCAAAACAGAGATTGCCAGCCATCTAGGGGTCCAGACTCACGGCTCTTAAATCACCTATTTGGGACTGCAGAGCTGTCCAACAAAAATGTAAGCTGAACTACCTATGTGATTTTGAATTTTCTAGTACTGTAAACACATAAACACATCAAGAGGAGCAGTTAAAATTGGTTTTAAGGCCGGGCATGGTGGCTCACGCCTGTAATCCCAGCACTTTAGGAGGCCGAGGCAAGCAGATCACTTGAGGTCAGGAGTTCAAAACCAGCCTAGCCAACATGGTGAAACCTAATCTCTACTAAAAATACAAAACTTAGCTGGGTGTGGTGGAGCATGCCTGCAATCCCAGCTACTCAGGAGGCTGAGGCAGGAGAAATGCTTGAACCTGGAAGGCAGAGGTTGCAGTGACTATGCCACTGCAATAAAAAAAAAATGGTTTTAAGCATATTTTATTTGCTGGGTGTACTCACACCTGTAATCCCAGCACTTTGGGAGGCCAAATGGGAAGATCACTTAAGGCCAGGAGTTTGAGACCAGCCTGGACAACATAGCAAGACCCTGTCTCTACAAAAAATTTAAAAATCAGCCAAACATAGTAATGCCCGCCTGCAGTCCTAGTTACTCGGAAGGATACCTTCTTAGTCCTAGGAGATTAAGGTTACTATGAGCAATGATCGTGCCACTGCACTCCAGCCTGGGAGACAGAGCAATATTCCGTCTCTAAATAACAATAAAATAAAATTTTAAAAATTAAGTATATTTTATTTCACCCATTATCCAAAATATGATCATTTAATCAATGACCAATAACCAATGTAATTAATATAATCAGTACGATCATGTAATCAATACAAAATTTTACTTTTTTCATACTAGTCTCTAACCTAAATGTAACTTTACACTTACAGTACTTCTCAATTCAGACTAGTCACATTTCAAGCATTCAAAAGCCTACGTGGTGGCTAGCTACCACATTGGGCAGTGCAGTTCTATTGCCCCTCACAATGAGCCTCCTATGGAATCAAAGCGGGGGACGGGGGGAGCCTTTGGGGTGGAAGTCAAGACACCTGAGCTCAAATTCCAGCTCCTTGTTTCTGAGTGACCGGACAAATCCCTTCTGCTCTCTAGGTCCCGTACAGTTTCCCCGCAAGTATCCTAGGCAACGGGGGCCCTGAGCAAGATTCCTAGAAACTCATTCCATGCTAGAATTCCCAACATCTCCTCCAAATCGCAGTAAACACAAGCACAGCTTTCCACACTTTAAAACCAGCTTTCATATCCATCAGTTGGTACAGTCCTCAAACAACACTACTAAAGCAGCTATTCGTGTCTCCACCACATAGATACAAAAACCTGGTTCAAAGAGGGGGAAATGACTTGTCCAAAAGCCACACAGCCAGACAGTCAGTAGAGAAGCTGGAGCTCAAATCCAAGAGAGATCAGTGCGCTCCCACCATGACCACCACCATCACCTCAATGACTGGGGGGACATGAGAGCTGAGAGGACGTGGTTGGGAAAACAGGATAGTCTGAGGTTTCAGAGGAGTTTCAGGGAACCAGGCCCCAGAGTGAGGAAGAGGAGGTGAGGGGCTCAGGTCTTGAAAAGGGACGAATCGAAAGGGCCCTGGAGGGCCTAGGGATGAAAGTAAAACGAGGGGCTAGGACCCCGGGTGACTTGAGAAGTTAGGGGGCCCGGGAGTTAGGCGAAAGGAGGTGAGATGAAGGGGCTCTAGCCCCTGCAACCCTTGCCCAAGTGAGAAGGCGGTCGCTCGGCCCTCCCTGCCCCTCATACCTGGTAGCTCAGAAGTTCGCCCACGTCCATGGTACCCGACTCAGCAAATACACCGGTTCCTTCCACTCACACCCAGACCACGGGCCCGTCTGCCGCGGCTCCAGCCACACTGCCGTAAAGTGCGGCGAGCGGGGGGCCTCAGAGCCAATAGAGCAAAAGTGCGCGCGACAAGCGAGCAGGCCACACCGCAGTAAAAGGCCGCGCCGCCGTAAAGTGCGCTGCATTTGGAACGGAGCAGCTTCCGCCCGGAGCCTGAGGGGGCGGGGAAAGGGGCGGAGACTTAGAGGAGGGTCTGGAGGAGAAGAGCAGACGCCGAAAGAAAACAAACTTGACGGTGCGCCCCCTGTGTCCGGAGCGGAGTGCCGGGTGCTTAGTGTGCGCTCTCAGTAGTTTCCACTGACTTGTCCTCATTTCACAGAAAAGGAAACTGACGCTCCCAACTGCACCATCCAATACTTTCTTTTTTTTTTGAGAGGGAGTTTCTCTCTTGTTACCCAGGCTGGAGTGCAATGGCGCGATCTCGACTCACCGCAACCTCCGCCTCCTGGGTTCAGGCAATTCTCCTACCTCAGGCTTCTGAATAGCTGGGATTACAGGCACGCGCCACCATGCCCAGCTAATTTTTTGTATTTTTAGTAGAGACGGGGTTTCACCATGTTGACCAGGATGGTCTCGATCTCTTGACCTCGTGATCCACCCGCCTCGGCCTCCCAAAGTGCTGGGATTACAGGCTTGAGCCACCGCGCCCGGCCACCATCCAATACTTTAACCCAGTAGCCACATGTGGTTACCGAGAGCTTGACATACGGCTACTCTAAAATGAGATGTGCTATAAGTGTAAATTAAATACACACCAGATTGGGTCAAATAAATATATTACAAAATGAATTTTACCTGTTTCCTTTCACTTCTTAAATGTGGTTAGTAGAAAATTTTAAATTACACATGTGGCTCTCATCTGTGGTTTCCATTAATTTCTATCAGACAGGGTTGGCTCAAAATGTGACTTTGTCCCAAGGCTGTACAACTATTACTGGCTGAGAAACTGTTGGATCACATGTCCCTCTCTAGGCTTCTGTCTATTCATCTAGGCAAAGTCTGACAGTAACTAGATGAACCTGGTGCTATCCAGGTGATATAAAAAGGTTTCTGGAGGAGAAAGTTGCCCATAATTGGAAGAGAATCATTCCAATTATGCATCTTAATCTCCTGGGACTTAAGGCTCCATCTTCAAAGGAAATTAAACCTTCCTCCATAAGCCCTGCCCTTTATATTTATATATTGTATTATATTTATATGCCCTTCATAGTTATAATTTTGGTCCCCATCCCACCTCCACTGTCTCCAATTATACAGAAATTATTCTTATTCCTCAAAGTGACAAATCCTCTCCCCTTCTGCCTAGCCATCAGCCCCACACCTCATCCAACTCTCTCATCTTTCAGGTCTCAAATGTCACTTTCTTAGAATGGCTTCTTCAACTCACCCTCAGTCAAAGTAAGCAACCTCTCTCCTCATTATTCTTTACTGCGTATATATCTCAATCTGTAATTTTGTGTTTAATGGTTGACTATTTGTTTCCTGACAGCCTTATTTACTAGACTGCAAGCTCCATGCAAGCAGGACGTGTGTATGTCATGTTCACTACTGTATCCTCCAAGCCTAGTACAGTGCCTACTAGAGGGAGAGGTTTCATAATGGGCCTTGTGTGCCAAGATAAAGAGATTGGATTTTGGCCAGGTGTGACTGGGCGTGGTGGCTCACGCCTGTAATCCCAGCACTTTAGGAGGCCAAGGCGGGCAGATCACTTGAGGTCAGGAGTTTGAGACCAGCCTGGCTAACATGGTGAAACCTCATCTCTACTAAAAAATACAAAAATTAGCCAGGCGTGATGGCACGTGCCTCTGATCCTAGCTATTCGGGAAGCTGAGGCAGGAGAATCCCTCAAACCCAGGAGACAGAGGCTGTAGTGAGGTGAGATTACACCACTGTACTCCAGCCTGAGTGACAGAGCAAGACTCTATCTCAAAAAAAAAAAAAAAAAAAAAAGAGGGAGAGAGAGATTGGATTTATGCTAACAGCATAAGGAAAGTTAGTTTTGTGATTTTGTTTGATCCTTATGGTTTTAAAGGATCCCCTATGCAATCTGCATGGAAATGGGTTTATTTGGGTGTCTTTTCCCCTCCTGCTTATATTCTATAAAAATATACAGACTGCGCCTTGTTCAGTAAGGCGGGAGAGAGTAATGGTGAGGGTGTATCCTTTGGACACAGACCCCTGTGATCTAGTCATGGTATGTTGATGTCAGCTTGTATAGACAGGCTTACAAAAGCCCATGGTTAAATTTGCAGGAAATTTGCAAGCTGATTGACACCAGGTTGATAGCTTAAAATCAGCCATGCTGGGAGTATTTACACAATGTAAATCAGCAAATACTACAAATCAGGGTTGTTGCTGTTGTTGTATTTCCAGAGAGCCATCTTTAAGGTTTTTTGTTTCCTTGTTTGCTTTTGAGACAAAGTCTGGCTCTATCACCCAGGCTAGAGTGCAGTGGCAGGATCTCAGCTCACTGCAACCTCCCCCTCCCAGGCTCAAGCCATCCTCCCACCTCAGCCTCTCAAATAGCTGGGATTATAGGAGCACGCCACCATGCCTGGCTAATTTTGTTGTTGTTGTAGAAATGGAGTTTCACCATGCTACGCAGGCTAGTCTTAAACTCATGAGCTCAAGCAATTCACCTACCGTGGCCTCCCAAAGTGCTGGGATTATAGGCATGAGCCACCGCACCTAGCCAAGCCAGTTGTTAAAGTGTTTTTATAGAGGCCAGGTCTAAAACACAGAATTATAAGGCAATCTCCTATGAGAACCAGGTTTGATGAGCACTCTGGACTGGGGATAATGTGTTCTGCTAGAGAAGGTTTACCTGATGAGGTATCATCTGGACTGGGGTTTAAAGAGGAAGAAGAGTTTACCGAGAAGATATGGTGTATAATGGTGACCCAGGCAGAGGGAACAGCATGAGCAAAGACAGGGCAAGGGTCTTATAGACAGAGCTTTAGTGTGTGGAAGAAATGGTGCAGAGCAGACAAGTGAGGTTGGCTAGGAAAGATCAGTTGGGCTGGGAAAGATCTTCCACACATTTTACGCTCTTATAGACAGAGCTTAAAATGTGTGGAAGAAATGGTGGAGAGTAGGCAAGAGAAGTTGGCTGAGAAAGATCATGAAGAGGGTTAACAGATTTTGCAAATAAAAATACAGGACACCTAGTGAAATCTGAATTTCAGATAAACAATGAATTTTTTATAAATTTGTCTCATGCAATATTTAATAACACACTAGAAATTTTTTGTTTCCTATCTGAAATTCAGATTTAACTGGGCATTATTTATTTTATCTGGCAGCCCTAATCTTGGAGGAACTTGAATGACAGATTAAGATATTTTCATTTTATCTCGATGAGAGGGTCCATTAATAATTCTTTGGGAGCCTCCCAGGGATGAGACTTGGGGCACTCACTCTTCAGGTCTCAGCTTAACAGCACATATCAGAGGAATCTTTCCTGACCACAAGACTTAAGACAGTTCCTCCCCTTCAGGATTCTCTATCAGCATTCCTGACCATTATTATCTTCAGAACACTTATTGTTTTTGTTTTATATTTGTTTGCTTTTTACTCATTTGGCCACTGCTTTCATTTCCAGATTCTAAGCTCCAGTAGGTCAAAGATTGCAGTATCATTTACCACAGTAACCTCAGAACCTAACACAGTACCTGGTGCTTAATTGGTACTCACTAAATAGTTGTTGATTTAATAAATGAACCACTGAATCTAGTGATTGATTAATTCCTGGTCATAATAATCTCAAATTCCTTCAAATTCTCACCCAAGGGCTGGGTGTAATGCCAGGAAAATAAGATTTCTCTTATTCTTCTTGCTGTTTTTCCTGGAAAAACAGCCTCCTGCCTATCATCCCATCACTGTGGGAGACCAAGACAAGAGGATCACTTGAGGCCAGGAGTTTGAAACCAGCCTGAGCAATAAAGTAAGATCCCGTCTCTACAAAAATATATATAAATATTAGCTGGGTGTGGTGGTATGTGCCTGGAATCCCAGCTACTCAGGAGGCTGAGGTGGGAGGATCGCTTGAACCCATGATGTTGGGGCTGGAGTGAGCCAAGATCACACTGCTGCACTCCAGCCTGGACAACAGAGCGAGACCCTGTATCAAAAAATGTATATATTTTTGAATCTTTACCCAAAATCCTAACAATGTGACTATTCCAATTTTAAAGATAAAAAAAGAATGCTCAGAAGAGCTATGGGCTATGCACCAAGCAGAATGAAATCGTGATAATGATTTCAGAGCGGCATCCAGGAGGGAGCTGGGAGAAAAGCACCATTCAAGAGACCAACTGCTGGGCTGTAACCTTTTAAAGAAATGGGGAAGAATTAGCCCTTCCAGAAAGTTTTGAAATAGCCACAGGCTGCCTAGGTTTCTTAAACTTCATGCTTTAGATGCTCCAAAGAGTAATCGGAGTCACCTTCTCCACTTTTCATTGCCCCAGTAAATTATTTATTGGAACAACCTTTAAGAAAATATTCTTAAAAAAAAAAAAAAACACCTCACAAAATATATTTTTCATCAATGCTGAGCTCCTGCCCTGCAGTCTTGGGTTGATTTGAAACATATAACACTACCGAAGAAATCCAGACTCTTCCATTTAGGCACTGAATGGGTGGGGAAGAGTTACAGAACGGGCAATGGAAAGGGGAACCTGTTTTCTGGGGAGCAGAATGCAATTTCTGGGACTCAGGAGGAATCTGTTCACTTTTTCTCTTATTCCCAATATCCAGGTCTATGGATCCTCTGCACCGTGATATTTTTAAATAATTGTGAAAACTGAGATTTGCAGATAATCTACTTGCCCACAGTCATAGTTAGTAACTGGCAAGACTCCAATCCAAGTCTGTCTGACTACACGTTTCACAGTAGGGATTTGGGCTCAGTTAACCTTTCAAATAGTACTGACACTTATGATCCAGGCACAGGAGATTATTGACTGCTAACGAGTAATTATCTCTCCCAGCAGGTACAGGTCTCGGTTAGACACAAGCAGAATTTATGTTCCTAGACAGACTGTGAGCCAAGTACAAACTCAGTAGTCAGGGATATGCAATGAAAAGGAATTATTTGGTGTGGGAGGGAAAGGGAGCCTGAGGTATGATAAAGGAATTGCGATTGGGCTGAGTCCTCATCTTTTAAAGATACATGCCAAAATTTATGTATGAAATAATGTGATGACTAGAATTTGCTTCAAAATTATCAGAGGTGGGAGAGGTACGGATTTGAGTGGAAGTAGAGATGAGAGAATTATTGGTGAGTTGTAATTGCTGAAGGTGGGTGACAGATATGTGGGAGCTCATTTTACTATTATTCTTCTGGAAATAGGATGGCAGCAGCAATTCCAGGAAAAACAGCAAGAAGAATAAGAGAGATCTTCTTTTCCTGGGGCTGTCTCTTAGAAAGAAGGGAGAAGGAATGCTGGTAAGGACCAATTGTGTTCATGGCACAAAGGAAGTATTCCGTGGCCAAGAATGTTGAGCTTTAGAGCAGCCTGGGCAGCGTAACACAACCCCATCTCTACCACAGTTAGCTGGACATGGTGGTATACACCTGTAGTCCCAGCTACTTGGGAGGCTGAGTAGGAGGATCACTTGAGCCTGAGAGGTGGAGGTTGCAGTAAGCCGTGATTGCACCACTGCACTGCAGCCTGGGTGATAGAGACCCTTTCCCAAAAAAAAAAAAAAAAAAAAAAAAAATGGTGGGCTGTCAACCTAAGATAGCCAATTTGAAAAAAAGAAATAAACATAAAAAGATAAGCTAGAAAAACCATGAAACCAGACTCACAATGACTCATAAGAATCAAACAAATTTCATAAACCACTAATTTTGAGAAGTAGCACTCATCAATGCAGACACCAATGACCCTCATGAGTCAGATCTTTCAGAGATGCTTTAGTATGAAAGGATAGTGAGAACTATTCGTGCTGTCACCAATAATTCTCCCTATTGGGGCCAGTTACAGGATATTGGTCAAGACCACTTTTGGCTTGGAAAGTAAGCAGATTCCTTAGCTAGTGAGCTGAATCAGCCTTGGCGCTGAGTATGTATATTATTTATCTATTGCTGTGTAACAAGTTATCCCAAAACTTAGTGCTTTAAAATAAGTAAGAACATGTATTATATCATGCATTTTTGGTGAATCAGGAATTTAGAAGCAGCTTAGCAGGATAGTCCTGGCTCAGGGTCTCATAAAGTTGTAGTCAAGATGCCAGTCACAAGAAGACAAAATAAAGAAAAAAGAAAGATGTCGGTCACTTCCAGGTTAGCTCACTCACATGGAAAGCAAGTTATACTGGTTGTTGGCTGGAGACCTCAATTCCTTGATGCCTAGGTCTCCTTCCTAGTGTGGCTGAGTGTTTTCAAATGGTGGCTGATTTGCTCCAGAGCAGATGATCCAAGAGAGAACAGGACAGAAGTTACAGTGTCTTTTGCTGTCTTGCCTCAGAATTCACAGTCCATCATTTCCATGATAGCCTACGGAGTAGACAGTTTAGGCTTATTCATTATGGGAGGGACCTACACAGGGCACAAATACCAGGAGGTGAGATTCACTGGGACCATGCTGGAAGTGGAGCCTTCAACTCCAGTCAAGCCTTCAGATGACTGCAACCTCATGAGACCTACAAAACCAGAATCACCCATCTAAGCCAACCCTAAATTCTTAATCCACAGAAACAGTGAGATAATAAATGCTTTTTGTTGCTTTAACTTCCTAAGTTTTTAGGCAATTTATTGTACAGCAATAGATATACAAAGTCCAAGCAGGTTAGGTGCCAAAAAAAAAAGACATTTCTCTTTTTTTGAGAGGGAGTCTCACTCTGTTGCCAGGCTGGAGTGTAATGGTGCAGTCTCGGCTCACTCCAACCTCCAAATCCTGGTGTTAAGTGATTCTCCTGCCTCAGCCTCCCAAGTAGCTGGGGCTACAGGCATGCACCACCATGCCCAGCTAATTTTTGCATTTTTAGTAGAGATGGGGTTTCACTGTATTGGCCAGGATGGTCTCAATCTCCTGTCCTCATTATCTGCCCACGTCAGCCTCCCAAAGTGCTGGGATTACAGGCACGAGCCACTGTGCCCGGCCAACATTTCTATCCTTGGTGGCCACTGTGACCTATTCATAGATAGAGCAATTGATGAACACCAATTAGATGCCCTGAACCATTCCCAGCGGCTACCAATGAAATTAACACCAGCCACAATGAAAGCAAAAAATGTTTCCACATCCCAGATTGGCAAGAGGGGCACCTGTTCAGCTCACCTCTTCTCATGGAGACTCAAAATGCACATGAGTATATGAGTAGTTCTGTGCAGTCTTGTAGGAAGAAAACTGTCTTAGCTGTTTCACCCAAGCTCATTTGACAACAGAAGCCGTTTTTCATGTAACACCTGTTAACATCCTGCAGAACTAGCGTTATGAAAGACACACCTTAACAAAAATGGATCCACCCCAACCTCAGAAGTTTCAGAAAATTGCATATTTTTTCTTCTTTCATTTTCTTAAAAATAAACCTGACATTGAAAACACAGAAATCACAAGGTTTTTTTTAGAAAAAAATTAGCCGGGCATGGTGGTGCACACATGTATTGCCAGCTCCTCGGGAGGCTGAGGTAGGAGGATGGTTTGAACCTGAAAGGTCGAGGCTCCAGCTAGCAGTGCCACTGCACTCCAGCCTGGGCAACAGAGTGAGACCTTGTCTCTAAAGTCATCAGTTAAATGCCTATGTATATATTTAAAAGACCTAAAATCTTTCAAACCTGACATTCTGAGCAGATAAATGATGCTACATTGATGTTCATTAACTTTCTCTGACTCAAGAGCTTCCACATGCACCAGGAAAAGTATCTGAGCCCAGCTGTCATGAACAACCATGCTCTTTCATGTGCTTAAGCTCATGTATCCTCCTAGCTCATGTATATTCCTCTCCAGGGGTCCTCTGCTCAGGCTCTGCTTCGGCATCTGCAGCCCTCATGTCACTTGAAAGGGGAGCCTCACCCCTACCACTGCTGCCCTACCTAGGGCGTTGCTCCCAGGCACTCCAGTAGCTGCAGGACCCTGAAGGGGCATGGCCTTCTGTAGAAACATGGGGTACAGACAGCTGTTCTCAGCGCTGAGTTGCATTTGTTTGGGCACCAAAGTAGTTCTCTTTATATCTGTTTCTCACCTCTTCTGTCCACAGCTTCTCACTCTATGAGGGTTGAGTTTCCTCCCTGAATCAGACCAGGCAGCAGATACTGTCTTGTCCTCTCAATTCCCAATTTACCTTCGGATGCCTCAAAGGCACACACACAAGCCTCAAAGATTCTCTCCTTTCCCATCATTGCCTTCTCCCTCGTCCTTCCCCTCCTCATCTTCCTCCTGTACTCATTTTCCTTCTCCTCCTCTTCATCATCATCCCCATTACCTGGTGGGGGAGCATTAATCCATCAGACTCCAAGCCCTACTCCAAGCCCTGCTGGGAACCTCTCTCCAAATCTTGTGTAAAGAAAGTGAAAAGATCGGGTGCAATGGCTCATGCCTGTAATCCTGGCATTTTTGGAGGCTGAGACAGGAGGATCACTTGAGCTCGGGAGTTCAAGACTATCCGGGGCGACATGGCAAAACCCCACCTCTACAAAAAATAAAAAAATTTTACCCCCATCCAAATTTTACCTAAAGAAGTTAGTGGTAGTGATCTCTGACCAGTGAGATACGGGTGGCTTTCATTGTTTTCATTTTTGCTTATTTGTATTTCCTCAATTTCTACCATGAACAAGTATGAGAGAAGTAAATAATAAAAGAAATATATTAAATCTATAAAAGTAAATAATGAAAATGTTTAGCCAGGTGTGGTAGGTTATGCCTGTAATCCCAACATTTTGGGAGGCCGAGGCAGATGGATTACTTGAGCCCAGGAGTTCCACACCAGGCTGGGCAAATGGCAAAAACTCCATCTCTACTAAAAACAAAAAAAAATTAACTGGTGTCATGGCATGCACCAGTAGTCTCAGCTACTGGGGAGGCTGAGGTGGGAGGATCACCTGAGCCCAGGAAGTTGAGGCTGTAGTGACCTGTGATCGCACCACTACACTCCAGCCAGACTGATGGGTGTGAGACCCTGCCTTAAAAAAATAAAAAATAAACTGGGCCAGATACGGTGGCTCATCCCAGCACTTTAGGGAGCTGAGATGGGTGGATCACGAGGTCAGGAGTTCGAGACCAGCCTCATCAACATGGTGAAACCTCTTCTCTACTAAAAATGCAAAAATTAGCTGGGCATGGTGGCACATGTCTGCAATCCCAGCTACTCAGGAGGCTGAGGCAGGAGACTCACTTGAACCCAGCAGGCGGAGGTTGCAGTGAGCCAAGATTGTGCTGCTGCACTCCAGCCTGGGTGACAGAGTGAAACTCCTCAAAAAATAAATAAATAAAATTTAAAAACTAGGAAAAATATATATATATTTTTGATCTCCATGGTATTTCTTAAAGTGATCTGTAATGCTTATGTTTGGACTTTGTAAAATCACACACACATCAGCCCCCACAGGATGCACGTTCCCCCAACACATCTCTAATCATCTTCTTTCTTTCTGCAAAAAACCACAACCACTATTGATATTTTAGGAACAGGTTTTTATAGAGCTTGTTACGTTTTATATTTATTTATATTTATGTTGTATGTTTTTATTTATACCACCACATTATTCCAGAAAGGATTGAAGATTGCTGACAAAGATACATAAAGCACAACAAGGTGGCATAAATGAAAACAAGATAGAAAAAGAAAAGCTGGTCGGGCGCAGTGCCTCACACCTGTAATCCCAGCACTTTGGGAGGCCAAGGTGGGTGGATCACCTGAGGCCAGGAGTTCAAGACCAGACTGGCTAATATGGTGAAACCTCGTCTCTACTAAAAACACAAAAATTAGCCAGGCGTGGTGGCTAGTGCCTGTAATCCCAGCTACTCTGGAGGCTGAGGCAGGAGAATCACTTGAACCCAGCAGGCAGAGGTTGTGGTGAGCCAAGATTGTGCCACTCACTGCACTCCAGCCTGGGTGACAGAGCGAGGCATCATATCAAAAAAGCAAAAAAGGGGGTGTGGTGGCTCAATGCCTATAATCCCAGCACTTCGGGAGGCCAAAGCCGGTAGATCACCTGAGGTCAGGAGTTCAAGACCAGCCTGGCCAACATGGTTAAACCCCATCTCTACTAAAAATATAAAAATTAGCCAGGCATGGTGGCATGCACTTGTAATCCCAGCTACTCAGGAGGCTGAAGCAGGAGAATCGCTCAAACTGGGAGGCAGAGGTTGCAATGAGCCAAGATTGGGTCATTGCACTCCAGCCTGGGCAACAGAGTAAGACTCCGTCTTAAAAAAGTACTCTTGACTACCATCTGAAAAAGCTGAGGATCTCCCATTCCATGCTGTCTCTGAGAATTCAACTGAGCAGGCATGTTTGCATACCCAGTGTACCGCCAAGTATTGTACTAGGCATAGCAAAAGTTTTAAAAATGAGTACAAAAAAACATATGTCTTCTAGGAACTTACCATCTAATGCAGGAGATCAAAACATCTTGATTTTTTTTCTTTCTTTTTTTTTTTTTTTTTTTTTTTTTGGTCACTGTGATTTATTTTTGAACTACTTTCCCTCTAGGTTCTTAATGTAAAGGCTAGGGAATCAAGACTTTTAACTGCATTTATTCCACAAATATTAATTGAAAGCCTACAACATAAAAGCAGCTTCAGCTGCAATTTGCATATATTCTGGAGTCAGAATCCTAGCTCTGCAGGCTGTAGCTGTGCAAACCTAGCAAAGCCACTTTCTTTCTGAGCCTCTTTTCTGCCATCTGTAAAATGTGGATAAAAATGCTGTATTAGGCCGGGCGTGGTGGCTTACGCTTATAATCCCAGCATTTTGGGAGGCCAAGGCGGGTGGATCACGAGGTCAAGAGATCGAGATCTTCCTGGTCAACATGGTGAAACCCCGTCTCTACTAAAAATACAAATGTTAGCTGGGCATGGTGGTGCATGCCTGTAATCCCAGCTACTCGGGAGGCTGAGGCAGGAGAATTGCTTGAACCCAGGAGGCGGAGGTTGCGGTGAGCCGAGATCGTGCCATTGCACTCCAGCCTGGGTAACAAGAGTGGAACTCCGTCTCAAAACAAAACAAAACAAAACAAAAAAACACTGTATTAGTCATCTACTGTAATAAACAACAATATCAATGTTTATTTCTTGCCGATGCAACACTCTGATGTAGATGCTTGGCATGTGGCCTTCCACATACTGGGGTCAGGCATTCATTCAGATTCTTTCCACTTCATGGCTTCACTATCCTCTAGGACCTTGAAGACTTTTGCTTCCAATTCATGGATTGGAAAAAGAGCATGGAGGACCACCAAGAAGTATATAGCCTGCAAGTGGTATATTCTACTCTCGCCCTCATCCTGTTACCCAGAAAGCAGTCCTAAGCACAAGCAAGGTTAGGAGATGTAGTCGGTCCATGGGCCCCAGAAGAAGAGGGAGTGCTGAGAGAAAGCTCCTTTGTGGAGCAGAGAGGAAGCTGGGACCCAGCGGGGTGAGGGGGAGAGTGGGACGAGGGGAGGAAGCAGGAGCCCGCCCACTGAGGCCTGGTAGGGTGGAGGGAAGGACTTGTGTCCTTACTCCAAAGGGCAGAGGGAAGCCATCAGTGGGTTTTAAGTCAAAGGCTGTGTGATAGAAGAGCTGCTGCCAGCGCCCCCCACCCACATCCCCTGACCCTCACACTTCAGTGTGCACTGGGCAGACTTCCAATTGCCAGTGCCAGCAGCACTGTGTCTTTCGTTTTTTTTTTGTTGTTGTTTTGTTTTGTTTGTTTTTTTTTTTTGAAATGGAGTCTTGCTTTGTCACCCAGGCTAGAGTGTAGTGGCACAATCTCAGCTCACTGCAATCTCTGCCTCCCGGGCTTAAGCGATTCTCCTGTCTCAGCCTCCCGAGTAGCTGGTATTACAGGTGACCACTATCATGCCCAGCTAATTTTTGTATTTTTAATAGAGACAATGTTTCACCATGTTGGTCAGGCTGGTCTCGAACTCCTGATCTCAGGTTATCCACCTGCCTCAGCCTCCCAAAGTGCTGGGATAACAGCCATGAGCCACCGCTCCTGGCCCACTGTGTCCCTTTACCTAAAGACTTTCTCTAATAACTCTGGAGCATGCTATTCCCACCTGTGAAGCAGGTCAGAGGTGCCTGAGAATGAACACCCCCGCCCCCATAAGACTCAGTAGATAAATACCCTGATCCCCCTCTCCACAGGTGGGAGAACTCTGAGGTGTTATTCACAGGCTCCCAGATGTCTGGTGGAATCAAGCCCCCCTTATCCACAGTGTAACCTACTCGATAAGCCTTTTCCGGCTGCCTCCCCGTTCCTTGTCTTCCATTCCCAATCCCCTACTTCCAAGTGTTTCCTGGGATCATCATGCAAATAAATTCTATACATCCAAATCCTTACCTCAGGCTTTTAGGTGAACTCAAATAAGATAGTCTATAAGAAGAAGAATGAGTTTGCCAGGCACAGTGGCTCAATCTCGTAATCCCAGCACTTTGGGAGGCCAAGGTGGGCAGATCACCTGAGGCCAGGAGTTCAAGACCAGTCTGGCCAATGCGGTGAAACCCAATCTCCATTAAATACATTAGCCAAGTGTGGTGGAGCACACTGTAATCCCAGCTGCTCAGGAGGCTGAGGCAGGAGAATCACTTGAACCCAGGAGGTAGAGGTTGCAGTGAGCTGAGATCTTGCCACTGCACTCCAGCCTGAGCAACAAGAGTGAAACTCCATCTCAAAAAAGCAGCAGCAGTAGAAGAAGAAAAAAAAAAAAAGAGGAGGAGGAGGAGGAGGAGGAGGAGGAGGAGGAGGAGGAGCAGAAGGAGGAGGAGGAGGAAGAAGAAGGGGAGGAGTTGTTCAGCAAACATTAGGGAGGAGAAGTTGTTGAGGGCAGCAGGGGAGGATGGGGTAGACCAGCTGTCAAGGCAGGAAATGCTTGGAGACTTGGACTGAGTAATGCCGGACACAGAGGAAAGGGCAGGTAGAATCAGTAGGACCCAGGGACGTAGTGGATGTGCAGGGAAAGGAAGAGGGTGATGCGATGGCTGCCTCCTGGGCTTTTGTCCTCCCTAGAAGAGAGAGGAAGGGTCAATAATACATATGTTAATGTTTTTGTGCATGTCACAGAACAACTTGTAACCACCCAATTTTCTGGAACTCTCTTCTGTCTTCTCGCCCTGCCTTAAGTCATCAGACTCTAGAACAACGTAGCTGCCATCGTCGGGGGAAGCCTGCATTTTCTCCTGCAGGGCAGGATCCAATAACAGTGTTCTCATCCAATAAAGGAGGCTGGCGCACAGGGACAAAATATTGAATTAAAAACAATACCAGAGCCGCTGAGCTCGCGCCACCCCTGAACTGCCTGTGCGTGCCTTTGCTCTGCAAATTGGTAATGGGAGCCCCAGGGAAATACTGTTCAGGCGAGTGGGTGGAAGGCAGGTACGCAGAGCAGGGAAGCAAAGTCAACTCTTAGCCACAGTTGGCTGAACCAACGCCAGGGAGTAGAACAAGAATTCAGCAGCCAGAAATCCAGCACTGAGCTCTGGGCCCTGGCCTTGGTGCTGGCTCCATGAGTCTGCCTTCCAGAGGCAGGAGGATGCAGAGATTGCACACAGAGCTCTGAGCTGAGGCCTGAGATGTAGCCTGCCTCCACTGTACTGGTTGACTCTGTGACCTTGACTAAGTCCCTAGACACTAATCTCAATTTTTTTGGTAGTTGTTCCAAGTACCTGCTAGCACCACACTCAGCACTTATTTAATCCTAACAACCTTTCTATTTCCATTTCACAGATGGTAGAGCCAAGGGTCAGAGGAGTTAAGTAACTTGCCTGGGTCACACAGCCAGGTGTAGTCAGATTTCAGACCAAGGCAATGTGACCGAAGCACATGCCCTCTGCTATGGCCCAAATGTTTGTGTCGCCTGAAATTCATATGCTGAAACCTAATCTCCAGTGTGATGGTATTAAGAGGTAGGGGACTTTGGGAGGCTTGATACCTCTTTATTTCTTCTATCAACCAGAATGCTTTCGGCTGCAAAAAGGAAACCACCAATCTAGCTGGTTAACAGTGAGAAAAACATATCAACTCAAAGATTTAAGTTCTGTGGTATGGTGGCTGAGGCAGTCATTCATTCAGCGGCTTAATGATGTCCTTCTGTCTTCCCACTGAGTCATTCACCTGTGTATTAGTTCCAGCTACATAGTCACAAGATGGCTGCCACACTTCCAGGCATGGTACATGCATGTGACCATATCCTGCAAATGAGGAGGGACTTCCTCTTTCAGAAAACCAACAAACAAACCTGAGCACAATGGCTCACGCCTGTACTCCCAGCACTTTGGGAGGCTGAGGTGGGCAGATTGCTTGAGCCTAGGAGTTTGAGACCAGCCTGGACAACATGACAAAACCCCCTCCACAAAAAATACAATAAATTAGCTGGGCGTGGTGATGCACACCTGTAGTCCCAGCTACTCAGGAGGCTGACAGGGGAGGATCACCTGCACCCAGGAAGTTGAGGCTGCAGTGAACAGTGACTGTGCCACTGCAGCACTGGGTGACAGAGTGAGACCCTGTTTAAAGAAAAGAAAACAAACTAAAAAGTGTTTTCCAGAAGCCCCTGAGCAAACATTCGTCTTATATCATTTGGCAGAATTGCTCTCATTCCTGATTCCAAACCAACCACTCACAAGGGAATTGGAACTTCGTGAATGGTTCAGTAAAGCCCGTGGCTCTTTGTAGGAGGATAGATTACCAACTCCCCCTAAATAGAGGCCCTATTAGAAAGGAGAGACTGAGTACGGTGGCTTATACCTGTAATCCCAGCATTATGGGAGGCCGAGACAGGCAGATCGCCCAAGGTCAGGAGTTCAAAACCAGCCTGGCCACATGGCGAAACCCCATCTCTACTAAAAATTGAAAAATTAGCCAGGTGTGGTGGTGGGTGCCTGTAATCCCAGCTACTTGGCAGGTTGAAGCAGGAGAATCATTTGAACCCAGGAGGCAGAAGTTGCAGTAAGCCAAGATTGCACCATTGCACTCCAGCCTAGGCAACAACTCTTGTGTGTGTGTGTGTGCAACTCTGACACACACACACACACACACACACACACACACACAACGAAAGAAGATAGGAAACAGTGTCTGATTTTGGGTAAGCAAGAAAAAATGTATGCAACTCCTATTTCTCTTCTCCCGAAACTGTCTCTTCCTATATTGTCACCTTATGTCTCTGTCATTTAACATTTTACTTACCCTTTCAGAACCAACTCAAATGTCACCTCTGACTGGCAGCCTTCCCTGACTTTCTCCTTTCAGATTAATTGCTGTCTTCACTGTGCTTCCAGGGAACATGGTACATGCTGCTTCTGTGGCTTTTTTTTTTCTTTGAAATGGAGCTTTGCTCTTTTCGCCCAGGCTAGAGTGCAATGGCATGATCTTGGCTCACTGCAACCTCCACCTCCCGGGTTCAAGTGGTTTTCCTACCTCAGCCTCTCAAGCAGCTGGGATTACAGGCATGCACCACCACACCTGTCTAATTTTGTATTTTTAGTAGAGAGAGGGTTTTACCATGTTGGCCAGGCTGGTCTCAAACTCCTGACCTCAGCTGATCTGCCCGCCTCAGCCTCCCAAAGTGCTGGGATTACAGGCATGAGCCATCCTGCTCGGTCCCATGACCTTTTTATCACATGGTTGTGGAAAGAGGTCAGGGCTTAGAGTAGCTGGACCCAGGTTCAAATCCCATGTCTTCTACTTCCTTCATGAGGAAACTGAATATGTTTTTTCTCCTCTTTAAGCTTTTGTTTCCTCGTCTGCAAAATTATATATTCTTTTTAGGGCAGTTTGGAGAATCAAAGTAGATAATATGTCTGGGATTATTGTCAAGAGAGGGAGGGAAGGAAGAAAGAAGGAAAGAAATGATCAGACTGGCCCAGGAAAAAGTCAACTTTCATCAAGAAGAAAGCAAAAGTCACTCCAAGGTGCTGACCAGACAGCCCCCTCACCCAGAAGTTCTCCTCCCCCGGTTCTCCCAAGAAAGTCATTTTTCATCCCCATAGTCATTTGGCTTAGAGAAAGGGGAGAGAGGCAGTGGCAGGGTCTGTATTGTGCCTGCCCTGCCGCCATCCATCACCCAGCTGACAGGATCTCACCTCCCACAAATAAAGTTATGACAAGCGTCCCCAACCCATTCTTTCAGCCGTCGCCTCCCTGTTTCCATCATCTCTGACATTATAAGCCATCAGCCAAGCTGTTTGTCACGCCTCTGACAGGGCCTTGGCAATGCGGGCAGGAGGGCTGTGCTGAGGTATGGCTGGACTCCAGAGTGCATGTCCCACCCCCGCCCAGCATTGGTGATCTTGAACTGTGTCACAGCTGCTCTCAAAAAGGGTTTCTCTCCTGTAGAGCAGCGATCCAGAGGTGGAGCAGAACTGGAAGGGAACATTTGTTCATTGATCCATTCAGCAAACATTAGTGAACATCCCTATTGTGCCTGAGCCTGTGTGAGGTACAGCTGCAGCCACAGAGAAGTGCCAAACACAGTCTTTGCCCTTGTGGAGTGCCCAGTGCAGTGGGGAAGTAGACAGAAAGTCATGTCAACAGACAGTGCCAGGAGCAGCAGGGTTTTGGAGAATTGACTCCAATTCTGAAATAAGTTCTACTATGGGTAAAATGCTACGAAACGGCATTGCATGCTATAGAGAAGTCTTTGGTGAAAGAAAGAATCAATTGAGGGACAAACATCATTGTTGTCTTACCTTAAGAAATGGCTGGCCAGGTGTGGTGGCTCACACCTGTAATCCCAGCACTTTGGGAGGCTGAGACAGGTGGATCACCTGAGGTCAGGAGTTTGAGACCAGCCTGGCCAACATGATGAAACCCTGTCTCTACTAAAACTACAAAAATTAGCCAGGTGTGGTGGTAAATGCCTGTAGTCCCAGCCACTCAGGAGGCTGAGGCAAGAGAATTGCTGAATTTTGGAGGCAGAGGTTGCAGTGAGCTGAGATTGTGCCATTACTCCAGCCTGGGTCACAGAGCAAGACTCGGTCTCAAAAATAAGGAAAGAAGGAGAAAGAAAAGAAAAGAAAAGAAAAAGAAGGAAATTGCCACAGCCACCTCTGAGCTACCTTGCTGAAGAGAGAGATCTTGTGGAGGGGTCCAGAAGACGAGATGCCACATGGAAAAAAGACTACATAGAGGAGAACAAAGAGACCCCAGCTGACAGTCACCACAAAGAGTCTAGACCATAGGAGAGGCCTTCGTAATAAGGGAGGACGGTGGTCTGCCCTAAGAGGGGTGGAGTGTTTTCTCACTAACATGGTTTAGAATTTTCAGCACCCTGTGAGGATAAAAAGCAGACTGACTTTTAGTCAATGTTATTTTTAAGCTCTCTGCAAAATACGTGCCTCTTGTTACCTGCACCTGGAAGGGACCAGCCTCGCTGCTCTCCACCCACTTCCCCCCGACTGCCCCCCATCTTCCCCGCCCTCCACCCCCCCCCACCACCCACCCTGCTGCCAAACACACACACTCACACATACACAGACAGTATTGTCTCTTGGGCCTTCCAGTCCTGCCACAACTGAATGGAGCCACCTGAATGACTCCAGCCCACAACATACAGTGCAGAAGCCCTGCCCTGTTAACACACAGAATCATAAGAAATAATGAATTATTGTTGTTTGAAGTCACTATGTTTTGGGAACGGTTTATTATGCTACAGTGAATAACTCAAACATATGAGGAGCTCCAATTCTGATTGTTGATGGTTCAAGTACATCTAGAAAGAGCAACACTTTTCTGGCAGCTCCAGCAAATGTCCTGGAATTTACTCTGATTGGTTCCCCTAGGGTCATGTGCCACCTATGAATCAATTGCAGGGTCAGGGGAGCATGATCCACTGATTGGCTTAGCTTGGGTCACATGCTTTATCCTGAAGCAGGAAGTGGAGTCTCCCTTGGACCACATGGACTGAGGGTAGAGGAGGGATCGCTTTATAAAGGAAAATGGGGTAAAGGGGGAGAGATGCAAAGGACACTTTGTGGGGCTGAAGCTTGGGGAAAATTATCCTTGATGCTTGCCTTCCAGTGACAATTTGCACCTAAAAGAAATGGACAAAAATGGATCTCAATTCTAAGGAACCCTGTGGGAAAGGAAAGAGACCATTATACTTTGGCCTGGACTCATGTTGTGGGTCAAGCTCTAACTTTCTTTTTGGAAGCTACTTTGGACAGGCTAACTTCTGTGTACTCAGCTATAAAACAGATTTGTTAATTCCTGTACCACTGGGTTGTGGTGGAAGTTAAATCAGATTATGGTTGTTGTAGAAAACAAAGAGAGATGTGAGGAGGCTTGCGGTGTGATGTGAGGAGGGCAGTCAGCCTCAGCTGCAGAGAGCCACCTGGCCAGAAGTCACACCCTTCCTGAGGCAGCCTGCACCCAGTCACTGAGCAAACGGGGATACGAAGGCTTGGCCATTTCAGCTGGATGCAGAACAACTCCAAGCAATGCCCATTCCCGGGCCTCCTGCCCGGTTGGCTGAGACTTCATAGAGCCGACCTCACCATGTTCTTCTCCCTCTCTCCAATCCCGCTTCTCCCCTTCCTATCCCTGGCATCGATCCCTAATAAATATCTTACACCCCAAACTCTGCTTACGAGATCCCAATCTGTGATAGATGCCAAATGCTTCACCCAGCACTTGGCACGCAGGATGAAGTGGTGAAAGTTCGGAGTGAAAACTGGCTCCTTGAGTGAGGAAAGGAAAAAAGAAAAGAAGGGCAGGTGAGGGAAGTTGGTGTGAGGACTGGCAGGTGCTAAGCAACTGTTGTCATGGCAAGGACCTGCAGCCTGGCACAGCAGCTCCTGTCTCAGAGGGGAGAGGAAGGTCTCTCTGGGGGCATCCTCTCCACCCCCACATACCTGCAGCCCCTGCTTGCCCAGTAACTATCTGTTTTCCATGAGGCTTCATCCACCGTGGTAGACCTGAAGACAGGGGCTGATTTGAGTTTTCCTCCAGGTTGGTTGCCACCCCACAGTGCCTGTCTGGGGTCCTGAGGCCAGGTGGCCCCTGGAGAGGCAGCAGAGACAGTTCAAGTCCTAAAACAGAGGCCCTCTACCCTGTCTGCAGAATCTCAGAGTTCTAGAATCTTGGAAGTGAGAATCAGCATTCCAGGACCAGCCATCAACACAAAACTGCACACAACTCTGGAGTCTTGGAACAAGGGAGTCTCTGGTTTAAAGGAACTCAGTGTTTTCAGGCTAGAAAGGGCCAGGCAGACTCTTCATTTGAGCTTCTGTCTCCCTGAACTCTGACCCTAACCATGTGGCCTGGATGCAATGACCATTTTCTTTTAGGCAGGGCAGACAAACCTCCAGGCTGCCAAGTCCCAGGCATGGAGTCCTAAGAGCACGCAGGAAGAAGCCAGGAGGACTTAGACAGGAGGCGAGGTATCCTGGGCAGGGGAAATGGTGGGAGCACAGGTGTCACAGATGGAAAGAGCAGTGTGCGTGTAGGAATGGGATACGAAGGAGTAGTTATGGTGGGAGGGGCTGAATTAAAATAAGTAAGGGCTTCAGATGAAATAATAGACACGTGAAGCACCTGACAGGTGCATTGCAGATACTCAATAAATGCTACTTCCCTTCCCCTTTTCTTCTGCTCAGAAATCCCTATTTCCTGTATTTCTGCATTATGCACATTTATACCGAGGAGTTCTGGGAAAATGAAAAGGTTTTCTGGAAGGGAGACACAGGACCAATTTCCCCCACCCAGAAACAATCACCTGTCACAATGGATGGGGGCTGTGTCCTCAGTATAGGCCAAGACTCTCTGCTCTGGGAGCAGGAAGGATGGCTGACTGATTGCAGAGAAAAGCCCAGGAATGGGATTTTCGCAGAGAAAAGCCCAGGAATGGGATATTTGAACTGGGTTTTGAGAGTAGAAGAGGAGTTTCCCAGGCAGAGAAGGTGGTGGTGAGAAGAAAGGAATTCTATGCACTTTCTGTGACTGTTAAATGAATTAATTGCTAAGATCTCCGTACTTTCTAGTTTATACCTTAGAAGTAATTCAAGCAACTACTCAACTTTGCAGATGGAAAAACTGATGGACATGGGCATAGATACGCAGTTTCACACTTTATCTCCCGTTACCAAAATCCCCAAGACAAGAAAACAAAGGGAGTAATAATGTGTCCTGAGCCCAAGGTAGACCTTGAGCAGGAGAGAAGTTTCCAAGAGGGTTTTAAATAAAGCTAAATTTATTTCATTTAAAAGACCGTCTTTATTCTGGGGTCTGTTCTTCCTACTTTGGGGGTGTTCAAAATGTCCTTTCATTTATGAAATCATGGAGATAGTAAATGGCCATTCATAGTTGAATTTTTTTTTTTTTTTTTTTTTTTTTTTGGTTTTTACTTGGCAAAATAGTAACCCTACATTAGTTAACAAAAAAAAAAAATGTTGTATTGTACGGTCCCTGAAACCTCACATTTTCAGAAACGCTGATTCAGAAGCCATTGGCGGCAGATGTGCACATTCCTTCTCAACATTTGGACTGTGCTCAGAGGCCGCCTACCAAGAGCAACCCTTTCTGGTGGCCCTGCCTGAAGCAGGTCCCCCCCTTTTCTCTGTGTTTTCTTTCTATTCCATCTTCTTTGTATCCATCCATTCTCCTGCTGCTAATAAAGACAGTTTTGAGACCGAGTAATTTATGAAGGAAAGATGTTACCACAGAAGATCTGGGGAAAAAGGTTAAAAAAAAAAAAAAGAGGGAAAGATGTTTCATTGACTCACCATTCAGCATGGCTAGGAAGGTCTTGGGAAACTTACAGTTATGACGGAAGGGGA
The DNA here is from genome assembly GCF_048565385.1 of Saimiri boliviensis. Classification (NCBI taxonomy): domain Eukaryota; kingdom Metazoa; phylum Chordata; class Mammalia; order Primates; family Cebidae; genus Saimiri; species Saimiri boliviensis. The sequence continues at coordinate 101,790,115 of NC_133457.1, read as the reverse complement.
AGCAAACATGTCCTTCTTCACATGGAGGCAGGAAGGAGAAAATGAGAGCAAGCAGGGAAAATGCCAGACGTTTATAAAAATATCAGATCTCACAAGACTCACTCATCATTATGAGAAAAGCATGGGGGACTTCACCCCCACCATGAATCAATTAGCTCCACCTGGTTCCACCCTTGACAGGTGGGGATTATTACAATTCAAGGTGAGATTAGGGTAGGGACACAGAGCCAAACCATACCATCCCTGTTGCTTTCTTTTGAAACACTATCACTCTCTGAAGGCATCTTACTAATTTACACATACGCTTACTTATTTCTGCCTTTTAAATTTGAATATAAGCATCGTACGGTCAGGAGCCATATTTGACTTGCTCACGCTCTCTTCCCAGCACCTAGCACAGTTCTTGGCACGGAGTAGGTACTCAGGAAGTGTTTGCTGAGTGAATGAAGGACGGAAGGAATGGCTGCGGAGCTGGAGGACTCAGGCTGTGTGCAGCAGGGCCAGTAGAGTGTGGTCGATGCTGTGAGTGCAACCATGCCTTGTTCCCCACCTCCGACCTCAGCTGCATCTGGGCTGCACAGCTCCCATGCACACTGGCAGCTTCCCACCTCAAGTGCTTGCCTAGTCTCTCAGCTTTGCAGTCTCAAGGCTGTCTTGAAAGTCCTGGTCCCTTGCCCTATGACCCACTGGCACAGCCCAAAGGTGTGGGGAGTTAATGCCCTACCTGGGGTAATGCTTAACCTTTAAGAGAATAGGAGTTAGAGGATAAATGCCCAGCCTTCTAACCCCTGGGTGAACAATTCTGAGATGGCTTCTACATAGTACTCAGAGGCTATTTGCAGAATCGAGTCCCAATTATCCACTGCAGCAACCAGCTCCTTCCCTGTCTTGCTCTCTTGTTGCCCTCACTTTTACTTCCTATGAGCATCTCCCAAATAAAATATGTACCCAAGCACGTACTCGAGTTCTTGTTTTGGTTTCTGCGCTTCAGGGAACCCAACCTAAGACAGGCTGTGCCAGTCTTGCGTCTCCAATATTCCCTTTCCCTCATTCTCCTCTCTCAGTCCCACAGTCCACCCACCCCGCTGTTACCATTTGACTTCTAGAGAAATGCCCCCTCACGCAGCCCTCTGAACTTCTCTGGCAGACCTGCCAGCAGGCCTTCACTGTCTTCCAACCCAGCCCCAGTTCTGGGAAATGTTAATGAAGGGATTTGGCTGGGCACTTAAGGGTCCAGGTGCTTTGGAGGCAGGAAGGGAGGGAAGGGCCCTCTCTAAATGAGTTTGTAATGATTAAATCATCTGCTGTCCCCTGCACTCCTCCCTGCCTTTTGTTCCCGGGCTAAGACATGGCCCCCAATTCATTATCTTCTCTTTTTTCTCTTGACCTCCTACTCTTCAGGCACTTCAGCAGAAGCACTGATCTGGGCAGAAACAGGACAGTCCAATGTGGGTGCTGAACTTGACAGTCTACAAAGAAAGTTACTGGCTGAGCGTTATTTAGAAAGCATTTTCTTGTTTACAGATCATTTCTTTAGTATTATTATTATTGATGTTGTTTTCATACAAACATTTGTTAACTTCAGGGGGGAATTGGTTTCCCTTATGCCTCTTCTCTTTTGCTAAGCAAGAGTAGACTCTGGCTACACAAGCCAGGTAATCAAAAGTCATTCATTCATTCATTCATTCGCTCATTTACCTTTGGGTAGTTTCTCTGCGTCCAAGCCCTGGGGATACAAGGTGGTGCCCTTCCCATTGGGAAGCTTGTCGCCTGGCAGGTAAATGTATGAGTCAGTGTCTAACCAAGAAATACTTGAGTTTTTACAAAAGAGGAACTTTAATCCAGGGAATGGAAGGTGGCAGAAGGTTTGGGCAGACAACTGGAGATGGCAAAGCAGCCCAAAGACAGGTAATAGCAAGGGGGTGCCACCACCCCCAGCCCGGGAGTAGGGTCACTTGGTGGAATATGAGACCATGATGGAGCTTCAGAGGAGCTAGAGACATGGAGGAGACACAGCCACTGCTGGAGATGCTGCCCAAGACGGAGAGTAGAGGCCAGGCACAGTGGCTCAGGCCTGCAATCCCAGCACTTTGGGAGGCCGAGGTGGGCGAATCACTAGGTCAGGAGTTTGAGACCAGCCTGGCCAACATGGTGAAACCCTGTCTCTACTAAAGATACAAAAATCAGCTGGGTGTGGTGGCGGGCACCTATAATCCCAGCTACTCAGGAGACTGAGGCAGGAGAATTGCTTGAACCGTGGAGGTGGAGGTTGTGGTGAGCCAGGATCACACCATTGCCCTCCAGCCTAAAAGACAGGGCAAGGCTCTGTCTCAGGAAAAAAAAAAAAAAAAGAGATGGAGAGGAGAAATATCCAGACTTCTCCCGTCCTTCCACCCTGTAGCCCCCCCAACCAGTGCCTCCCATTGGCCAAACCCAGCCCCCTGCAATACAGAGCAGAGGGGGAGAAGGTGAGAACCGGAGATAGATGGGTAAGCAGATACTACATGAGGAGTCTGAGGACGGGGTAGGAGCACAGTGCTGGAGAACACAAGGAAAGAGCTGTGGCTTTGCCAAGAGATGTCAGAATATTAGACGATTGGGTCACAGGAGCTGGGCTTTAAAGGATAGGTAGGAGTTTGCTGAGCATCAGGTAAAAGGGTATAGGCCAAGTAGTAGAGATAACATACACAAAGGTGTATCAATTTAGGATGCTTTGGCTGTAACAGAAAATCCCCACTGCCAGGCCTTTATCCTTGCTGGTTCCTCCACTTAGGATGCTCTGCCCCCTTGCTCTGGCCCAAATTCTTCTTCTTACCCCAAGTGCCACCCCTTCGGTCACCTTTTCCTAAACCTCAGACCTGGAAGCCATGGTTTGCCAGTGTCCCCTTGCAGCCTTGGCATTTGCTGACGTGCCAGTGCCTTGCTTTCCTGCCTCACTTTTTCTATCAGCCGGGAGCCCCTGGCCGGAGGGAGCTAATACTTTCTGTACCTTTGCTCCCCGTCAGAGCCAAGCACTGGGCCAGCCACCTGGAAAGGGCTAATGAATGCATGCTGAATGCGTGACTCAATACATTAGCAAGTCAATCAATAGATAAACACACTCTTGCTATTCCCTCTGCCTAGACCCACCGCATCTGCCACAACAATAGCCCTTTTCATTAAGTTCATGTGTCAGCTTCCATGCTAAATTGCATGAGGGACCTTACTCCCCAGCAATCCAATAGGCAGCTGCCATTATTATTTTCATTTTACAGAGGAGGAAACCGAGGCTCAGAAAAGTTAAGCAACTTGCTAAGCTCATCCAACGCTTAAAATGATAAGCAGGATGGAGATGTGACCTTACTACTTGTGTGAACTTGAGAAAGGCATTTCAAGACCTTGAATCTCAGAGTCTCAAGACTCTGAGAAGAGCTTCCTCCAAGCACAGCCTCCTCTGAGTCTACCTAGGCCTCCCACAGTTAACTCTTCTGTGCTCCGCCACCATCAGAAATCACGGTAACAATGACAGCATCTTTTGTGAACTGCGTGTTTATCACAGGTCAGGGACTGAGCTCAACACTTCACACTGACGTCCTCTGCATCCTCTTTACCTAGAAAACACTGAGTCCCCACAGCAATCCTGCACGATGAATATTCTTAGCTTCATTTTACAGATAAGGAAACAGAGGCTCGAGAATCGGGAGTCAATAGTAGAATCAATCTGTCAAGAAGTCAACAAATATTGTTGAGCATCTCTGCTGGGCATTGCTAGATGCTGGGCTCACATGACCAGGACAGTCATGGGACCTACTCTCAGGAAACTGACTACTTGGGGGAGAAACAGACCCAGAACAACTAATTAGAAACCATGGTGTGACCACCCACAGTGGGCAAGGTGCTAAGACCAAGCCCATCCTGATTGTAGCAGAAGGCGTGTGTAATAGGAGAACCTAACCTTGTCTGGGGACCAGAAAAGGCTTCCTGGAGGAGGTGACAATGAAGCAGAAGTTCCATGATGAGCAGGTGTTACTTAGACCCCATATCACAAACTCTCACCTCCATGGGGGCCTGTGATCAAGGGTCTTTCCACACTGCATGTCCAGGTTGGGCCAATACCCCAGCATCTCCTGGACGCCCTGCCTCTGACTGGACATGCTCTTGGCTGGGACGGTGCACCTGGCCCACTGCTGGGCCTGGCGCTACCTCCTAGGCTACTGTTGATGAGAGATTCCTGCCGGGGCCAGAGCATCTGGAACACATGCAGGCCCTCACGAGCCAGTTCCTTCAGGAGCTGCCCAGCGGGCACGGAGGCTTGTCTTCCAAGCCCTCCTGGCTGCCTGGAGCATTGGCACATGGTCAGGAAGAGGCGGCTGGGAGCAGAGGACGAAGAGAATTCGATTTTCATTTTGCTCTTGGTTCCCTGTTTCCAGTCCAGATGCCTCCAGATCTAATTCCAAATAAATAATTGTACTGAGTAACCCGGGTCCCTTGGTGATTAAGTAAACACGCTGAGGCGGGTGGAAATTGAATTAGTGCGGTGTGCTCAGCCATTATTACCCACCCCTTCTCATGAATATTAATGAGGGGTTATTAAGAAATGTAAATGCTGCCTCAGGGGGTTGGGAGATGGGGAGGGGGTCAGGGTGAGAGGACAGACCGTTCAGAAGGCAGTGTGACTGAAGACATTTTAAAAATTATGTCAGATCTTTCTCTTCTGCACCGTGGCGATGTTTCCGGATGCTTCATTTTTATTAAAACAAGGGTAAGGGAACAGATTTTAATTTGAGGATAAAATTAGCATTTTCCAAGCAGCCTTGTTGGCGGCAAGGACATATTTTGCCAGAAAATGGACATTTGGGGCGGGGCAGTGTGAGGTTGGGGGAGCCTGGGCTGATGGACGATTAGTTCCCTCAGTTCATCTTCAGGCAAGGGAGTAAACAAATTAATCTCTGAGCAGGGAGCAGCCTGGAAGATGATGGAAGCCTGTAGGATCCAGAAGTGTCTTTGCTGGGAAAGCAGGGGGTGTCACAAAGACCAAGGATGGCCTTACTGCTGCTCAGAGAGGTTAAGCACTTGTCTGAGGTCACACGGAGGTGGGTGCACCGGCTGGGTTTTGTGGGCAAGGTGAACGTTGAGAATGAGGCTACTTCTCCCAGGTGATCTCTGGGTGGAGACGCAGCCTCTGCTTCCCCATCCCTCTCACTCGACCTTTAGGCCCCTTGGTTATCTCACCTCTCTGCCTCCAGCTTCCGCCCTCACGCCCCCTTTCCAGTCTCACTTCCTCACTTTCACACACTTTTTTCTGCTCTTCAGTGACTCACGATTGCCCCTAGCCTGATGATCAGACTCCCTCTGACATTCAAGTCCCCCCAGGATCTGATGACATCTCCTTTCCCTGTGTAAGCTCCTGCTGCTCCTTGCAGCTGCAACCAGATGTACCAAGGAAGAATGAGAAGAAAGTGAGAAGAAGGGGAATAAAGGAAGCTAGGAAGACAGGGAAAAATTAGGAAGGTGGGGAAGAAGGAAGAAAGGTGGGAAGAAGGAAAAGGAAACAAATGTTAAGTACCGAAAGATCCAAGATTTGCTCAATGTTTTATTGTAATGATGATGGTGTGACAATGATGGCAATGACAATTGCTACCATCCATGGAGTGCTCAGGCTATGCAGCCACCAGCTCAGCGCTCCTTCATCCTCCTGCACTGTCCCTAGAAAGCACGTGTTGTTATCTCCACTTTACAGAGGAGGAAACCGAGACTCCTCTAGGTTATATGATTTGCTCCAGGTCCTACACGTGACAAACAATAGAATCAGCCCGTTGGACATCAAAACCTGATTTTTTTTTTTTTTTTTTTTGAGGGAGTCTTGCTCTGTCACCCAGGCTGGAGTGCAGTGGTCCAATTTCAACTCACTGCAACCTCTGCCTCCCAGGTTCTCCTGCCTCAGCCTCCTAAGTAGCTGGGACCACAGGCGTGAGCCACCACAATCAGCTGATTTTTGTATTTTTGGTAGAGACGGGGCTTCGCCATGTTGGCCAGGTTGATCTCAAACTCCCGACTTCAAGTGATCTGCCTCCCAAAGTGCTGGGACTCCAAGCATGAGCCCCCGTGCTGGGCCCAAAACCTGAATTCTTCACTACTGCACCTCCCAGCTCATGTGGCAGTTATTATCACCCCTATGTTACAGATGAAGGCAGAGAGGCTGGAAGAAAAAAACAGAAACAAAAGGAATCAAAATTCGGGAAACCAGCCTTATTCCATCTTTATAAGCACCTCTTCTAGAGAATACAGGGAAAATTCACTGAACAACCTCACCCCTGCTTCCTGCAGTGGATGGTGTCAGAAACCCATAGGAAACTCACAGGCTCTCAGAGACCCCGCCCACAGTAGGGTACACCAGATGAAGCCTGCAGGTTGCCACTGCTGGTTCCCACAGGTGTCCTTGCCCCAGGCCATGAGCCCCACGCCTGCGAAATGAAGCTCAAATGTGGGACCCAGGGACTTAGCTCTGGACAGGAAAGAGTGAATATGATCAAACTCATGCATTTTAACGACTTCTTCAGCACGCCTCGCTCCACCCGCTCCTGCTCGCAGGAATAAAGGCTGACAGGTGCAGCTGAGTTAATCAGGTTGGATAATAGAGGGAAAGACAGGAATCACTGGCCAAATTGCAGCAGAGAAAAATGGGGACAAAATAATCCGGGTGCGGTGGCTCACGCCTTTAATTCCAGCACTTTGGGGGGCCAAAGCGGGCAGATCATGAGGTCAAGAGATTGAGACCATCCTGGCCAGCATGGTGAAACCCTGTCTCTACTAAAAATACAAAAATTAGCTGGGCATGGTGGCCCGAGCCTGTAGTCTCAGCGGCTCAGGAGAATCGCTTGAACCGGGGAGGCAGAGGTTGCCTTGAGCCAAGATCACTCTAGCCTGGATGACAGAGTGAGACTCCATCTCAAAAAAAAAGGGTGGGAGGGCAAAATCATGAGATGCAAGTCAAAAGTGTCCAATTAAAGTGTGATAGTGTTTAAAGGACAAGAACCACATTCTCAGCCCTGAGGAAGTTCTAAAGCAATACCACAGGGGATGCATAGTCAAGTGGAACATGGGATCATTTCTGCTGGTACACAGATGACTGTCTTTTTAAATTTGAATAGACATTTTTAATGTGTATTAAAAATATATATAACTACAAAAAAAAATCTAGCCACGTATGGTGGCAGGCACCTGTAATTCCAGCTACTTGGGAGGCTGAGGCAGGAGAATTGCTTGAACCCTGGAAGCAGAGGTTGCAGTGAGCTGAGATTGCACCACTGCACTCCAGCCTGGGTGACAGAGCAAGACACCATCTAAGTATATATACAGTACCTAACACCTGTGATTTGATGTATATTATTGCCTAGAATTAGTCTAAATTTTACCCAAAGAAGGGATTTAATTGCTAGTTAATTAAAAGAAAAAAGTATTTTTTAATTGTATAGATGAAAGAAGAATATGGCAAAAAAAAAAAATGCAATCGGCTCTTACATGGCCGAAGCTCAGGAGACAATATTCTGGTTCTTTGTTACTCAAAGTGGCGTCCATAGACCAACAGCATCAATATTACCCAACAGCTTGTGAAAGATGCAGAATCTAGATCTACGGAATGAGCATCTGCATTTAAGAGTCCCTGGTGATTCATATATATGTTCATCTGCGCATTGTTTTAAAAGCACTGATTTCTCTTATTTATCAGCAGGACAATGAAGACCCTTTCAGACTTGATCCCAGGCAAAGAGCACTGGGCTGGGGATACATGCTGCCTATAAAACTCTATAAATTGGAAACAGTTTATGAGAACAGAAAGAAAAAAAAAGACTACAGTTTCAAAGAGTTTACAATCTCATAATTACAGAAGAGGAGACTGAAGACCAGAGAATACAAATTCAGGATTGCACGGTGCGATTGTGTTAACACAGGTTCAGGTTCAGTTCAGGTCTTCTAACATCCTGGCCAGTGCAGGAGGGAGCTGTAGATAACAAACAAAATTGCCATCAACAGTAGGATGTGTTCACAAAGAAATTAAATGAAATAAAATTTCTAAAAATAAAGAAAATCAATTGTAAAAAATAATAATAATATGCTGTAGCCTTATAAAAATGATGATAAAAGACATTGCAAGGAAAGCAAACTACAGACTAATTTATTTATTGAAATAAAGATGGAATATAGATGGAATAGATGGAAGAATCTTCAACAAAGTACTAGCAACACGAATCTAGCAACATGCAATAAGGATAAGACACCATAACCAAGTGGGATTTATTCCAGGAATGCAAAGTTGGCTTAAGGTATGAAAATCAATTAATGTAACACACAATATCAATAGGATAAAGGATAAAAAACCATGATCGACCAGGACATGGTGGCTCACGCCTGTAGTCCCAGCACTTTGGGAGGCCGAGGCGGGTGGATTGCCTGAGCTCAGGAGTTAGAGAGCAACCTGGGCAACATGGTGAAACCCCGTCTCTACTAAAATACAAAAAATTAGTCGGGCATGGTGGTGTGTGCCTGTAATCCCAGCTACTAGGGAGGCTGAGGCAGAGTTGCTAGAACCCAGGAGGCAGAGGATGCAGTGATCCGAGGTCACACCATTGCACTCCAGCTTGGGTGACAGAGTGGGACTCCAACTGAAAAAAAAAAAAAAATTATCTCAATAAATGCAGGAAAAGTATTTGACAAAATTTAATACCCTTTCATGATTTAAAACAAAAACAATTCAGCAAACTAGGAACAGAAGGGAACTTCAGGCTGGGTGCAGTAGTTCATGCCTGTAATCCCAGCACTTTGGGAGGCCAAGGTGGGCAGATCATCTGAGGTCAGGAGTTTGAGGCCAACCTGGCCAACATGATGAAACACTTTCTCTACTAAAAATACAAAAATTAGCCAGGTATAGTGGAGCACACCTGTAATCTCAGTTATTCGGGATGCTGAGACAGGAAAAATCACTTGAATCCAGGGGACAGAGGTGCAGTAAGAGGACATCATGCCACTGCACTCCAACCTGGGTGACACAGCCAGACTCTGTCTCAAAGAAAAAAAATGGACACTTCCTCAATCTGATAAAGGCCATCTCAAAAAACCCACACCCAACATATTTAATGTTACTAAATGCATTTTTCTCCTAAGATCAGGAACAAGAGAAGGATGTTTCTCTCATCACTTCTGTTTAAGATTGGATGGGAGGTCCTAGCCATAGCAATAAAGAAAAAGAAATAAAAGGCAACTGGACTGGAAAGGAAGAAAAATATCTCTATTTGCAGGTGACATGATCTTATATATAGAAAATCCTAAGAAATATAAAAACAAACAAAAAACTGTTAGAACTAATCAATGTACCACAGGATGGTGGCTCATACCTGTAATCCCAGCACTTTGGGAGGCAGAGGCAGGAGGATCACTTGAGGCCAGGAGCTGGAGATCAGCATCATAGCAAGACCTCATTCCTACAGAAAATCAAAAATAGAACTAATAAATGAATTCAGCAAGGAAGGAAGGAAGGAAGGAAGGGAGAGAGAGAAAGAAAGAAAAGAAAGAAAGAAAGACAACCTATAGAATGGGAGGAAATATTTGCAACTCATACATCTGATAAGGAACTTGTATCTGTCAGAGGTGTGTGAACCAGAGCAACTCCATCTTAAACAAGAGCTGGGTAAAATGAGGCTGATACCTACTGGGCTGCATTCCCAGATGGTTAAGGCATTCTAAGTCATAGGATGAGATATGAAGTCAGCTCAAAATACAGGTGACAAAGACCTTGCTGATAAAACAGGCAGTAAAGGAGCCAGCCAAAACCCACCAAAACCAAAATGACCATGAGAGTGACCTCTGGTCATCCTCACTGCTACAGTCCCATGACAGTTTACAAATGCCATGGCAATGTCAGGAAGTTACCCTACATGGTCTAAAAAGGGGGAGGCATAAATAATCCACCCCTTGTTTAGCATATCATCAAAAAATAACCATAAAAATGGGCAACCAGCAGCACTCGGGGCTGCTTTATCTATGGAGTAGCCATTGTTTTATTTCTTTTCTTTCTTAATAAACTTGCTTTCACTTTGCACTGTGGACTCACCCTGAATTCTTTCTTGTGTGAAATCCATGAACCCGCTCTTGGGGTCTGAATCAGGACCCCTTTCCTGTAACATATCCAGAATATACGAAGAATTCTTACAACTCAGTAACAAAATAACTAACTCAGTTTTTTCCAGTGGGTAAGGGATCTGAATAGACAGTTCTCCAAAAAAGATATGCAAATGAGTAAGGACATGAAAAGATGCTCAACTTCCTTAGTCATGAGGGAAATGCAAATCGAAACCACGAGATACCTCTTCACAGCCACTAGGATGGTTATAACTGAAAAAAAAAAAAAAAAAGAAAAAACAACAGACAGCAAGTTTTGGCTTGGTTATGAAGAAATTGGATCCCTCATACACGGCCAGTGGAAATGTAAAATTGTGCATCCACTTTAAAAAATAGTGTGGTGGTTCCTCAAAATATTAAACAAACATTACCATATGACCCAGCAATTCCAATCCTAGGTGAACACCTAAGAGAAATGAAAACAGGCCCCGCGCGGTGGCTCACACCTGTAATCCCAGCACTTTGGGAGACTGAGGCAGGTGGATCACCTGAGGTCAGGAGTTTGAGACCAGCCTGGCCATCATGGTGAAACCCCATCTCTACTAAAAATGCAAAAATTAGCCAGGCATGGTGACGTGCACCTGTAATTCCAGCTGCTTGGGAGGCTGGAGAGAGACAGGAGAATCACTCAAACATGGGAAGCAGAGGTTGCAGTGAGCTGAGATCACACCACTGCACTCCAGCCTGGGTGACAAGGGCAAAACTCCGTCTCAGAAAAGAAAGGAAGAGAGAGAGAGTGAGAGAGAGAGAGAGAGAGGAAAAAAGGAAGGAAGGAAGAAGGGAAGGGAAGGGAAAGGAAGGGAAGGGAAGGGAAGGGAAGGAAAAGGAAGAAGGGAGGGAGGGAGGGAGGGAGGCAGGCAAGCAGGAAGGAAGGAAAGGAAGGAAAACATATGCACACACAAAACTTTGTACACAAATGTTCATAGGAGTATTATTGACAATAGTCAGAAAGTGGGAACAACCCGTATGTCTATCAATGATGAATGGATAAATAAAATGTGGTATATGCGTACAGTGGAATATTATTGGCAATAAAAATGTACACAGCACTGATACATGATACAACATTATGCTAAGGGAAAGAAGTCAGTGACAAAGAACTGCGTATTGTATGATTCCATTCACATGAGACGTCTGGAATAGGCAAGTCTGGGAGGTAGAGGGCAGACTGGTGGCTGCCTAAGGTGGGGGGAGGTGGGAAGAAAGGGGAGTGGCTGCTAATCAAGTCAGCTCTCTTTTCCAGGTCGTGAAAATGTTCTAAATCCAATGGTGGTGGTGGTGGTTGCCAACAACCCTGTGACTATACCAAAAATCACTGGATTGTGCGTTCTAAATGAATTAATTGTGCGATGTAGTAGAAAGAATAACGGCCCCTGAAAGAGGCCTATGTCCTAAACCTCAGAGCCCGTTAATAACATGGCAAAGAAGAATTAAGTTTGCAGATGAAATTAATTCAGTTGCTAATTATCTGACTTTAAGACAGGAAGGTTAGCCTGGATTACCCAGGTGAGCCGAATGTAATCACTTAAGACCTTAAAAGTAGAAGATGGAATATGAAGACAGAACCAGAGAGATAGCATCTTGAGAAAGACTCAGCCCAGTGTTGCTGGCCTTGAAGATGGAGGAAGGGAGCCAGGAGCCAAGGAGGGCAGGTGGCATTTAGAAGCTGGGAAGGGCAAAGAAACCCATTCTCCCCTAGTGCCTTCAGAAAGAAACTCAGCCCTGTCAATACCTTGATCATAGTCCAGTGAGATTTGTGTCACACTTCTGATTCATGGAACAAGACAGTAAATTTGTGTTACTTTAAGCCACTAAGTGTGTGGTAATTTGTTGCAGCATCAGCAGAAAACTAATATATACGGTATGTGAGTTATATGTAAATAAAGCTGTTTAAAAAATGATTATTGTCTTAGGCAGCATAAATAGAAGCATGACGTCTGTAAGGGTGGAAGCATGACGTCTTTGCAATCTGACTGAGGCAGACTCCTTCTGGAGCTCAGCTCTGAATGCCACGCTAGACGAAGAATATGAAAAAAACAGGGCAGGTCCAAAGAAAGGTCACCACGATCGATAGATGGTAAAAGGATTTGAAATAGTGTTGGGTGAGAAACCATCAGAGGGCCTGGGGGTGGTCAGCTTGGAGAAAGGAAGGCCTGCAGGTCGCCATCTGCCTGATCATAATGGCTATGGTAGGACACCGAAGTGGGGATGAGGTTTTGGGGGACACAGAGGGGCAGACCTAGGGGCAATAGAGAGTGTTACCTGCAGACAGGATGCAGCTTGGGATAAAGATCAGCTTTTTCTTTTGTTTTAAAAAATATTTCCCCCAAAATACATGTTTATTAAAAACTAGGAAATATACAGAAGCAAAAAGAAAAAACAAGCCAAGCACGGTGGCTCATACCTGTAATTCCAGCAGTTTGGGAGGCCAAGGTGACAGGATCACTTGAGGTCAGAGGTTTGAGACTGGCCTGGCCAACATGATGAAACCTCATCTCTACTAAAAATACAAAATTTAGCCAGGCATGGTGGCAGGTACGTGTAATCCCAGTTACTCAGGAGGCTGAGGCAGGAGAATGTCTTGAACTTGGGAGGTGGAGGTTACAGTGAGCTGAAATCGCACCACTGTACTCTAGCCTGAGCAACAGAGGGAGATTCTGTCTCAAAAAAAAAAAAAAAAAAAAAAAGAAAAGAAAGAAAGAAAGAAAAAAGAAAGGAAGAAAAAAAAAGAAATAATCACACACCATTTTGTTGCAAGTTATTCATGTTTCTAGCTGCTCTGCTCTGGAAAGGTAAAAACTATGTCTTTCTTTTTCATTGTTATAGTCTCAGAGTCTGGCTCATGGCAGGTGACCATGGAATGTTTGTTGAATGAATACATAATGCACACACACACTGACATTTTAAATTTATAAAAATGGGATTCTACTGTAATATTGATCAATAACTTGCTTCACCCACCCCATTACTAATACATTATGAGCCTCTTTCCAGTTCAATAAATATACATTTACATCAGGGATGTAATAGATACTGCCAGACTGCAAACGGAATTCAAGGGGTCTGTGAACTTGAACGCGAAAAAATTATACCCTTTTTTTCACTAACCTCTAATTGAAATTTCTCATTTCCTTCCATTTGAATATAAACAACAAGCTGCAGTAGCATTAACAGTATCTGTGACTTCACTGCCATAGTGATTGTAGATATTTTTGTACCAAATTATCGTTGTTGCAGCTATCTCAAAATACTCTTACACTCATCACTGCTTTGAAATTACAGTGGTTATTACACCTGCCACCGCATCTTGTTAATGAATACATTAATAAAGAAGCATGTATATTTCTACATCAGAAATTTTAAAATATTTTGATAACTGTATTTTAAGATAATTGACCTTCTTGGAAATCTTAAATATCTTATTTTATATGTTTAGAACCATTATTCTGAGAAACGGTCCATGGACTTCACCCAAAGGCCCATGGCACAGCAAAGGTTAAGAAGTCCTGATCTACACTGTCACCTGTACCTTAAACTTTTTATTTTGAAATCATTTTAAATGTATAGAAAAGCTATGGCCAGGCACTTTGGCTCACGCCTATAATCCCAGCACTCTGGGAGGCCGAGGCGGGCAGATCACCTGAGGTCAGGAGTTCGAGACCATCCTGGCCGACATGGTGAATGCCCATCTTTACTAAAAATACAAAACTTAGCCAGGCATGGTGGTGAGCACCTGTAATCCCAGCTACTCGGGAGACTGAGGCAGAAGACTTACTTGAACCCGGGAGGCAGAGATTGCAGTGAGCCAAGATTGCGCCATTGTATTCCAGGCTGGGCGACAAGAGTAAAACTTTGTCTCAAAGAAAAAAAAAGAAAGAAAGAAAGAAAGAAAGAAAGAAAAGAAAAGCTGCAAAAAAAAAAATGTACAGAGAGCTCCCATATGTTCCTCACTCAGCTTCCCCTGATGTCAACGTGTGATAAAACCATAGAATCATCATCAAAGCCAGGAAATTCACATTGGTACAATATCATTAAGCAATCTTCAGAGCTAATTGGAATTTTGCTTGTTTTTCCACAACGGTTCTTTTTCTGTTCCAGGAGCCAATCCAGGATCCTACGTTGCATTTCATTGTCATGTCTTCATGGTCTCCTCCAATCTGTGATAATTCCTCAGATTTCCTTGTCTTTCATGACTTTGACCCTTTTGAAAAGTACTGGTCAGTTAATCTGCAGACTATCCATCAATTTGAGTTTGTCTGATTTTCTCACAATTAGATTGAGCTGATGCCTTTTTGGCAAGCATAACCCAAAAGCAATATTGTTCCCATCTCTGGGTGTCATACTAGGGACACGATGTTAATTATGTTAGTCTTTTTTCTGTGTATAACGGCTGCAGAGTATCCATTGTATATTAAATAGGATGTAACGTGTAATTTACTTCATCAGTCCTCTTCCAGTGGACTTTTAGCTTATTTTTTATTTTTATTTTTTTGAGATGGAGTCTCACTCTGTCACCTAGGCTGGAGTATAGTGGCATGATCTCAGCTCAGTGCAATCTCCGCCTCCCAGGTTCAAGTGATTCCCCCACCTCAGCCTCACAAGTAGCTGGGATTACAAGTATGTGCAATCACATTCAGCTAATTTTTGTACTTGTAGTAGAGATGGGGTTTCACCATGTTGGCTAGGCTGGTCTCGAACTCCTGAACTCAAGTGATCTGCCCGTCTCAGCCTTCCAAACTGCTGAGATTACAGGTATGAGCCACCACGCCCAGTCTTTTAACTTATTTTCACCTTAGGACTGTTACAAACAGCACTACATTGAACAGAATACTGTGTGATGGGCAGAGCTGCCAGGAGAAGCAAATAGCAGCCCGGAGTGATGGTGCCCTTCTTGAGGCATACATCATCATGGTGGCACCAGACGCTGCTCCCGTTTGCCCCCTGAAGAGCATCTGATGACCCAAAATACGAACACAGTACACATGGGCAGTAATAAAGGATGCTCTCCCCCTCCAGATCTCCACTCAGCCACTCTATCTGCAAGGCAGGGCCCCAGCCCAAGCAGAAGGCAAAAAATGCTCTCCCAGCTGGGCCAGATCTAGTTAGTATTCTGAGCTCCTTGCTCTGCTGAGGGCTAATTGCCCCTAAGAGCTGAGATCATTGGAGGGGAAAATGCAAAGTGACCTAACCTTTGCTGGGCTTAGCAAGCCAGGCAGCCTCCCAGCAAAAAGAGTTGGATTACCCTCACCGGGCCCCTTCTCCCTGCTATGATTGCTAATGGAGCAGGGTGGCTCAGGGTCCTGGCACCTAGTGGAAGCGTGGCCATGGTGACTTCAATCCCAGCAAGGCTGGAGCTGCAGGGGGAGTCAGCACTGAAACTTCTGGCTGCTGGGTTCCTAAAATGCATGAAGTACGACCATTTAGGGAAACTGGTGGTATTTAGGAAAGCTAACCACATGCCCACTGAATGACCCAACCACTTCAGTCTTGGGTATATGCCCAAGAGAAATAAATGCTCTCCAGCCTGCACTTGAGCCCAGGAGTTGGGGACCAGCCTTGGCAACATGGCAAGACTCCATCTCTACAAAAACAAACAAACAAACAAACAAAAGATATTGAACATTTCTGTTGCCCCAGAAAGTTGCCTGTGCCCCTTTCCAGTGGATCTCCTCCCCATCCCCTAGCCCCTGGCAACCACTGATTTCATTTCTGTGCCTACAGTTCGGCTTTTTCCAGGTTGTCATTAAACAAAATCACCTGGTATTTAGCCATTGGCGTCTGCTTCTTTCACTTCACAGAATGCTTTTGAAATTAATTCATGTCATTGTGGACATCAGTCATAGGTTTCTTTTCCCTGCCACCTAGTATTCCAACATAGGGACAAACTGCAACTGATTTATCTATTTGCCAGTCGATGGACCTTTGGGTTGTTTCCAGTTGAGGGCAATCATAAACAAAGCTGTTATGGCCGGGCATGGTGGCTCACACCTGTAAGCCCAGCACTTTAGGAGACCAAGGTGAGCAGATCACCTGAGGTCAAGAGTTCAAGACCAGCCTGGCCAACATGGAGAAACCCCATCTCTAGTAAAAATACAAAAATTAGTTGGGTATGGTGGTGCGTGCCTGTAATACAGCTACTCAGGAGACTAAGGCAGGAGAATCACTTGAACCCAGGAGGTAGAGGTTGCAGGGAGCCAAGATAACGCCATTGCAACCCAGCCTTGGTGACAGAGCAAAACTCTGTCTCAAAAAAAGAAAAAAAAGAAAGGAAAAGAAAAGAAAAGAAAACTGTTACAAACATTTGCATATAAGTCTTTGGTAGACATGTGTTTTTATTTCTCTTGACTAAATGATAAGTGTACATTTAGGTTTGAAGAAACTGCCTCCATGTTTTTCAAAGTGGCTGCCAGCCATTAACTACATTTTCCGATTTTATTCTCAGAATAGAGGAGGTAGGTGAGGCTAAGAGAGCCTAAGCAACTTTCGCATGGCCCCCTGGATAGTAACGGGGTCCCAGAATCCCAAAAGTAAACCCTCACTACCAAGCTCCTTCAGAGCCTGAACAGGGCTGGGCTCAGACAAATCCTAGATGAAAAATTAGGACTATGATGGAGGAGACCGTGGTGGGCCATGTTACCCTTCCAAGTAAGATCAAATGAAAGAAGAAAAAGAAAAAGAAGAAAAAAAAAAGAGCCAAGTGACATGAAAGTGGAGAAAATTGCCGGGCGCGGTGGCTCACACCTATAATCCCAGGACTTTGGGAGTCTGAGGCAGGTGGATCAGGTCAAGATATCGAGACCGTCCTGGTCAACATGGTGAAACCCCGTCTCTACTAAAAATACAGAAAAATTAGCTGGGCATGGTGGCACATGCCTATAATCCCAGCTACTCAGGAGGCTGAGGCAGGAGAATTGCCTGAACCCAGGAGGCGGAGGTTGCGGTGAGCCGAGATCGCGCCATTGCACTCCAGCCTGGGTAACAAGAGCGAAACTCTGTCTCAAAAAAAAAAAAAAAAAAGTGGAGAAAATTGCCACTTACAAGCGAAGCATTAATTCACTGGAAATCAGCCGTTCTCCTCTGCTTCCAACATCCCTCAGTCCCATGGGTAAGTTTTCAAATTAAAGTGGGAAGCCCCCCTCACCTCTCTTCCCTCCAGGTGGCCAAGGGTGGCAGGGCTGGACATTATAGCCTGAATATTCTTTGGAACTAGCAAACTAGTAGCCCCACCCACCCCCAGCCCCAGACAGCCCTGGACCCTGGCCCGCTGGGAGGTGGCACCCCCATCCTGAGACAGGCCTGACCCCTGCAGGGCCACCAGGAGAATGGAGGTTAATGAGATTTTGATGAACCTGCACTTTCCATTTGGCGAGGGAAAAGGCGCCGAGCCCTGCTCATTAAAGGGAACTGACCTGTAAAATGAGCCTGGGGATGGATGGTGGGGCAGCAAGGCCAGCCAAGAGAGGAAGGGGGAGGGGTGGGACCCCAGCAGCCTTGTTGAAGCATCCTAGCTGGGTGGAGGGGACAGAATGGAAGGGATTTTCGCCCAAGGACATACAGCAAATCAGATTAGACCTGGGTCCTGGAAGGGCTAAGAGGATTGGAGGGGAAAACCTGAGAAGATGGGTAAAGAGACAGAGGGAAATCTTTGCCGGGCGCAGTGGCTCGTGCCTGTAATCCAAGCACTTTGGGAGGCCGAGGTGGGCAGATTATGAGGTCAAGACATTGAGATCATCCTGGCTAACACGGTGAAACCACATCTTTACTAAAAGTACAAAAAATTAGCCAGGATGGTGGCACGTGCCTGTAGGACCAGCTACTCGGGGGGCTGAGGCAGGAGAATCACTTGAACCTGAGAGGTGGAGGTTGCAGTGAGCAGAGATCGTGCCACTGCACTCCAGCCTGGGCAACAAAAGCAAGACTCCATCTCGGAAAAAAAAAAAAAAAAAAAAAAAAAAAAAAAAAAAAAAGATGGAAATCCATTGATTCCGTATTACATAATAATGTCTACCAGTCACTGAGGGCCTCCTCCATGCCAGGCACTGGGCTCAGTATCTGTCATCCCATTATCTCATTTGATCTTCACAACTCCAGGAGCTAGGGATTGACACCCCATGTGGAGAAACAGGTTCAGAGACACTAAGTGACTTGCCCAAGGGCACTAAGCCAGCCAGGTGTACCCGATTCCATGCTCTTGATCACTTGCCCCAGGCTTCGGGGAACCCTACGTTCCATTTGACACATCCTATCCTGGAAGAGTGCCACTTTCACTGTCCAAAGTGACTCCATTTAGGAAGAATATTGTATGACTGCCCTACCTAGGCTGCGTCTTGTAAATTTCTTCCTGTGTGGTGTGTGTCTAGCCCAGGATGCAACACATGGCGTGTGCTCAACAAACCGGCAACCCTAGACACAGATGCCATTTCTATCACTTCTCATAATTGAGCCAGTAGAGCACAGTTGTAAGAGACTTGGACTCTGGAGTTAGCCAAACCTGGGCTTAGCCCCAGCTGTGTGATCTTGGACTAGTCACTTGGCCTCTCTGGGCCTCAGTTTGCTCATCTGTAAAGTGAAGATAACCACGGCTCCTTCCTCAGGTTACGGGGATGGCATGAAGAGCGGGGTGGAATGCACCAGCACAGGTCTGCTGTGACCACTGGCAGACACAGGATTTTAGTCTCCATTTTTTTCTGGGGCACAGCATGGATTTCCACAGCATGTACCCAGTTGGCGTTTGCCCTGGGATAAAGCTTGTTCACTTTGTTGACTCCGATGACTCACTTTGCAGATCCTTGCCCTAGTGCCTTTGCACGTGCTGGGCGTTTTGTTTGCTTGCTTAGTTAAACAGCCTGGCCGGGCACCATTGTAGCATATGATGTGTGTAAACCCACTTAATCCTCACAATAATCCTGTGTTTACAAATGAGAAAATCGAGGCACAGAGAGGTTAGTTAACTTGTTCCAGGGTCACTCAGCTGGCTTGTGTCAGAACGGGAATTTGAACCCAATCAGTCTTGGTTAAGAGTCTACCCTCTCCAGCACCTCCCTCTTCCTGGGGGTGCTATCCCACTCCCACCACTCCCACCACTGACCCCCTTTGCCTGGATAACTCCTACCTATTCTTTGTGCCTTTGCTGAAATGCCACTTCCTCCGGGAGATCCTCTCTGACTGCTCAGCTTAAATCACAATTCCCACTGTGCCTATAGAATAATTGCTCGCCCCACTCTCCCTGTGCCTTCCAAGCTAAATTCAGTTTGTTATTCTCTATTTATCTGATCATTTGTCTTTCCTGCTAGACAATGCATTCCAGGAGGGCAGGGGCTATTTGTATTTTTTGCAACAGTAGCAGACACATTATAGATGCTCAATAAATATTGGTTGAAGGAAGGAAGGAACTAGAAGCCCTTTAAGGGCAGGCGCTGCATCTGACAGTGTTTCATTGTCCTGGGAGTCCGGCCTAGGGTCTTGCGTTGGTGCACAGTGGCACTCTCATACTTAAGACTGACTGCACCAGCAGCCGGCAGACCCAGCCCCCAGGACCTGGGGCTCAGGGAGGCTCCATGGGGCAAGGCCCAGTGGCAGGTCCAGGGCAGGTAGGAACCAAGCCCTCGATAGCCACAGCCCTTCCTTTCTGGCTAAATGTTCCATCCCCCCAACCCAAGCCCTCCCTTCTCTCTTCTTCTTTTCCTTTCTGAGATGAAGCAGTGAAATGATTTTTCTACTTGAGCAGTTTTCAATTAAGATTAAGAAAAATGTGGTCTGCAGTCACTCGGCAAGAGGCCCTGGCAGCCCGGTCCCTTCGGAGACTGGGGTTTTCTAAGCTGTTGACAGAGCTGATTCTGGAATGAGGGGAGTTTAAAAGAGACTTCCCACACCCTCTGCCTCTCCCCACCTAACCCTCAGCCTCATGACTCGGCCTCCTCCTGTCTTCCTGGGTAAGGGCGGGGGATCTGGAGTCAGAGATCTGGGTGGGTTCAGGCTCTAACCTGTGCAAACTGTGTAACCTTAGGCAGGCCTTGTACCTCTCTGAGGCTTCTTGCTTTATCTATAAAGTAGGTCAATGGCAAACCCTCTCAACTGGTCCCTGCATCCCACCCAGATCAAAGAGTCCCCTCCTGGTCTCCCAGACTGTGGAAGAATAAACAGCAAGGATGACACAAGGATGTCTAGCTGGGGTAGGACAATGTGGGCCAAGCCTCAGAAACCCCAGGGCCAGCGCAGAAAAGAGGAGAGAGAGGCTGAGAGTGAGGGAGGCTTGACTGGCACAAGAATATATGGAAGCGGGCTGGGTGCCGTGGCTCACATCTGCAATCCCATCACTCCAGCCTGGGAGACAAAGCGAGACTCCATCTCAAAAAAAAAAGAGTAGATGGAAGTGTCCAGGGTGATGAGTCTCAAGGGTTTGACTCAGATATCAGTCAAGGCCAAAGACAAGGGCAGGCATCTATGTGTGTCATTGGACAGAGGAAGAAGGAGACGGAACTCTGGGGCCACTTAATTCCCTTCTAATTCTGAACTCTTTATGCCTGGGGTAGATTCTGAGCTGTCTGAGAATGTTGATTTTCAGAACGAAAGTCGCTTTTGTTTCTGTGGATGAGTGAAAGGCATGCATCAACTGTGGTTAATCCTGGAGTCAGGCACACCCAGGTCTCTTTTCCTGCGCCTCCCATCAGTAGTTTTGTGATCCTGGGCAAGTTACTCAACTTCTCCGAGCCCCTCCAAAATAATGTATAATTTTCATATTCCCATAAAAATTATTTTGTGAATCTACTTTATTGGAGTGTAATTTACATATGATAAAACTCACCCATTTAAAGTGTACATTTCAGTGAGTTTTGAAATTTTTACAGCCAGGTACCTACCACCATGATCAAGAAAATAAACTTTAAAAAAAATTTTTGAGACAGAGTCTTGCTCTGTCACCTAGGCTGGAGTGCAGTGGCGCAATCTTGGCTCTCTGCAACCTCTGCCTCCTGAATTCAAGCAATTCGCCTGCCTCACAATCCCCAGTAGCTGGGATTACAGGCACCTGCCATCATGCCCAGCTAATTTTTTAAGTTTTAGTAGAGATGAAATTTTGCCATGTTGGCTAGGCTGGTCTCGAACTCCTGATGTCAAGTGATCTGCCTGCCTTGGCCTCTCAAACTGCTGGAATTACAGGTGTGAGCCACCATGCCTGGCCTAAGAAAATGAACATTTTAACCATCCTAAAACATGCTCTTGTGCCCTTTCCCAGTCCTTCCGTTTCTTTTAATATAAAAACAGTAAGTTCTCCAACCCCCACAACAAATCTCGGCAACAAATAACATCCAGGAAGGTGTGCAGTGTGTACTGTGACTTTGCCTATCTGCTCCCTGACCCCTGCTCACACACAGACACTGTTATGTAGACCCAGCGACACAACTGTCCCTTGTTAGGAAGCATGGCATGTGATGGTTCCCCCATGCCAACTGCCCGTGGTGGGCCCCTAGACAGTCTGTCTCTCCCCACAGGGACAACCGCAGCTGGCACTGGTCTCCACAGACCTCTCACTGCCCGTCTTCCTATCCCAACACCTCCATGAGACTGTGAGCCTCTCCAGGGAGGACCAGTGTCTGCCTCGTATCATTCACTATTGCATCCTTGGTGCCCAATAGGTGCCTAGCACACAGTAGGTGCTCAATAAGGGGGTAGAGAATGAATGAATGAGAAGGGAGCTGCCAGCCAGAGGACCGCTGATGAAACGTGAGGAACATCAAACACCTCATGGGAGGTGCAAGTCCCACTTTCCCAAATGTCCCACGTAGCTACTGTTAATTAATATTCTTTAAATTAGCTCAACTCGTTTTTATTCTCTCTACCATTACCTCACCTTAAGAAATTAGATCCGTCTGTAATCCTAGCACTTTGGGAGGCTGAGGTGGGCGAATCACCTGAGGTCAGGAGTTCAAGACTAGCCTGGGCAACATGGCAAAACCCTGTCTCTACTAAAATTACAAAAATTAGCTGGGCATGGTGGCACATGCCACTGCACTCCAACCAGGGCAACAGAGCAAGACTCTATCAAAAGAAAGAGAAAGAGAGAGAGAGAATCAGACCCATGATGACATCATGGTTAGATATAAAATGTATATATGGAACTTATTTTATTTTTTATTTATTGGGGATTTTTTTTCTCCATTATCATTACCCACAAGGAACTTTTTATTTTAACATGATTTCAAGCTTTACAGGAAAGTTTCAAAAGACACCCATATGCCCCTTTACCCAGGCCTGCCAATTGTGTGCATTCTGCCACGTTTGTTTTATCATTCTCTTTCTTGCTCTCTCTATATATGTTACTATGTATATGTACAGTTATTTTTTTTTTGAAAGAGAGAGAGTCTCACTCTGTTGCCCAGGCTGGAGCACAGTGGCAAAATCTCGGTTCACTACAACCTCCACCTCCCATGTTCAAACGATTCTCCTGCCTCAGCCTCCTAAGTAGCTGGAACTACAGGTGCCCGCCACCACACCCAGTGAATTTTTGTATTTTTAGTAGAGATGGGGATTTCACCACTTTGGCCAGGCCGGTCTCAAACTCCTGACCTCAGGTAATCCATCTGCCTCGGTCTCCCAAAGTGCCGGGATTACAGTCGTGAGCCACGACATCCGGCCTATTTTTTTTTTTTTTTTTTTTTTTTTTTTGAGACGGAGTTTCGCTCTTGTTACCCAGGCTGGAGTGCAATGGCGCGATCTCGGCTCACCGCAACCTCCGCCTCCTGGGCTCAGGCAATTCTCCTGCCTCAGCCTCCTAAGTAGCTGGGATTACAGGCACGCGCCACCACGCCCAGCTAGTTTTTTGTATTTTTAGTAGAGACGGGGTTTCACCATGTTGACCAAGATGGTCTCGATCTCTCGACCTCGCGATCCACTCGCCTCGGCCTCCCAAAGTGCTGGGATTACAGGCTTGAGCCACCGCGCCCGGCCTTTGGCCTATTTTTAAAATATTCTTGAAAATCAATACTGCACTAGACTGTATTAATTATTCAACAATACTCGTGGCCCCTCCTTACCAGGTGCCAACCTGCAGCGGTGTATGCTTCCCACCTCATCACCATCAGATGTGGCCATGTGACTTGCTTTGGCCAATGAAATGTGAGCAGAACTGTTGGCCGCCACCTCTGAATGGGAGCTTTAAGAGCCATGGTGGGATTCCGCCGTTGTTCCTTCTGCTGCCATGTAATAAGCATGTTCTAGGCAGGGCTGCCCCTTCAGATTGGTTCCCAGAATGACAACGTGCAGCAGAATCAAAGCAGACCTGTGACGGGCAGGTAGCATGAGCAAAAAATTAATCCTTATTGTTGAAAGTCATTGAGATTTGAGGGAAGGTCATTTGATACCCAGCATTAGTTTATTTAAGTTGATGGACAAAAAACATTTCACTCTTAAAACGAAAATGTTATTTATGACCCGTAAACACACAGCAAATCTGAGAAACATGGCATTAACCATGGTGACCCTAAAATGTATGGTTGAGCGTCCCCATTTCATAGAGAAGGAACCTGAGGCTTATAATGGTTAAGTAGTTTGCCCAAAGCCTCTCTGCTAGGGAAGGCTGCAGAGGTGATTCAGGGTTCCATTCTCTAGGGGGCTCAGTGTAGTGGATAGGAAATGGAATTTTCCTTTGCAAAACAGCTCTGTCAGTGATGTCTCTCCTGGACAATCTTTTCTTCCCTCATAGCCTCCTTGTGCCCCAAGACCACCAAGCGCCCCTCCTGGCCCCATTCCTGAAAGTTCTTCTCTCAGGTGAATGTCAGATGATTCCCGTTAAGGAGTTAGCTGCTAACTAAAGGTGTTAACTGCTAATGAAAGTGCCAGCACTAAGATATTAGCTAATAAGGATTAACACCTTTCAGGGTGTTGGTATATTAATAAGGGACCTAGAAAGACCAAAACACTTTCAAGAGCCAGAGGAACAGAGCCCAAAAGGTGACAGAAGAATTCGGTTCAGCAACTCTTTCTGCCCCTACTGCGAACTGGATCTTGAGCCAAGACATGCAGTCAATGTGTTGCGTATACATAGAGCTTTGCAGTGTACAGCACTCAGCAGCTTACAAAGCACTTCCTCATCCATCACTGCCCCTGCTCTTCACATCAGCCCAGTGAGGTAAGCTCTGCTAGCCCCAATTCCCAGATGAGAAAGCTGAGGCTCAGAGAGAGGGAATGAGTTACTCAGGGTCACATGGTAGTGGGTGAAGGACACTGGACTTGCTACTGAGGCTGTCTGACTCCCGCTCCAGTGCTCCTCTCATGACCCCCAAGCCCCCAACACAAGTAGAGAAGAAACCACTGGGGGCCAGACCATCTTCTCCCCTCTTGGACCTAAAATTGACTCTGACCCCAAGGAGTCAGGGCCAAGACCAGGGAATACCCATACCTATAGGGCTCCCTTTCCAGGCTAAGCTTCCATTCATCTTTTTAGACTCAACTCAGATCTCGCCTCTTCCTGAAAGCCCTCCCAGATGGTCACAGGCAGCCTCTTTTGGGGCTGTCACAATATATAGGGCATATCTTGATCCTACACATTGCCTTAGAATCTCTTCATGGGCCAGAGAAATCTGCGCCCTAGTGCCATGCAGGCAGCACAGAATGAAAGAGGCTGCCGTAAATGCTTGTTGAGTGGATCAATTTATTAATGACTCCTTTTCTTTTCTTTTCTTTTCTTTTTTTTTTTTTTTTTTTTTGAGACGGAGTTTCGCTCTTGTTACCCAGGCTGGAGTGCAATGGCGCGATCTCGGCTCACCGCAACCTCCGCCTCCTGGGTTCAGGCAATTCTCCTGCCTCAGCCTCCTGAGTAGCTGGGATTATAGGCATGCACCACCATGCCCAGCTAATTTTTTGTATTTTTAGTAGAGACGGGGTTTCACCATGTTGACCAGGATGGTCTCGATCTCTCGACCTCGTGATCCACCCGCCTCGGCCTCCCAAAGTGCTGGGATTACAGGCTTGAGCCACCGCGCCCGGCCTACTCCTTTGCTTTTCAAAACAAACTCATCAAAGTGAATTCCATTTACTACTCTCCAAGACAAGATTTATACAAAATGTGGTCATTTTAAAATGAAACAAGAGACGAGCTATTCCTGTTTCTTCAAGGCCCTTATGACTATTTCACTAGCTACCAGAAGTCGTTATTTGTATCTTTGTGTGTCTCTGTGTGTAAGTGTGTGTATAGACCATGTCCGCCCACCTCACATTTCTAAAATACTTTCTTCGGACCGGTGAGTGCTGCAGTCTAGGAATAGGGTACTATAGGGGAAAAAGAGGGGAGGGTTCATGGCCAAATATGTTTGGAAAGCCCTGGGTTTAAGATCCATTACAGGACTTCTCAGAGCCTTTAAGGGTAACATTTATTAGGCATTTACTGTATTCCAGGCAGTGTGCTAAGCAGTTGACATTCATTACCTCATTAACTTCTATTCCTCTAGAATGTAAGCTTCTCAAGGACAGACACTATGTCTGTCTTGCTCACCAGTATATCCCTGGAGCCTGACACATTGTATCCGTTCAATTAAGGAACAAATTGACAAATGAACAAATGGCCCTGTAAAGTATGTATTGTTACCATACCCATTTGATAGAGGAGGGAACTGAGTCTGACTACAGAGCCTGGGCATTTTAACTATGTTGCTGCTCCTCTTCACTGTAGTAACATGCCTGGCGGATCTGCAAGACAGAGTTCTTGCCTGCAGCATTTCCAGGCTGATTTGCCTAAAAACTTTTTTCTAAAGAAGCATCTTGCAGATTAGGTTCCTAAGGAGCATACCCTATGAAATGATCCTCTGGGCTCTGCAAGCTGGAAGGGCAGGCCTCACTGATTTGTCTCCCTAGACGACAGCACATAGAGACTGCAGGGCAGGAGGGAGGGAGACGCAGGGCATTTGTCTGCTCCCTCTACTCAGGGGAGGGCATATCCCGTAGCTGCCTCTCTCCCTGGTTTTCAGTCCTGCAGTAGCAGCCTCTCCCTCTGTGGTTCCAGTTCCTTCTAGGCAGCCTCAACTCCTGGGCTCTTTCTTGTAACATCACTTCCTCTTTTGGCCAGGTATGGAGGCTCACGCCTGTAATCCCAGCACTTTGAGAGGCTGAGGCAGAAGGATTGCTTGAGCCCACGAGTTTGAGACCAGCCTGGGCAGATGAAGAAGCCCTGTCACTACGAAAAAGACGTAAAACTAGCCAGTCATGAAGGTGCATGCCTGTAGTCCCAGCTGTTCAGGAGGCTGAGGTGGGAGGATCGCTTGAGCCAGGAGCTGAGGCAGCAGTGGACCATGATCACACCACTGTACTCCAGCCTGGGTGACACAGGGAGACCTGTCTTGAAAAAAAATCACTCTTCTCTTTGTTGCTCTAGTGTTGGGGTTCTTTTCCTCACAGCACCCTGCTTACTTGCATAGCATGCGCTAGTCCAGAGGCGATGCCTTGGAAATGCCAGGCTGGTGGGCATGGTCTGTGGTGTCTTTTCTGCTATTGAGGAGCTCTAGTGACTGCACTTTCAACTCTCCAAACACTACCACTATTTCCCTGGATTAGTGCTCTCCGCTGAGCTCCCGGACGTAACGCTGACTAATACAACCGCCCAAAACCTTAATAACAAGAATTTCACAAACACTCACCATCATGAATGTATTGCTCATTTAATCCTTGTAGCAATCCCATGAGAGGTACTCTAATTGCTATCCCCATACTATGGATGAGTAAACTGAGTCCTTAGGAGGTGAAGTAACCTGTTCCAGGTCATATGGTTCATGAATGGGAAGCTGGGAGGTGAGCCAGGTACACTGGGTCTGGAGCACTGTTCCTACCCTCCCCCTGCCTATTACAGTAATAGACAGTCCCTGGGAGTCAGGAACATCAAACAGCCCCTTTGTGCCTTTCAGTTCCTGGAGCATAGTAGACTTTGAGAGGCCTTTCTCCTTGTCTGGTAGTGAGCTTTTCGGCCCTGGAGGGGTGCAAGAAGGGATTGATTGCAGCATTTCTTCACATAGCATTTAAAGGGAACCTGCTTTTGTTTGGTCCCCTTCACTAAACCAAAATGAAAAATATCTTTAAATTAAAAAGAAAGAAAGAAAGAAAGTAAACCTCCTAGCAGTGGTCATCCAGGCGGACCAGATGGTGTTTACGGCTCCCCAGACTTCTTTTCCTCCCAGTCCCCTGAAACATGACACCCCTTGTAATGTCATCAAGACAGGGTCTTCCAAGATCCTGATAAAATGCCACCTCTGCTATAAAGCTGCCCCAAAAGTCGCAGCAGAAAGGAGAGTTTGCTTTCTGTCATTCAGCATGGCTTTTTATCTCTGCTGAATAGAGCCGTGCTCGCGTTGTCTGGTTTGTGTTTGGGTCTTCTCTGGCTTGCTGGACTGGAAGCTCAGGGAAGATGGAAACTGCCACCAGTGCACAGACCTCCTCTTACAGCCCAAACCAGTACTTTGTATGCAATAGATACGCAATAAGTGACTACGTGTTGGGTGAATAGACAGATAGATGAATGGATGAGAACATTTTAAAAAGAAAGAAAGAAGGAAGGAGAGAGATTAAAAGCTTGGAGAGATGGATGGGGAGGAGGGATGGGCAAATATGGATGGATGGATGGACAGATGGGTGATGAAAGTACGGATCAATGGGTGGATGAAAAGATGGACAGATGGAAGAACGGATGGATGGGTAGATGGATGGAAAGATGGGAAAATGCATATAAATGGCTAGACAGTAAGTTGATTGATGGATGTGAGAATGTGATGGATGGAATGAGTGGATAGATAGATGGATAGATGGGAGGATGGATGGATGAGGGAATGCTTGGATGGATGGATGGATGGATGGATAGATGGATGGATGGATAGATGGATGGATGGATGGATGAATGGATGGATGGACTGGGTGGATAGTTAGATAAATGTATTTATAGAGACTGTGAGGTGCTGTGCAGTAGATGCTCTAGAATTTCTATGTGGGTCCCACAAACTGGCTAGAAGGTGGGCTTGCCACCATATTTGTGGAACACTTGACATAAGATTGAGAAACTAGCAATTGCCCACGTGAAAGAAATGAGAAAGAAGTGACAGAGGTTATGAAGGGTTAAAACCCCTCCAGCCACCACTGCAGGTGTGACTATAATCACTTGAAATAGTAAGATTCTGAAAACGTGTTGCCCTAGGAAGACTCGAAGGTTTTAAAGTTCAGTGTCTCTAAGACTTAGACTTGAACATTCTGTGTCTTTAAGAACTCTATTTCTACCAATACGAGCAACATGCTATGCGCTGGGCATTGTTCTAAGCACTTCACATACAAAGATTAGCTCCTATGATCCCCACAGCCACCCGTGGTCTAGACACTATTACACCCTCATAAAGAGGCACACAGATGCTAAGGTGTTTGCCTTAGACAACACACCTAGTAAGTGGCAGCACTGGGCTCTGAACCCAAGCAGGCTACGCGGGATCCAGAGTCCCTGCTTTTAACTAGCGCGCAATCCTGCCTCAATGAACAGAGGATGATGGTACACATCTAAGTTTCGAAGATTCGGGGCTCAAGACCTGAAGAGTCTGCAGTTCTGAGGCACTGTTTCCACACCCAGGAATCTTCAGACACTGAGGGATCGAAAAGGAGGGAGAGTCTGCCTGGCTCCTGCGAACACCAGCCCTGCTGATGTCAGGCGCCTGGCCGTCACTCTTCCTGTTAACCTTGGGAGAAAAACACATTTGTGGCAGATAACAGGCACAAGGGTGTGCCGGCCCTCCGCTCACTCCTAGGCCTGATGGATGGGCTACATGGGCCCCCCGTGACCTGTGTGTGTACCATTATCTGCTCAGCCAAGGGAAGCTGTTCATCACACCGACAGCTTGGCGAGGCACACCTGCTGGGACTGCGTCAACCGGAGCCACCAGCATCCTGGGAGGAAGGAGGGGAGGTGATGAGAGGTGCAGGGTAAGGGAGACACAGAGAGAAGGGCCAAGGCCCCAGTATCAGTAGCATCCCCAGGCCCAAGATTGGCCCAGAGGGTGGCACTGAATTCTGGGTACCATGGATGTGCTGTGTGACCGCAGACTAGTCACTTAACTTCTCTGAGCTATAAAATACGATTAAGCTTTGCCTGAAACCTAGGGGTCATGCTTTCCTCATTCTCATGCGCCACATCCAATCACTAGGTTCTGTCCATTCTACCTCCCAGTCTATCATGATCCTACTCATTTGTTACCAACAACTCTACCGCAACCACCCTGGTCCAGGCCACCATCACGTCTGCCTGGGTGATGCTACAGCCTTCTCCCTGGGCTCTCTGCTTCCTGCCCACTATATTCTATTCTTCACCTTTTACAGTTCAGAGAGGTTAAGTGACTAGCTTCTGGTCACACAGCACATTCGTGGTACTGCCAGGAACAGAAGTCTGGCATCATGCCCAGAATTCAGTGCCACAGCAGCCAGAGAATCGCTATTACAAAATAAGATCGCATCACTCCCCTGTGTAAAACCCTCCAATAGCTCCCTGTCACACTTAGAAATAAGTCCAAACTTCTTACGCCTGCAAAACTTGGCATCTCCCGCCCTGCCCATCCTCATGTCACACCTGCCAGCCCCTTGCATACCAAGTTTCAATCACACTGCCCATCCCTTTTCCACCGCTTGGCCTTTGCACATGCTGTTCCCTCGGATACGAACACTGTTCCCCAGCCTTTTGCATGGCTGGCCAGCTCCCTCTCATCTGCTGCTCTCACTGTAATTGCCATCCCTCAGAAAGGTCTTGCCATCCTGAAATACTCGTCCAGCACCCAATCTCACTCAGTCACAGCCCCCAGTGTATCCCCTTTCAAGGACTGATGGCGACCTGAAATTGTGTTGTTTGTTTCTTTGTGCATTTATTGTCTAACTCTCCCATTTGAGTGGAGACTCCAAACGTTATGTGTTTTTGTCTTACTCACTACTGTGTCCCTGAGTGCTTCCTCAGTCCAAACCATACATTCTGTTCCACCCCAGGACCTTTGTGCCAGCTGTTCCTCTGTCTGGAACTCTCTCCTCCCCCTATTTAACCCCTACTCCCCCTTCAAATCTATGGGAGGGCATATTTTGCAAAGATAGTCACAACAGTATCTTTTATCCTAAGTGTTCTTTATAAAATATGACCATGAGACTCATCCTGGGGAGAGGTGGGACCCATGTTCCCTGACTTTGATTTGGGGCAGGCTATGACTTGCTTGTGGCCAATAGGATGCCATGTAAGTGACAGTGGGACACTTCTGGAAGGAGATCAAGGACATGGGCTCTGGAGCCCTAAGCTACCATGTAAGCAGCAAGATTGTCCTGAGGACGCCATGCTGTGAAGAAGCCCAAGCTGGCCTCCGCAGAAAGACCGTGTGGAGAATCCCTGAGATCACCTATACAGAGGGAAAGAGATGTCCAGCAGCTTCCAGCTCCAGCTCCAGCCACCATCTAGCTGAAGCCTCATGAGAGACCCTGAGTCAGAGCTGCACAGCAGAGCCCTTCTGAATCCCTGATCCACAGAAACGATGAGCAGCAACAAAAATTATAGTTTTAAGCTACTGGGTTCATTTGTTATGCAGCAATAAATAACCAGAACAAGATGTCACCTCCCCAGGAAGCCCTCCATAACTGGGAGCACTAGCTCAGGACAGTGTATTTCCATTTTATTTTATTTTATTTTACTTTATTTAGATACAGGGTCTCACTCTGTTGCCCAGGCTGGAGTACAGTGGCATAATCATAGCTCACTGCAGCCTCCATCTCCCCAGCTTAATTGATCCTCCCACCTCAGCCTCCCGAATAACTGGGACTATAGGTGTGAACCACCATGTCCAGATAATTTTCAGTGTTTATAAAGACCGGGTCCCCCATGTTACACATGCTAGTCTAGCACTCCTGGGCTCACACTCCCAGGCTCAAATGATCCTCCCACCTCAGCCTCCCAAAGGGCTGAAATTGTAAGTGTGAGCCATTGTGCCTAGCCTACTTTTTCTTTATAACATACATCACAATTGGTAATTATATAATTATGTAATGGCTGATCTCTCTCTCTCTCTCTCTCTCTCTCTCTCTCTCTCTCTCTCTCTCTCTCTCTCTCTCTTAAATATAAGGTCTGGGAAGAAGGAGAAGAATCATTATCTTGTTCACCACTATATCCCCAGCAGTGAATGGTGCCTGGCACATAATAAGCATTCAGTAAATATCACTGATTTAATAATTTCACTAAGTTACTGCAATCACTCGGTAAAGCTGGCTTTTTTATCTCTATTTTTCAGACAAGGAAACTAAGACTCAGAGATGTTTAGTTCTTGCCCAAGGCCACACAGCAGAGCAGGATCCTCTGATTCTCTCTAACTTGAAAGCCAAAGGCCACCTCCTAACAGGTCGAGGCATGAGGTACTAGCCTGAGGTCCTCTAAGTGGTAACTGAGAAGGGCCACAGATGTGCTTTTATGTAACCTTTGGTTTTACCCTTGCAGAGAGGCCCGAAGAGGGAAAGGGACTGGCCCAAGGTCACACAGCTCATCAAGGTTCAAGCTGGGACAAGACCCAGGACACCACATTCCTGACACAGAGCTCCTCTTAATGCACCCTCAAACCTGCCTTCAACACCTGCCATGCACGGAGCCCAGGACTAGACTGCAGGAGGGACAGACACAAGAAAATCAATGGCCCCTTTGGGGAGAGGAGAACTCAAATGTCTACATAGTAAAAGGGACAAGAAGAGCAATTATTTATGAAAATTAACTGTGTTCCAGACAAACCTAAAAGACTTCTCATGACAAGCCTGTAAGATACCCTCACAAGATATCCTTTCGGCCAGGCGCGGTGGCTCATGCCTGTAATCCCAGCATTTGAGGAGGCCGAGGTAAGTGAATCATGAGATCAGGAGTTCAAGACCAGCCCAGCCAATATGGTGAAACCCTGTCTCTACTAAAAATGCAAAAAAAAAAAAAAAAAAAAAATTTAGCTGGGTGTGCTGGCAGGCACCTGTAGTTCCAGCTACTAGGGAGGCTGAGGCAGGAAAATTGCTTGAACCCAGGAGGCGGAGGTTGCAGTGAGCCAAGATTGCGCCACTGCACTCCAGCCTAGGTGACAGAGTGAGACTCTGACTCAAAAAAATAAAAAGTAAGTAAAATAAAACAAGATATCCTTTCACAAGAGGAAACAGGCTCAGAGAGATTTAAGGACTACTAACTCAAGCTCACCAGACTTACAACTGCCAACTCAGAATTTGAATCCAGAGCCGTCTGTCTCCAGGACACCCTCCAGTGTGCCAGGCTGTCTCACCAGAGCTAAGGGAGCCTCGAGGCCACGGGGAATGGGCCGGGCACGGCGGCTCACGTCTGTAGTCCCAGCACTTACAAAGCCAACACAAGTGGACTGCTTGAGCCTAGGAGTTGGAGACCAACTTGGGCAGCACAATGAAATCCAGCTCTACTAAAAATACAAAAATTAGCCAGGCATAGTGGCATGTGCCTATAGTCCCAGTTACTTGGGAGGCTGAGGTGGGAGATCACCTGAGCCTAGGAGGTCGAGGATGCAGTGAGCTGTGATTGCATCACTGCACTCCAGCCTGAGCAATAGAGTGAAGCCCCATTTCAAAATGAAATAAAAAATAAATTAGCCAGGTGTGGTGATGTGCACCTGTAATCCCAGCTACTCAGGAGGCTGAGGCAGGAGACTTACTTGAACCTGGGAGGCAGAGGTTGCAGATCGCACCATTGCACTCTAGCCTGGGCAACAGAGTGAGGCTCCATCGCAAAAAATAAGAAGAAGAATTGGGAATTAAGGAAGGGTGCACAGAGAACTCAGCACCAAGGAGCAACCTGAGTTAGTCCTTGAAAGAAGCAGTGTGGTTTCCGAAGACTGAGCTGGGGAGAGCATTCCGGGTGCGTGTGGGCAAAAGTCTGGAGGTGGACAGGGCAGGCAGGTCTGGTGGCCCGAGCAGGAGGCATGCGAGGTGAGGCTTGGAGGGCCGGACTGTGCTGTTCCTGCCCCTCACTGCCTCTGCAACCCCCAGTCACCTTCCCTGGCAGCTCCCCCATCCCCCCGCGCCCCCCATCCACCAGAGCAAGGACTGGAAAATGAATGAGTCTGTTTATGAAGCCCATAATGTTGCTAGCAAAACAAGGCACTCAGTGGAGCTGCTCGGCACCTCTAATGGGATATTATTTATGTCATTTTCCTCCCGGCGCTGGAGCCATTACCGCCTGGAATAGTGCTCCGTCACCCTCCACTCCCCCACTGACGTGCCAATGTCACGCTGAAGGATGTACACTGCAGTCGTCATGGGTAGCACCCCGCTGCCAGCCTCTGGACCTGGGCTTGGGAGAAGTGCAGGGCAGGGTGGTGGGCAGCTCCCTACACCCTGCCAATCCGAGGTTGCGGGGCCCACACCCACCCGTGGGATCTAGCTTCTCCTGGGTTGCCCTCGGCGCCAGCCATCCTGCCAGGTGCTGAGAATCCTCCCACAGCTCCTCATTGCCCTGCAGACAGGGCCTCATATCTCCATCTGTCAATAAGTCCTCTGGACTTTAGCCCCTGCCCACCTTCCCAGTAAGTTCTGGAATCAGAAGGTCACACATCAAGTAAACTCAGGTATCCTGACTCCAGTCAGTAATCGTAATTCCGTGATTACACCACTTCACTGTGGATCCTCCCACTGCAGGGAGTCTGTGTGGTTCATTTAGATTCCACCAGCACTAAACCCCATGCCTAGAACAGGTAGGTTCATTTATTCACATCAATGTGTTTTGAATGAATCGTTCGATAATAAGAATGGATAAGTGGATAACTACATCCTATACTTTATTGAGCACTTACTATGTGCTGGACAATGTTTTAGGTGCTAGGAATAGAGCAGTAAACAAAACGGGCACAAATCTCTGCCCTCAGAGAGTCGAGGGTGGAGAGTCATTCTGCTGGTGAGAAACAGACAAGAAAAAGTAAGTCCATTTTCAAGCATGTCAGAAGGTGACAAGGGCTCCGGAGAGAAATAGAATGGGGAAAGAAATGAGGGCAGGAATGTAAGCCTCGGGCGGGTGCAGTCCACAGTACAGGTCGAAGGTCCTATTCTGGGGTCCACCGGGGAAGCTGACCTAAGAGGAGGCGCTCTCCAGCTGGTGGGTGAAAGAGCGGAGTCACAGTGGCTGGGTGGAGGTGGGTGAGGCCAGGGCGAAGCCCCACTCTCTCCTCCCCTACTCACCCTCGCCCTCACTCTCCTCACCTCATTGCCTGGTGTCTAACAGGCTCAAAAACATGGCCCAGGGAGAAGCCATCCAACCTCCCCTGCCCCGGCACTAAAAGTAGCCGCATGACGGGAAATGGTGGCGCCTCGGAATTACCACTTCCTCATTGGCCTTGTTTATGGTCCTCACTGTCTTCATGACTGCCGCCAGCCCAGGGCTGGGAGGGAGGGAGAGGGGGCTGCTCTCTGCCTTCCTGGCACATGATGACCTTGGGGACAGCATCCCTGAGAGGGAAGGTGTGGGCTTTGGGACCTGGGTCACTGGTTTTCATCTGGCAGTCCCAGTGCTAAGATCACCTCCTCTAGGAAGCTTCAAATATCCCAGATTTACTCACAGGGAGTGCAGGTAGGAGAGGGGACTAACCTTTATTGAGACCTCTGTGCCAAGCATTTCCTGCACCTAATTTCTTTCTTTTTCTTTTTCCTGGCAAAACCATTACAGCTGAGAAGTCCTAATTTCTTTCGATGCTCACAATCATCCTATTGCTCCACTTTAGAAATAAGGAAACACAAGCTCAGAGAGGTTAATTAATGGACCCAAGGTCACCCATCAAGTTAAAAAGATCAGGATAGAAACTCAGGTCACTGTAATTCGAAGGTCTTCGCTTTTCCTTCTGGACCTCAGACCTTCCAGGTCACTGTTTAACTCTCTTACATCTCTTAGCAAAGTCCAGTGCACATCATCAGTAATTGCAGACAGGTTAGAGTAGTGGTTAGTAGCTTGGGCTATGAGACCGACCAAGCCTTAAGTTACAGTCATGGCTGTGCCTCATCATAGGTCTGAGACCTCATGCAAGTTTCTTTCCCTTTCTGGGCCTCAGTTTCCCCAGCTGAAAGGTGGACCAATAATAACTTTCTTGTTGTTAAGGGTGGATGAGATTCCAAGCAAGAATGTCTTTGGAGAAGGCCCTGTTTAAAGACCGTGTAGTTATGGCATAATCAAAATCCAGGAGAAGGATATATTTATATATATATCCTTTGAATTCTGGGATACACGTGCAGAATGTGCAGGTTTGTTACAAAGATATACACATGCCATGGTGGTTTGCTGCACCCATCAACCTGTCATCTACATTAGGTATTTCTCCTAATGCCATCCGTCCCCAAGCCCCCCACCCCCAACAGTTTCCTGTGTGTGATGTTCCCCTCCCTGTATCAGAAACATAATCCAGGAGAGGGTTAAGAAGAAAGAAGGTTTTATTGTTCCAGCAGCAGCAATGTCTTTGCAGCAAACTTCACCTGTTTACAGTCCATTAGAAGCCGTTATAGCTGTGTCTGGGACAGATGCACACCCCTGACCTTGACGCGTGTCTGACAGCTCCAGGCAGCAATCTAGGGAGCAGGAGTCATTTTGGTAGTGTTTAAAGGGCCACAAGGGGCTGAGGGCCTCTTCGAGAGCCCTTCTCCCTCCCAACTCCTGGGCCACAGCTTCTGCCAGCCAGAAGACTGAGGAAGGGGCCCAGCCTGAATTTCAGGTGATCAGAGGCCCCCCAGCTCTCTTGGGGGTCTCCAGATCACCACCTTGAGTTTGCAACCTTAATAGGTTAACTGTGGTGAGGAAAAAACACATAGACAGCTAGGGCTGCAGGGACCTCAAAGAAGCAGAATCCAATCCTGCCCTTGCATCCAGAGAAAGGAAGGAATGTGCCCAAGGTCAGAAAAAGACAGCCAGAATGAGAATGGAGCTCCTAGGACACCAAGTCTAGGCTTTGAGATGCTAATGATGGGAATTTCAGGCGATGACCAGTGGCTGTTGGCAGTAGGGTTGGGCAGAGTGAGAGCAGGGCTGGGCACTAAGATCATGTTGCATAGGGTAGCTGCTACCTCTGGCTTCAAAAAAGGCAGATGCTGGACAGGGCTGGCTCCAAGCCAAACTTATTCCTACCAGCACCAAGGTCTGTGAGAAACAGGGAGAGAGGCCCTCACAGAGGAAGGGGTGATGCTGCAAGATTCAAAATCAGCAAATTTGTCTCAAAGTCCTTCTCTGCCCGCCTCCTATTTGGAACCATTTTATGGCTTTTCGCCAAAGCATTCAGTGACCCTCAGGCTTTTTTCTTCATTCACTTTCAACAAACTATTTGCAGGAAATAAAATTAAAATGTCATTTATACTCAAGGGTAAATGACCAACAACAACTCTAAGGCAGTGCTCCCTGCCTTAGAGATGCTCCCTCACGTTTTTCAGCAGGATTTCCAAAAGGAAGCAGGAAGAGAACCACACTTCTCCCTTACCCCCCTAATTATCACCCCTTCTTTCACCGGTGAACTCTTTTTTATTAATTGTAAATATTATATGTTTTAACAAGGACAAAAAAAATTTAAATCCATTTTTTTTTTCTCCTTAAACTGCAGTAAAGTGAGGGAATGATAATGGCACTATTACTCTTATCCTTCGTACCTTCACTCAAAAGTCTCCTCCTCTGGGAAGCCCTCCTAAACACCCCAGGCTTAACTGAGTCCCTCTGTTATACACTCTCACAGAAATGAGCTCCTTCTCTTCAGAAACCTTTGTCTTTGAAGACAGATCATTTGATGAATATCTGTCACCCTTACTAGATTATGAGCTCTGTAAAGATGCCATGTTTTGCTCTCCAGTATCTCCAGGGCCCGCTAAAGTCTCTGGAACAGAGTAGATGTTCAATGAAGATCTTTTGAATGAATACCTGAATTATCGCATGAATGAAACTTGAGATATCTATAAAGTCTGGACTCTGCCTCCTTCCATACAAAACAACCTCTTGGCCTCCTTAAAGCAGTAACTCTCTCTCTCTCATGACTGAAGAAGCTTCTGTTGACACTGCATCCAGACCCCTCCCACTGACAGGCACATCTGCCCCCTGTTGCTCTAGGCTTCAATGCTCCCTCAGTAGCTGCTCCCTTTGTAGCATTGCTCTCAGCTGATGAGGGTCACCTGATCTGGGAGGTTACACCCTTGTTTGCCCACCCAGCATCAGTCCATAGCCAGCGATGGCTGACGAGAAGGTACAGAAGGCAACTCCCTTGCTTCTAGGTAGGGACAATTCTGTGGTGTAACTTATGCTCCAGACCCCCCTTGGATAAGGCCCAGGACAGACTTTACCCAAAACAACATCCTCATTTGTCCCCTTCCCTCTCCTGCTTCCCTCTCTCCTTTCCTTAAGAGCACTTCCTCAATAAACCCTGTGCACAGAATTCCTCTGGGGCTCTGCTTTAGGACCCTGACCTGACACAGGCACTTCCCAAGAGTCTTCCACAGGCTCTAGATTAACAACTTTTCTCTACTGGGAAGTTAATATTTATTAAGTTCCTACTGTGTCCCAGGGTACAAACTGGATACTTTACATCTGTGATTTAATGATGAGATAGGCATTATTATTATCTCCAGTCTATAGAAGAAGAAATTGAGGGCCAGAGAGAATCCTATGACTTGCTCAAGGTAATACAACTGACAGATAATGGAATAGGGATTTGAACCCAATTCTAGCAAGTGAGGGCATGATGGCAACCTATCCTGTAACACAGGGTGACTATAAATGTAACACCACAGAAGAAAGTGAAATCAATATTGTCAGGAGTGGGGAAGATAGTAAGGAAGACTCCTCAAAGGAGAAACAATCTGAGTCCTGAATCTTGAAGAATGAATGCCTTTCAGGTAGACAAAGGTAAGGAAGGGTCCACAAGACCGAAGGAACAGCATGTGCAAAGGCAAGGAGACAGAAATAAGCATATATTTCAGGTGGTTTTGGCAAAGATTGTGAGGAACATCAAGGAACACACTGAAACCAGATCCTTAAAGATTTTAATGCTATAGTAAGGAAACTGGACTTTGTCCTGCAGGGCATTGAATGCCTACAGGATGTTGGGTTTTAAGCAGAGGAGTGACATGGTATATTTCCATTTAGGAAAACTATTTCGACAGCCAGAACAAAAGAAGAATCGGAGAAGACACCTGGAGCCCAGGTGGCTATTTAGGGGAAGGGGGATGAGTTTGTATTTTAAGGCTATAGGGCTAAAAAAAGAAAGTAGGTGAGCTTGAGAGAGAAAGGTTTGGGAGATGAAAATAGCAGATTTGAGAGGCTAGACTTGGGAGATGAGGGGGAAGGAGGAGTCTTGGACAATGCCCAGGTGTTGGCCTTGAGTGGTGTCACTTGCCAAAATGAGGAAAAGGGGCTTGCTTGGGTGTTCTAACCTGGATTAGTTTTGGACATGCAGAATCTCAGGTTTTCTCCAAGGTGTGCTGTTCAGGAAGCAGTAGATAAATGGTCCATCTCTCCTGGAGCTCAGAAGCAGGTGGGAGTTGCGGTCCTGTATCAAAAACTCTGATTGGCTATTTGTGACATCATAGAAATGGGGAGTGGGGTTGTAAAAGAAGCCTTTGGCCATAAAAATGTGGAAGGTAACTTGTCCAGACCGGTTTTTCATGTTGAACTTGCTGTCCCAGGTGAGCTTGCTAGAATTGAGTTCTTTCAAACTAAGCTCTTTGGACTTTTAAAAAAATTCTGTAGGATCATGAGCTTCACATTGCCAGGCCCCATCAACCCTTTATCCACACCCCACCACACACACATTGCCTTTCCAAAAAAAGACAGAAAGGAAAAAAACAGTGGAATGGATGATTTGGGAGCGGAAAACCTCCAAATGGGGAGGTTATATTCTCGAGACAGCAGCATCAATCACCACATTTTCATTATTAAGTAACATCGCGGTATGCTGGGCTGATTCTGCACCTTATCTGAACCTAGCAGCTGTGCCCTAAATTCCAGCCGTGGCGCCTGTCTGCAGGAATTCAGTTGCCTGTGTTTAAAATGAGTGTTAACATCTATCATTTCCCCACACCAAATGGTTTTGTGTCGGTGGTTGGCAGTGCTAATCTGTCACCAGGGTACTCCACTGCCCGGCTCGATACCCTCTTCGTCACTGTTGTGGGGAGAGGGACGGGAGGCCTCCAGGATGGGGGAAATGTCACTGTGAGGACAATTGCAACATTTGGGACTCTTTTACAGGAAAGACAGGAGGAGAGAAAAAGCCATCTGTGTCTATTGCAGATTCTGACTTCCTATCCCACTGATTTTGGGCACGCAGGGGTCTTCCATCATTCATTCTCTGGGTCAGTGTAATAGTTGACGGGACTTTTCTGCAGACGTCGGAGCGTGGCTCTGTCCGTGGTGCTGAATGGCCTTGGTGCTGTCGGTGGTCCTTCTCCTCACAAGGGTGCAGAATCGCAGCATGTGTGTGCTGAAGAGGACCTTGCACCATCTGGTCCAGTTATAGCTCAGCCTCTTTGGGGAGCCATAAACCTTTTTGGATATAAAGAATCTCATGGGCCCTTTACCAATAAAAATATTTAAAAGTCAAACTTTTGCTCATAAATACCAAAATCAGCCCACTATTTCATAGGGTTCTTGGATCCCTGGTTAAGAATCTCAGATATAATTTATTCTCCTTCTTTTACAGATGGAGAGTCTGAGCCTCAGGGATGGGAGGCTATCTGTCAAAATCTTGAGAGTGAATAGGTGGAATTTGGGTTGGGGGAAGGGGGTGAAGACATCAAAGGCAATGAGGTGCACTTGAAAAAGGAAGAAATTAAAAGCCAGGAAGACACGGGTTTGAATTAGCTCCACCACTAGTACTTAACAATCATGTAGCTTGGGGCAAGTTGACACACTCCAAAATTCAGTTTTTTATCTGCGATAATAATATCTAGCTTGTAGGATTGCAGTAAGGATTTGTGTTCATGAGAGCAGCATGCTACTGTGGGAACTGCAATGTACACCCAGATCCCCCTTCATAACGGAAGGGTTTATCTTGCCAGCTACTCAGAGTGTCACTGGCAGGAGGCCATCAGCTGTCAGTCCCTGTAGGAATTGCCTCAGCTGAAGAGAGTTGCTTCATTCAAGGTAACACCTCTTCCTGGGGCAGCGTGTTTCCAATAACTGATTGATATGGCAATGTAAAGGCCAACCCCAACTCTGGACAACTCTGAAGCATCCCAGCTTCAGAACCATCTATAGGGACGGCTAAGGTCTCTGTTGAGGTTGTATCACAACTCTACTCCTCCCTTTGCTCTGTCCCACTTCCTTACCTCTCATCCACCGGTGTTGCCACTAAAAGCATGCCCTCACAAGCACCCTACATGCTGGTCTCCGTCTCCAAGTCTCCCTCCCAGGAAGTCCTATCTGTGCTATATGGCTAGAGCAGGTCCTGCTGGTTAGAAGGCTCTGGGGTGTCTTTCTGGTGTTCTTGTTTTACATTAATTTGAGTTTAGAAAACAGGACTTCTGACTCCCAATCAAGGGTTTTCCTGGGACAAAAAGCTATTCCTTCCCATCTTTCCACTGTCCCAGGTTTCTCCTCTCAGTCTACTGGCTTAGTGCTTCTCAGAAGGAGATGATACTTGGGCTATCAGAATTTTTGCAGTCCAATACTCTCCCTCTAGGTAGCAGAATACTTCAAACTAACAAGGCAGAAATTCCTAGGCTACTTGACAAAGTGTCATTTAGGTGACCCCTCCCCCAATTCCTGCTCCACCGTGGAGATGCCTCTCCTATTCAATATCCACTCAGTCTTCAAGAGATCCATGTACAGTAGTACCAATACTCGCAGCTGGGAAACTCACATATTCAACATGCATCCAAAGATTGTTGTGCAATGCTGCATTGCTCATTGGTGAGCAAGGCTCTGTGTTCCAGGGGAAATGGCATTTAGTCTTGTCTTAGGGGGCTTCAGGAATAGAAACCCTCACTCATTAAGTCAGCCACTCCACTAATATTTATGGACCCAGACCCTCTATTGTGCCCTGTGGAGATAATGGTAACTGAGAAAGATGTAATCTCTGCCCTAAAAAGATCACAGCCTACTGCCTGTCACATTCCAGTAGGTTTTCCCCAGTGTTTTGTTCCCCCTCAGTTGTCAAGGAGATCTTCCTTCTACTAATCACAATCCCTCTGGCTTTGATTTAAACTCGTCATATCGTCGTTTTCCCATTCAAGGTGGCTCTTATCTCACCTTTAAAATGCCTTCTACTTCCCTGGCCTTACATATTTCTCAGCTTCTCCTTTTTTCATACGAGAATCATTTTCTTGAGACAATTTTAGGTTGAATCAGACTGACAGTAAAGAGGCCAAGGTCAGAAGGCCACTCACTTCATTGGTTCATTGGCATCACTTGGTGACCAGATGGTGCCTGCTCCTAATCTTTTCCATCCTCCAGGCCCAAACCTAGAGGGTGGGCAAGACTGCCCAGCTCTGATTAGAAGCATCATTTTACCTTATGAGGTCCTGCTATGCTTCATATCCCTCTGCAAAAAGTAATTGTGCTTCCTATGTAAAGATAGGAAAATAGAAGCATAAAGCTGGGAAATGACTTGACCAAGGGCATACTCCTCACTGCAGCTGCAATCCTGCCACTGAAATAAAAGTGAGAGATTGACACATACAAACACACAGACAGGAAGAGTGAGTGTTAGATAAGAAAGTCAAAGACAGGGAGAGAAAGAAATATTGGTGGGGGACAGAACGAGAGAAAGGAAATGAAAGAGAGAGAGAGAAAAAAAATTCAGCCTAAATGATGACTTCTTTGCTTTTCTGAGGCATTTATCTTTCATATGACCTTAGAAGAGTCTATTTGTGTAGAGATTTTAAATTGAGAATTTCTTTTAAAAAAAAATCCCTGTGCAGTTAGCACAGGTTTACATTAATTTCTATTCATGCCAGTGGCTTCGGTATTTATTCTCCTCCAAAATCACTGAGTTGGAAGGGACGGAGCGAAAGTCATTTGGCTTTCTGTTTGTTTGGATTCAGAGCCTGGGGCCCGAGGGGAAGGGTGGGGGTTGGGGTCAGTGCATTGGGCTGAAAACTGAGGAGAGGGGGGATGCCCAACAGTGTTGTCAAGCATCTGACTTCTGTCAAAACCATACTACATCTTGGGTTATGAGCTCTGAAGTCCTTGGGGGTGGGTAAGGGGGCTGGACAGGCCAGAGCCATGAATCCCCTGGCTCCCCAGAGCCATGAATCAGCCATTCAGCACCCTGGAGTTGGTACCCAAACTGGATCTTGAAGTTTATGGCAAATTGAGAGGCACTGTGGCCAAGAGGTCGAGTTTGGATCTGAGCATCTATCTGATTGCCCAGGTGTGTGTTCCAACCACTACTTACTGGTTTCACCATCATAGCGTCAGTCCCTTTACCTCTCTGGGCCTCATTTGTTCTCATCTGCAAAATGGGTTCAGTATGAATCATGACACCCTAGGGCTGGTATTAGGACTAAGGAAGTCACTGCTCATGAAGAGCTTGGCACAGTGCCTGGCACTCAAGAAAATGTCTGAGTTGAATGAATATAGTTCATGCACTTGCATGCGAATTCTGCAGGAAGCATCGTAGAGAGGTGACTTCATAGGACACAGGCTCTGGAAGCAGATAGACCTAGGTTCATGTCTGTTGTAGATGCCTGAATTTCTGTCCTGGCTTCACCGCTTACTAGCTGTGTAACCTTGGATCAGTTTACTTCTGTTTGTTCATATGAAATATAAGATGATAACAATACCTACCTCATAGAGTTGCCAGAAGACTAAACTAGAACACAGGGCTTAGCAAGGTGCCTGGCATAGTGTAAAAGTTCAGTGAAAGTGAGGAAATGAAAGTTAGTTAAAAACAAGGTACGCCCATGCATAGGAATTCACAAAGCAGAGAAATGCAGTGGCAGGCTTTGCAAACAGAGGGAGTAGCAGGTGCAAAGCCCGAGACGCATGAACAGGCACCGCACAATGAGAAGACTGGAACCAATACGGCTGAAACCAAGAGTGAGGGCTAGGAGCTCTGCTGCAGAAGCAGACGGGATCAAAGCCACGCAGAGCCGTGAATGCCAGTCTAGGGAGCTTTGAGTTCTCTCTGAAAGCTATGGAGAGCCATTAAGTGTTTTAAGTAAGGAAGGGACATAGTCATATTTGGACAACCTGAGCTCTTAGTCCCTATGAGGGCCCTGGCTATCAGGGCTAGATGTTTCATTAAATGGGTGGGAAAACTGAGACCCCATGTGGAGAAAGACTTGCCTGGCGCCTAGATTCAGGCTTCAGCAGGTCCAAGGTCAGAATCCTGGGCTCGGCCCACCTCTCTTCTAGTATTCCTGGGCTTGGGTGAAGGCAGAAAAGACCCAGCATCCAGGGACCCCGCTGGAGCAAGGAACTGAGCGCGGCACATAAAACAGCCAGAAAAATCCCCATGGTAAGCAACAAGCAGCATTTAATTAACTTGCAAGTCTGTGGGTCAGCTGGGTTGGCTTGAGTGGGGTAGCTCAGCTCTGCCCCCTCCTCCTCCCAGGAGCGGCAGGCTAGGCAGAGCATGTTTTTGTGGCAGTAGCTGAGGCACAAGCAGGCAAGTTCAACCATGGAAGCACCTATCAAGCCCCTGCCTGATGCACCTCTGCTCTCATCCCATTGGCCAGAGCAAGTCCCATGGCTGAGCAACATCCACTCGAGTCACAGTGGGAGGGCACTGCAAAGTAATATGGTAAAGGGTGGGAACATACAATGGGGGCAAGCTAGGGAGGAAGTAAGAAGTTGGACTCATAGTCGTGGCTACCATAGGTGCTCTTTAGAGGCTGCCCGGGCCTCCGAGCCCCCTTTC
The DNA here is from genome assembly GCF_048565385.1 of Saimiri boliviensis. Lineage (NCBI taxonomy): Eukaryota > Metazoa > Chordata > Mammalia > Primates > Cebidae > Saimiri > Saimiri boliviensis. The sequence goes on along the minus strand of NC_133457.1, from coordinate 101,746,127 downwards.
TGCCTTCAGATGTCCGTTTGTCACCCTAGCCATGGCCCTCAAGAAGGGGTGGGAGGAAAGGCCACCACCGTTTCCTGAGCACACACACCAAACACGTGCTCTGCAAGCCCACGTGCCTGAAGGCACACATCTTCCCAGCCTCTCCTGCCACACCTCTCTCCCCCTTGCTTCCCCTCTCTGGCGGCGCTGCTAGCACCAACATGCAAAGCTCTCCGTGTGCATCCCACCTCAGGACCTTTGCTCATGCCACATACTCTGACTGACACATTCCCTTATCTCTTCACCCTCTCCAAGGCAGATTCCTTCGCATCTCCTCTGAAATACCTTCCCTGGCCTGTCTAAGTATCTGTTTATTCTCCACCGCGGAAGCTCTTCTCACTGTCTGCAGTGGTGCACTCATTTATGTGTTTGATTCCTGTCTGTCTCTCTCAACGCTGTAAGTGCCATAGGGGAGCGTATCTCCAGGACCTTGTGCAGGGCTTTCCACACTATAGACATTTAGTAAATATTTGTCAGAAGGAAGGAAGAGGAAGAGAGGGAGTGAAAAGGAAGAAAGGGAAGAAGGGAGGGAAGGAGAGATGATGAGGAAAGGGTTCTTCACGCCCGTTTTACAGATCAAAAGAGGTTCAAATGCATGAAATCCCTTATCCATAGGCCCACGTCATAGCATTAGGGAGCTGCAATGTAAACCCAAGCCTAAGAGACTCCTCTCTACTCTCTCCTCTATTTGCCCCTCTAGACCATGAATTATAAAAAATGATCTTAACCATACAAAATATAGAGTCTATTCGGCCAGGCACGGTGTCTTATGACTGTAATCCCAGCTCTTTGGGAGGCTGAGGGAGGCAGGAGGCCAGCGGGTTGGGAGCAGCCTGGACGACATAGTGAGACCTCATCTCTACAAACACACACAAAAAGTTTTAACTAGCCGAGCATGGTGGCACATGCCTGTAGTCCCAGCTACTCAGGAGGCTGAGGTGGGAGGATCTCTTGAGCCTGGAAGGAAAAGGTTGCGGTGAGCCGAGATCACACCACTGCACTCCAGCCTGAGTGACAGAGAGACTCTGTCTAAGAAAAAGGAAGTAGTTCACCACACAACAAATGCTCGTGTGCCCAGCACACAGCTTAAGCACGAGAACATAATGAGGACTCTGAGGACTCCTGACCCCCCGCTCCTGGACCTCATCCCTCCTTCCCTGCCTCCACAGAGGAGGCCATCACCCAAAACGGGCTGTTCAGCATTTTCATTCCCATCTTTACATCTTTACTCTGGTGTGTTTGTGCAAAACCTATTGCTTTGTTTTTAGATTTTAGACAAATAGCATCATCCTCTGCATCTTTCTGCAACCTGCTTTTTTCCACTCACTATTAAGTTTGTGAGCTTCACCCAGTAGCTCTGTTTCACTCACATTTGCCACTGTCTATCACCCCTGTACGAGTAACCCATGGCTTATTTGTTCATTCTCCACATTGATTAACACATTGATGGACACTCCACTTGTTCCCAGCTCTATGCGACGTGTAAACCTTTCTATGAACTAAATCTTTTGCAGAAGCTCAACGCATAAAGCAGCCCTGCTTCCTCTGAGTTGAGAAAGGGGCTGCCCCAAAGGCCTATGATGAGGTACGGCTGCCAGGAGGTCTGCGAATATTCCTGGGGCCTTCCTTCCCATTAGTCCTGGGCCTTAGGCAGGAGAGGGGAGGCCGGAGGAGGCAAGACAGTGAGACAGAGACTGACATTGGGCCGGGCGCAGTGGTTCATGACTGTAATCCCAACACTTTGGGGGGCCGAGACAGGTGGATCACCTGAGGTCAGGAGTTCGAGACTAGCCTGCCCAACATGGTGAAACCCCATCTCTATTAAAAATACAAAAATTAGCCAGGTATGGTGGCGGGTGCCTGTAATCCCAGCTACTTGGGAGGCTGAGGCAGGAGAATCACTGGAACCCGGGAGGCAGAGGTTGAAATGAGCTGAGATCGCACTGTTACACTCCAGCCTGGGCAACAGAGCAAGTCTCCATCAGAAAGAAAGAAGGAGAGAGGGAAGGAGGGAAGGAAGGAAGGAAGGAAGGCAGGCAGGAAGGCAGGCAGAAAGGGAAGGAGGAAAGGAGGGAGGGAGGAGGAGAGAGAAAGAAAGAAAGAGAGAGAGAGAAGGAAAAATAGAAAGAAAGAAAAAGAAAGAAAGAAAGAAAGAAAGAAAGAAAGAAAGAAAGAAAGAAAGAAAGAAAGAAAGGAAGGAAGAAACTGACATTGCCCCCAGTTTTGAGTCTACGGATTCAGATTCAGATTCCTCACTGAGTCTCATCCGTGCGCCCGCGCGCACACACACACACACACACACACACACACCTGTGTGTACTCACACATCACACTCTCTGTGACCCTTGGCATGCCCATCCCTATTCTCACCTCAGTGCCTTTGTTCATACGACCTGGTGCACCCTCCCCTCCCTTCCTCAAATCCATCATTCAAGACCCAGCTTCAGTCCCACCTCCTCCATGACACCTTCTCTGATTGATCCAGCCCGAGGTCACTTCTCCTGAACAGTTTATTTTCAACTGCGCATTGAGGCAAGTAAAAATCGGGCTTGTTCAAATGCTTGTTGCTGGCAAGTTGAGGCAGATGTCACTGCCTTAGTCTGAACCGTGATCTGCACAAACAACAGCTTGCTCAAATGTTCTGCGTGGACATTTTGCAGTAAGCCTCCAACCAAATGCCCCATCAGCCCTCAAAGCCTGCTGCTCTCCCTGTTTTCTGGGCTCCTGGGGATCAGCCATACTACCCACCCTGCTACCAAGCCCAAGCCTGACTCCTCAGTACACCCTCCCTGCCAGCCAGGATACCATTCGTCCCACTCATCCCAGCACTTCTGTCTCCTCCTTCCTCTCTACCACCATGTCCAATGCCCTAGTCCAGCTACCAACCTGTCTCTCTTACAGGACAAAAACCACCTCTCCGGTCTCCCCTCTTCCGCTCTCACACTCTTACAATCCACTTTCCAGACATCAGCCTAAGCTTGAGGTTTCCCTCCAGTTTCTGCCTCCATCCTCACATGGTGTTTGTGTCTTCGGCGTCTTCCCTCTGTGTCTTTCTCTAGGCCCCAAATTTCTCTCTTCTTATATGGACACCAGTCATTGGATGAGGACCCATCCTAGTCCAGTCTGACCTCATATTAACTTTAGTATACCTGCAAAAACCTTAGTTCCAAATAAGGTCACGGTCACAGGTTCTGAGTGACACTATTTAACCAGTACAGCATCCCACGGCACATCTCCCTGTGGAATGCCTCATGACATTTCAAACTTAAAATGCCCAAACCTGAATGCTGATTTTCCCCTTTCTGCCCCCCAGTCCTCTCTTCCTTACCCTTCCTTATCTCAGTAAATGACTCCTTCCTCCTTCCAGCCATTCAGACCCAAAACCTCAGAGTCAGCTTTGACCTCTCTTTCTTTCACACCCCACGCTTAATCCAACAGGAAGCTCTACTTGTTCTATCTTTAAAATGTGTCCAGAACCTGACTCCTTCTCACCACCACCCCCACTACTACCCTGCTCCGAATCTCCATCATCTCTTACCTGGATCATCTGTAATGACCTCTTCATGGGGCTTCCAGCTTCCACTGTAACACCCCTCAGACTCTGTACCACACACTGGCCAGAGAGATCTACCTGAAACCCAAGTCCGACCATGGCACGCCTCTGCTCAAAACCCTCCCATGTTGGTTTGTCAGATAACATACAGGATGCCCAGTTAAATCTGAAGTTTAGATAAACAGCAAATAATTTTTATTATAAGCAAATCCCATATGACATTGGGGGCATACTTATATAAAATTTGTGTGTGTGTGCTTTATCTGAAATTCAAATTTAACTGGGCATCCTTTTATGGATTTTTTTTTTTTTTGGTCTCACATCATTGCCCGGCTGGAGTGCAGTGGTGCAATCAAGGCTCACTGCAGCCTCAACTTCCAGGGCTCAGGTGATCTCTCACTTCAGCCTCCTGAGAAGCTGGGACTACAGACACGTGTCACCACATTTATATTTTTTGTAGAGGTAGGGTTTTGCCATGTTTTTAAGGCTGATCTCGAACTCCTGGGCTCAGACAATCCATCCACCTCAGCCTCCCAAAGTTCTGGGATTACAGGTGTGAGCCACCTTGCCCAGCCATCATCCTGTATTTTTATTTGGCAAATTCAACACTCATACTCCTGTGGCTCCTATCTCAGGCGGAGAAATACCCAGAGTTTACAATGGTCTACTTCATGTCTTTCTGCTTTCCTCCTCTCTAACCCAGCAGCAGCCGTGTTGGCCTCCTTCTAAACCTGAAATATACCAAGCTTACATCTACCACAAGACCTTTGCCTAGGATGCACATCCCCTGAATAGTCACACGACTTGCTCCTCACTTCTTTCTTGTCTTAGCTCAAATGTCCCTCCCTAAAGCCTTTTCTGACTACTCCAAGTATCCACCCCCCCACCCTGGTCCCTTTCAATCTCCTTTTCTGCTTTATTTTTCTCCATCGCTCTTGTCATCTTCTAATATACCATATATTTTACTTATTTCTCTTCTTTATTATCTATCCCTCATTTAGAATGCTATGAGGGCAGGGATTTCTGCCTGTCTTGCTCACTGCTGTCTATGAAGACCCTAGAACAGTACCTGCCTTATAAAAAGAGCTCAACAAATACTTGTTGAATAAATGGCTTTGTTTCTTCAATGTGGAACTACCTCTCTAATCATGGAGTTATTGTGAGGACCTTGTGAGTTAACAAAGGTAAAGTGGTGTTTAATAAATGCTCCCTTCTGAACTAGGTTCCTGCCAACTCATAGATTTGATAGGTCTGTAGTTGTCTGCCCTTAATTAAATTAGCCGTCTACCTTTAAAGCTGCTGCTGTCCTCCTAGTGGCAACTTCTGGAATTACAGGCATAGTGCCCTGGAAGTATTCACCTGTTTTGTTATTAGGGACCAAGCCTAGCAAATCCCCTTTAAAGACTGGCACACATAAGCCTAGGACTCCTGAACAGAACTCCCAGGAACAGAGCAGCCACAGTCTCAAAGACACCTCCCATATCCATGACCCCTCCCATATCCCCAGGCCCACAGCTGCCGGCTACATACAGGCTTCCATATTTCCTAGAACCAGCCTCTGTTCACTCCTGACTCTGGTTTTCAATTCCGTCTCACTGTCTGCTTTTGCCTTCATTATCCTCCGCCTGCCATGGAGGGGTTAGTTAAAGTGTCAGGAGCGATGTCATTTACAGCCTCCTGTTGCTAAGCAACAGACCCAGGTGAGCCCCTGAACTTCTTTCTCAGCAGCTGAAATGTATCTAGTGGAGTGATGGGGTCCCTAGCTGAACTATTTCATCACTCGGGACAAGCTGCCAGGCTGGTGGCCCTGTCCCTCTTGGGACCCAGACAAGACTCACCCAGGGCTCTGGGCTCCACTGTTTTCAGATTTCCCTAACTAATCAGTGCTGCCTGGGGCCTCCTGCGTGCCCAGCCCCAGGGAGCACATTCAGGGTGGAGATGAATCACACCTGGGCCTCCCTGTCTCAGTGTGGAGAGAGATTCCCAAACAGGTCATTATAATCTGGGATGGGGTGTCACATGAGGGAGACGAACTTGCTCTGACTGCCAGGGATGCTCCACAGAGAAAGTGAGTGTTCACACTGAGTTCTGAAGGATGAATGGGAGTTGGCCTGGGACAATTGAGGGAAAAGGACTTTCCAGGTGGGGACACAGGACACGCAAATATCTGGAAGAAGGAAATGCTCTGGCTCCTTATTTCAGCAAGGGCTTTTGCCTTGGAATGGCAGGAACAGTGGAGGGGTCTGGACTCTAGCACCCACCCTGCAGCCAACTCTCTCTATGACTTCAGTTCTGTACTTGTTCCTCTCTGGACCTCAGTTTACAATGGGATGCAGGGAGCAGGGATTGGATGAGATCAATGTTTAACTAAGTACAACACGCATGCTGCCGGGGATATGCCCTAGGTTTGGAGGTGTTCAGGATCCAACTTTTTTGTTTGAATAGTTTGAATTTACTTCAAGTAGTGCTAGAAAAAATATATATAACTAGGACAGGAGTGGTGGGTCACACCTGTAATCCCAGCACTTTGGAGGGCTGAGGCGAGCAGATCACTTGAGTTCAGGAGTTAGAGACCAGCCTGGCCAACATGGAGAAAACCCTCTCTTTACTAAAATACAAAAATTAGCCAGATGTGGTGGTATGCACCTGTAGTCCCAGCTGGTGGGCAGGCTGAAGCAGGAGAATTGCTTGAACCTAGGAGGTGGAGGTTGCAGTGAGTCAAGATCGTGCCATTGCATTCCAGCCTGTGTTCTCGAAAGGTCTTATGGTTTTAAAGCATGTGGCACTTCCCTCTTCACTCGTTCTCTCTCCAGACACTATGTAAAGAAGATGCTTGCTTCCCCTTCACCTTCCGCCATGATTGTAAGTTTCCTGAGGCCTCCCAGTCATGCTTTCTGTTAGGCCTGCAGAACCGTGAGTCAGTTAAAACTTTTTCTCATAAATTACACCGTCTAAGGTAGTTCTTTATAGTAGTGTGAAAATGGACTACTACAGTGGTTGAGGGATTCTAGGGAGGAGAATGAGGGAGGAGGGCTGCTGGGTGTGGGGCAGACAGAGAGTAGAGAGTTCAGAATGTCTCCCATCTGGCCACCAGGACATCCCTGAGTCTGAGACCTCATTCATACAGTGTGTTCACGACTTCTCTGTACAAAGCACTATTCTGGGAGGTGGATCTCAGCCTACAAAGAGCTCTTCGTGCAGGCAGGGAGATAATACTTGAGCAGAAATAATGATAAGTTGGGTAAAACCCATCAGAAAGCCATCAGAAGGAGGCACAGAGGGTGAAGGGAGCTCAAGGGGAGGGAAGCATCACTTCTAGATGGAGAGGTCAGGAGATGCTCTGGAGGATAGGAATTTAGGATCTGGGCCTCGTGGGAAGGACAAGATGGGCAGGTGAAATGAGGGTGAGGCCCAGACTAAGCAAAGTCAGAGAGGTGGGAATTTACAGGACATGCTGCAGGTGGATCCATGGCAATGGGTCAGTGACTGCAGCTCCAAAATGCACACCTCCCCATGGAACCCTCTTTGAATTTAGAGTTATCTTGGCTTGTCCAGTTCAAGGCTATATTTGCATGTAAAAGTTTGAGGTGCATGGTATAGGTGAAACCATGGAAAACAGCTCCTCACCATCCAAATGCCAACAATGTGTATTAGCGCAAGCCAGTAGGGGTGTGTTAGGTTGGGTTCCTCAGAAGCAGACAAGGATGGATGTCCGCAAAACTGGTGTATTGAGAGTGCTCCACGCCAGGCACAGTGGCTCAGCCTGCAAACCCAGCACTTCGGGAGACTGAGCGGGGGCAGATTACGAGGTCAGGAGAGTGAGACCAGCCTGACCAACATAGCAAAACCCCATCTGTTCTAAAAATATACAAAAAAATAGCGGAGTGTGGTGGCAGGCACCTGTAATTCCAGCTACTTGGGAGGCTGAGGGAGGAGAATTGCTTGAACCTGGGAGGTGGAGGTTGCAGTGAGCCGAGGTCATGTCATTGCACTCCAGCCTAGGCAGCAAAAGTCCTCCCAGGGAAAGCTGGGGAGAAAGTGAGGGAGGCAGGACAGGAAAGGGAAGGAAGCCCAGCAAGAGGCATCGGGTATTTATTGCTGCATAACAAATTAGCTGAAACCTAGCATCTGAAACAAGCAGTGGTCATCTCAGCTTCTGTGGTCAGAAACCCAGGAGTGACTTTGCTGAATGGTTCTGGCTCAGGGGCTCTCAGGAGGGGGCAGTCAAGGTGTTGGCTGGGGCTCAGTCACCTCATGGCTCAACTGAGAGGCTGGGCATGGTGACTCACGCCCATAATCCCAGCACTTTGGGAGGCCAAGACAGGCAGATCACTTGAGATCAGGAGTTCAAGACCAGCCTGGCCAACAAGGTGAAATTCCGTCTTTACAAATAATACAAAAATTAGCCCTGTATGGTGGTGGATGCCTGTAATCCCGGCTACACGGGAGGCTGAGGCACGAGGATAGCTTGAACCTGTGAGGTGGAGGTTGCAGTGAGCCAAGATTGTGCCACTGTACTCCAGCCTGGGCAACAGAGCAAGATTGTCTCAAAAAAAAAAAAAAAAGAGGCTCAATTTGGAGAGGATCCACTTCTAAACTCACTCTTGTGAGTTTGGACAGCTCTTCAGTCTTGACTGGCTGTTGGCCAGAGACATCAGTTCCCTGCCATGTGGGCCACTTCAGACGGCTGAAGTATCATGGCATATCATATCATATCATACATCATATCACATCATATCATGGCGGCTTGTTTACCCTAGAGAGAGAGAGACAGCTCTGAAAGGGAGAGAGAGCAATAGAGGGCCACCCCAAGACAGAAGCCATGGTCTTTTTATCACTTAATCTTGGAAGTGACATCACATCGCAGCTTACACTCAAAGAGAAGGGATCACCCAAGAGCATAGGAGGTAAGCCTCTTAGGGCCATCTTAGAGTGTGAGCCTACCGCAGTGAGATTTTCAGCAAAGTCCCAGCCTCAGCCACATCCCCCAGGGAGCTCTGGAGAGTAAAACAGTCTCCAGGCAAGGATGCTGGGCTTCCACACTGTCCCAGTTTGTTGTTGACTAAGCCTCCCCAAGTGAGGCTTAACAGCCAGGCATTTCAGGGTCCTTCCATGGTCAAGGCAGCTCCAGTAGCTGAAGAACGGGACTCTGAAGAAAGTCACATGCATGAACACTTACAAGCAAAGAAAGCATGGCCGTGTGCGGTGGCTCATGCCTGTAATCCTAGCACTTTCGGAGGCCAAGGCAGGCATATCACTCAAGGCCAGGGGTTTGAGAATAGCCTGGTCATCATGGCGAAAACCCACCTCTACTAAAAATACAAAAATTAGTGGGACGTGGTGGCCCATGCCTGTGGTCCCAGCTACTCAGGAGGCTGAGGCTGAGAATCACTTGAACCCAGGAGGTGGAGGTTGTGGTAAGCCAAAGTCATGTCACTGCACTCCAGCCTGGGCAACAGAACGAAGCTCTGTCTCAAAAAAAAAAAAAAAGAAAAAGAAAAGAAAAAGAAAAAAAAAAGCACGCCGAGGTCAGGAGAAGCACACCAAATCCGTAAAAGATCCAATGGGCTCTAGAGAGAGCATCAACAGTGTCCCCTTAAAAGGGGGTAATTTGGAAACAATTACCAACATCAAGAATGTCTGTAGCCTTTAACCATCAACCTCATTTATAGAAATTTCTCTTACAACCTCACTGAAGAAATAGCCCGAATATCAATCAGTAGGGACTGGTTAAGTAAATTATGGTCTATTCATAGTCTGGATTATTACACAGCTGTTAAAATATCTACTATGGGCCAGGCATGGTGGCTCACACCTGTAATCCCAGCACTTTGGGAGGCCAGCGCGGGTGGATCACGTGAGTTTGAGACCAGCCTGGCCAATGTAGCAAAATCCCCTGTCTATTAAAAACACAAAAATTAGCCAGGAGGGGTGGCATGCGCCTGTAATCCCAGCTACTCAGGAGGCTGAGACAGGAGAATCACTTGAACTCAGGAGGCAGAGACCGCAGTGAGCCAAGATGACGGCACTGCACTCCAGCCTGGGCAACAGAGCCAGACTCTGTCTCAAAAAAAAAAAAAAAAAAAAAAAAACCCTAATGTGAAATAATTTGAAAGATCTCCTAGACACATCATTAAGTGACAAAAGCAGGGTGTAAAATATTAACTGTATTGGAACAAAGGACTTATTTGTATATATCTGGACTATCTGGACTTGCAAAGGAATGGAAATTTTCAGGTGAGATAAACAATACATTATTATCGGTGAAAGGGAGATTGAGATCCTGGGGTGGGAGGGAGACACTTTCATCTTATGTCTTTAGCAATAATTAAATATTTAATTGTGCGCAGTGGCACAATCATAGCTCATTGTAGCCTCCACCTCCTGGGCTCAAGCGATCCTCCCAGCTCAGTCTCCTGAATAGTTAGAACTAAGGTACGCACCACCACTCCTGGCTAATTTTTATACTTTTTGTAGAGATGAGGTCTTGCTGTTGCCTAGGCAGGTCTCAAACTCCTAGATTTACGTGATTCTCCCACCTCAGCCTCTCAAAGTGCTGGGATTACAGGCATGAGCCACTGCACCCGGTGTTGCAATATTTTTTTAATTGATTTTTAAACAAAAGAGAAAGTGAATCCGGAAACGTGAGTCCCTGGAAGCCACACATATGTTTGTGACTCTTCCTGTCACCTGGTTCTGTGCTATGGGGACCCAGCAGAAGTGGTTTCTGACCCAGCCCAGAGTTGTCACTGGGAAAACTGGTTTGCTTCAATGAGATTGTATTGCCTATCTAATTTGTTTCTGCTTTGTGTTTTATAATTTGCTCTGAAGATTAGATTGTATTTTTTATTTTGCTCTAAATTTTTTACAATAGCCGTTGGCCAAAAGCATTAATGATCTGATTTTGACAGCTGTGTAAATTACCAGCCTGCACGAACCCATTGCTGCCTTGCCTTGTCTAGGCTGTCCTCCCCAGAGCCCCCTCTGAAGCTCTGAGGAGCAAATCCAACCCCATGACTCCCACCCCTGCTGAAAGCTGCCATGACACCCCACTGCTATGAGCATAAGTAGTAACAGTAAGAGCACCCATTCATTGAGTGCTGACCATGGCCCCGGCCCTGAGCCCCATTCTTTACAGGGCTTACTGCTTGGAGTTTTCACAAAACCCCTAGGAGGCAGAGACCATCTAAATCAGCGCTCCCCAACCTTTTTGGCACCAGGGAACAGTTTCATGGAAGACGATTTTTCCACAGAATCGTGGTGGGGTGGGGGAATGGTTTTCAGATGAAATTATTCCACCTCAGATCATCAGGCATTAGATTCTCATAAACAGCGTGTAACCTAGATCCTTCACATGTATAGTTCCCAATAGGGTCCGTGCTCCTATAAGAATCCAATGCTGCTACAGCGGAATCTAATGTTCCTGAGGCAGAACTCAGGTGGGAATGCTCACCTTCTGCTGTGCAGGAGCACAGTTCCTAGCAGGCCACAGACCCGTACCAGTCCATGGGCCCAAGATTGGGGACCCATGATCTAAATAATTTTTTTTTTTTTTTTGAGACAGAGTCTTGCTCTGTCACTCAGGCTGGAGTGCAGTGGCATGATCTCAACTCACTGCAACCTCCGCCTCCTGGGCTCAAGCAATTCTCCTCTCTCAGCCTCCTGAGTAGCTGGGATTACAGGCATGCACCACCATGCCCAGCTAATTTTTTTGTATTTTTAGTAGAGATGGGGTTTCACCCTTTTGGCCCGGCTGGTCTCGAGCTCCTGACCTTGTGATCCACCCGCCTCAGCCTCCCAAAGTGCTGGGATTACAGGCGTGAGCCACCGCACCTGGACCCTAAATGATTTTAAAGATGAGAAAACTGAATCACAGAGAGGTAGGGTTATTTTCCAAGTTCACACAGCCAGGACCTGGCTGAGCCCAAATCTAAAATCCTACTTGGCTCAAAGGGCTGGATCTGGGTTGAGAAAGCACAAATAGGGTTAGAGAGGTCAGTAGGAGCAGATCTCGAAGTACCTGGATGCCGACGCCGAGAATAATGGGATCCAGAGGAAACGAGGACCCTGAGTAGTCTCTGAATGATCTTGGATGCCTCTCAAATGACCTGCATGGTCATTTCCCTCCAAAAAGTGTTTCCTGCTTTTCTAGTCCATGGTCATACATTCATTCATTCAACAAATCCATGTGCCAGACACTATAAAGTCTAGGGACACAGACCCAAATCAGATATGGTCCCACCCTCCAGAAGCTCTAAACGCTATACTCCAGGAGTATAAACCAACAGTGACAATTCAGAGATCCATGTTTGGGTTAGAGGAAGCTCGGGGAGCCAGAGGGGAGTGGATTGTAGGAGCAGAAAGGAAATATCCAAACAGTCTGGGGAAAGGGGTGAGGATCAAGGGAGACTTCCTAAGCAGGTGCTGCCTTAGCTCAGCTCTGAAGATGGCAGATACCAAGGTGAAAGGAGGAAGAGTGACAGAAAATGGGCAGAAAGAACATTTCTCCTGCCATTTCCCCAGTGCCTAGAACACTGCCAGGCACACAGTGGGTGCTTAATAACTAACAGTTGAGTAAATAGAGCATGGCATGTTGAGGGGGCTGCAGGTGATTCAGGGCAGCTAGATGACAACCTGCAAGGCAAGGAGAGACCATGCAGAGGCTGGGGAGTTCCACAGGGGCCAGCTTAGGAGAGGCCTGGAATAGCAAGTTTCTAATTTGGAGCACCAGAGAGCTGCTGACAGGTCTTGATTTAAGACGGGGATTGGCAGGGAGGGTGCTTCAATGGTTTTGAAAGACCCTCCAGTTCATCCTGTGGAAAATGACCTGGGAGGGGCCGAGTACGAAGGTTCATGCCTGTAATTCCAACACTTTGAGAGGCCAAGATAGGATTGCTTGAGCCCAGGAGTTCGAGACCAGCCTGGACAACATGGCAAGATGCTGTCTCTACAAAAAATACAAAACTTGGCCAGGCGTGGTAGCTTATGCCTGGCTGAGGTGGGAGGATTGCCTGAGCCCAGGAGTTCGAGGCTGCGGTGAGCTGTGATTGCACCACTGCGCTCCAGCCTGGGCAACAGAGTGAGACTCTGTCAAAAAAAAAAAAAAAAGAAAAAGAAAGAAAAGAGAAACTAAAGAAAAGAAAGAGAAAGAAAGAAAATGGGCTCAATACCCCAAGGATTACCTGCAGCTGAGGATCCTCCCGGGGAGACCACAGCCCATCCACATGGCCGAGTTTGTGAACTGCAAAATCCGGCCTGGGAAGGTGGTTATGTTCATCAAGCCCACCTGCCGGTACTGCAGGACGACCCAAGAGATCCTCAGTCAATTGCCATCAAACAGGGGCTTCTGGAATTTGTCGATATCACAGCTACCAACCACACTAATGAGATTCAAAATTATGTGAAACAGCTCACGGGGACAAGAACGGTGCCTCGAGTCTTTAAAGATTGTATAGGCAGATGCAGCGATCTAGTCACTACGCAACAAAGTGGGATCTGCTGACATGGCTAAAGCAGACTGGAGGTCCGCAGCAACCACAGAGCAGGCCGCGCGCTGGCTGACGCCCCTCCGCAAGGCTGGATGGCACTGCAAATGATGGCATCACTTCCTGGTGGATGAATTTGGTGGCACGAACAGCTGTCTTCTTCTTTTCACTCAGTATAAAAAAGTGGATCAATTTGCTCTTAACCACAGACCCAAGAAGGTTGACGGACCATCTTGGGTTTTTTCTGGATACGCTCTTTGGTTTTCAGAAGACTGTTTTCAGAAGTTTGGCCTAGGATTTGCTCACTGACCCTCAATTGTTCTTGCTCTTCGGCTCTCGTTTTTCACTCTTCTCCATGTGTCCGCATGCCTTTACCTCTAAGCCGGTGTTTTTCAACTACTTCTATACCGACTCCTTCTCCACAATGATGAATCCATAGTTGGTTTTCCACTACTGCCCATGAGTTGAAATCGTTTTGCTGCTTGACTTGATGGAGTTTGTGTTATGAAATCAGTGAGTGTTTTGAAAGTGTTCATTCAGGAGAGAGATCCAAGATGGCTGATCACTAGCAGCTCGGGATTGTAGCTCCCAGTGAAAGCGCAAAGAATGAGAGGATGCCACACCTTCACATGAATTCTTGTTGCTCACGCATCAGGAGATTCCCAGCGGAGGAGCCCCACGGGTCGCCAGCGCGACTCTTGTGACCGGCGAGGCGGTTTTGCTGGCGCCTTGGAGCGACGGTTCTTGGTGCAGAGTTGGAAAAGCACCCTCAATCTTAACGCCGCTGATTTGGTCGGTGCAGTGGGTTGCTCAGATTTCGGCGCTGAGAATCAGTAAGTTGGACGTCCACTCAGAAAACCAATTACAAAGACGGTGAATACAAAGACCACAGATGGATAAATTTATAACGAAGGGAGGAAAACGGCCAAAAAAGGCTGAGAATGCCCAAGATCAGAACGCCTCTCCCTCAGCGGGGGATCACAGTTCCTCATCAGCAACGGAACAAGGCTTGATGGAGAACGAGTGTGTTCCAATTACAGAAGTAGGCTTCAAAATGTGGATAATGAGAAACTTCTGTGAATTAAAAGAACTTGTTTTAACCCAATCTAAAGTAACTAAGAACTTTGAAAAAAGATTTGACGAAATGTTAACAAGAATACACAATTTAGAGAGGAATATAAGTGAATTGATGGAGCTGAAAAACACAATAGGAGAACTTCGTGAAGTATGCACAAGTTTTAACAGCCGAATTGATCAAGCAGAAGAAAGGATATCAGAGGTCGAAGACCAACTCAGTGAAATAAAACAAGAAGACAAGATTAGAGAAAAAAGGATAAAAAGGAATGAGCAAAGTCTCCAAGAAATATGGGACTATGTGAAAAGACCTAATCTATGCTTGATAGGTGTACCTGAATGTGACGAAGAGAATGAATCCAAGCTGGAAAATACACTTCAGGACATTATTCAGGAAAATTTTCCCAGCCTAGTAAGGCAGGATAATATTCAACTCCAGGTAATACAGAGAACACCACAGAGATATTCCTCAAGAAGAGCAACTCCAAGGCACATAATCGTCAGATTCACCAGGGTTGAAATGAAGGAGAAAATACTAAGGGCAGCCAGAGAGAAAGGTCAGGTTACCCACAAAGGGAAGCCTATCAGACTTACAGCAGATCTCTCAGCAGAAACCCGACAAGCCAGAAGAGAGTGGGGGCCAATATTCAACATCCTTAAAGAAAAGAACTTTCAACCCAGAATTTCACATCCAGCCAAACTAAGCTTCACAAGTGAAGGAAAAATAAAGTTTTTTGTGAATAAGCAAGCACTCAGAGATTTCATCACCACCAGGCCTGCTTTACAAGAGCTTCTGAAAGAACCACTACACATAGAAAGGAACAAGCAGTATCAGCCTTTCTAAAAAAATTATCAAAAAGAGCATCAATATAATGAAGAATTTACATCAACTAATGGACAAAATAGCCAGCTAATGGTAGTATTAAATTCACATATATTATTAATTCTAAATTTAAATTGACTAAATCCCTCAATCCAAAGACAGGCAATTTGAATAAAAAACTAAAACCCATCGGTATGCTGCATCCAGACCCATCTCACATTCAAGGATACACAAAGACTCCAAACAAGGGATGGAGAAAGATTTACCAACCAAACAGAGAGCTAAAATAAATAAATAAAAATCAGAAGTTACAATTAAGCAAAAAAGATCAAAAGAAGCAAAGAAGGACATTATATAATAATAAAAGGATCAATGCAACAACAAGAAGAGCTAAAGATTCTAAATATATACGCACCCAATACAGGAATACGCAGACATACAAGACTTATAAAGAGACTTAGACTCCCACATAATAATAGTGGGAGACTTCAACATTAATATTAGATCAATGAGACAGAAAATTAACAACGATATTCAGGACTTGAACTCAGATCTGGAACAAGTAAATGTAATTAACATTTATAGAACTCTCCACTTTAAATATACAAAATATACACTCTTATCAGTACCACATCATATCAACTTAGAAGTTTAAACGAAATCTTGGTTGGCTCCTTGTTTGTTATTCTCTTCCCTCATTTTCTTTTATATCTCCATTATTAAGGACAATTATAGGCATACCCATATTTAGATTGCATTCTAGCCTGGGCAATAAAGCAATACCCCCATCCTCTCTCCCTCTTCCTCTTTCTCTTTCTTCCTCTTCTTTATTCTTTTTCTTATTAAAAAAAAAAAAAAAAGAAAGTGTTCATTCAAACTGCATACATCTCTCCATTCAACCCCACCCCGTCCCATCCCATCCTGAGAATCACTGCTCTGAACCAGTGTGATCCACCTTGTCCTCTCACAGATCTCACAGGACATGTTCAACAATTCTGTGGAAGGTCTCAGGGCCCAAGTGGAGAAATCCTATGAAAAGTTAAGCATCGTTGTTCTTGGTGTCTCATGGATCAGAGGCCCAAGTGCAGAGGCTGTTGTCACGTGGAACACTGTTATTTAAGATGGCCATCCAGATAATCCTGAACGCTGTGCATTTATTTGATTTAGAGCACCAGCAAAAATTAAAGCACAAAATGTAAAACATCTGAGAAAGCTTACAGCCCCACCCCAAGAGTGTATCTATGAAAGAGCCCCCAACACTTTGAAAACTTAAGAATCCCTGATCATGAAGTTTGCCTGTTCTAGAATTGTAAGATTGTTAATTTCCTTCTTCAGCCCCTAGTGAGAAAGCTTCATTTCTTTTCTAATAAAAAAATACCTATAGATGAAGAAAAAAAAAAAAAAGAAAGAAAATGACCTCAAAAGGACAAGGCTGGAGGCAGGGTGACCAGTGAGGAGGCTGCTTCCATAATTCAGATAAGAAAAGATGATTTAGAATCTCACCTTCTATCTTAGTCCATTTTCTTTAGCTTATAACATAATACCTGAAACTGAGCAATTTATTAAGAAAAGGAATTTCTTTCTTTTTTTTTTTTTTTTTTTTTTTTTTTTGAGACAGAGTTTTGCTCTTCTTACCCAGTCTGGAGTGCAATGGCACGATCTCGGCTCACCGCAACCTCCGCCTCCTGGGTTAGCTGGGATTACAGGCATGCGCCACCACGCCCAGCTAGTCTTTTGTATTTTTAGTAGAGACGGGGTTTCACCATGCTGACCAGGATGGTCTCGATCTCTCGACCTCGTGATCCACCCGCCTCAGCCTCCCAAAGTGCTGGGATTACAGGCTTGAGCCACCGCGCCCGGCTAGGAATTTATTTCTTACAGATATGGAGGCTGAGAAGTCCAAGGTCAAGGGGCCACATCTAGTGAGGGTCTACTTGTTGACAGTGACTCTTCGCAGGGACCCAAGGTGGCACAGGATGTCACAGGGAGAGGGGCTGAGTGTGCTGGCTCAGGTCTCCTTCTTCCTATAAAGCCACCAGTCCCTCTCCCATGGTAACCCATTAATCTATTAACCCGTCAATCCCTTAATCCACTAATAGATTAATCCATTTATGAAGGCAGAGCCCTGATGACCCAATCACCTCTTAAAGGCCCCACCTCTCAATACTGACATATTGGGAATTAAATTTCAACATGAGTTTTAAGGGAACAAATACTTAAAACATAGCACCTTCTAACCAGCTACCACACTGCCCACCTGCCCACTCAGGATTACAGAGAACCCCAGAATCTTGTCCTGCCCAGAACTGTCTTCCATGTTGACCCTAATCAGCATAGAGGAAATCAGATATCACCTAGGTCTCCTGGTACCATACTCCTAAAAATGCAGCCAAAGATGGCACTTCCAGGTGAGCATGCAGTCTTTTTCATACCTATTTATCCAAGATCTAAAGGTATATCAATCATTGTCCCATCGAAGAAATGAAGGCACTTTAGATATTTCCAGCAGAGAGGGACTGGATGAGTCATATGTATTACAAAGTTGTTGGCCAGGAGCTGCAGAAGAGCAAACAGGAAGAGAAGGTGGCACCCAATGATCAAACAGCTGGTACACTCCAGGCTTGGCCCACAGGCCGGCACTCACCGCTGAGCTGCTGCAGGTGCTGCCACTGCCATTGAGCAGGAGCCACTCCCATGGCACTACTAGAACCACTGACCCTGCTGGAGCCCACACTTGTCTGTGGTCAACTGAAATTGTCTATCGCTGCTGTTGCTGCTATGTTTTGTCTCTTGTTAGAACCTCCCATTAGCAGAACCTACTGGCCCCAGCTGATGAGATCATCTGAAAAACGTAGTTTGCAGACTTCTAGCCCCCACAATAACCTCAGAGGATGGAAGCCATGAGAGCAATCAGCAAATAATTGGCCCACAAGGTGTCCTCAGTCAACAAAGCCAATAATTGAAGAACCCCTCTGAAACCATAAAACAGAAGTGGATGGATTTCTGTCCATGTAACACCAACGTGGGTGCCAGAACAAATCTTTGAGATGGATGAGCCTATAGGACCAAGGCTTTCTGAAGTTTAAGGAGCAGCAAAACTCTTTCCCCAGAAGTGGCAGCTACCTATGTCCCTTGTGAAGCCAGGAAGGGGACCTGTGGCACACACATCCGAATCCTTCAGGGCAGCCAGCTCCTTCTCTCCCCAGTCCTCTTGACAGCCCCTAAAGACATACACACAACAGTCTGAGAAACCTATGTAAGCCCAGGTCTTAATTTATGAAGGTGGCTGAGTAATGACGCACACAGGCTAATACCACTGAAATCATTCATTTCTTCCAGTTCCCAAGACAAGGGAGCATGCCATGCCACGCAGGGCCACACGGGAAGCCCCAGGATTAGTCAGCAGGCAGGAGCAGGAGCAGTTACAGCCTTGGGAAAGGCAAAGCAGGGTAAATGGCTTGGGGATAGTTTGAATAATTCTGGTGGGTAGGAGGCATAAGGGCTTTCTGTTAATTGTCTGGTGCCTGGCCCTGGGTTGATTTAGGACAGTGAAAATGATGCCTTGTTGCAAGAGTGAGTTTTGTTTTTTGTTTTTTGTTTTTAAGTTACAATCTCACTTTGTTGCCCAGGCTAGAATGAAGTGACACAGTCACAGCTCACTGCAACCTCGACCTCTCAGGCTCAAGCAATCCTCTTGCCTCAGCCTCCCAGGTAGCTGGGACCACAGGTGTGCACCACCACACCTAGCTCATTTTTAAATTATCTGAAGTGACTGGGTCTCCCTAAGTTGCATAGGCTGGTGTGAAACTCCTGGGCCCAAGCAGTCCTCCTGCCTCAGCCTCCCAAAGTGCTGGGATTACAGGCATGAGCCACTGCACCTGACCTGAGATTTACTTTTTAAAGTGATCCAGAGTACAGGCTCTGGATCGCAGGGGAAATGTTGGCCTTGTGATTAATGGATGCCAAAGAGACAAGTAAAGAATCTAAGAAAACACAGACAGGAAACCATGTTGACAGGACTAACCTTGTCTTATTCCTTTTACAAATGGGATAGGGGAAAGAATCTCCCCAAAGTTTTATACTGAGTTTTAGTTGAGATGAGGACTCAGGCCACCTCTTGTCTTCCAGCTCAAGCCTGTTCTCCTGGCTCCTTTAGGATGGCAAGTGTTGGGGAGTATCTGCAGGGCTAGATAAGTCTTTCCCTGTACTGTTTTTGCTCTATCCTCCCCAGGTCAGCTGTCTGCAATGAACCTCTAGTCCCTGCCAGCTTCCTTACCCCGCCCCCGCCATGAGCCAAATCCTCTAAACACCACCTCTGCAGTAGGGGGTTCAGAAACCATTCTGGGCAGAGTGCAGTGGCTAATGCCTGTAATCCCAGAACTTTGAAATGCTGACATGGGCAGATCACCTGAAGTCAGGAGTTCAAGACCAGTCTGGCCAACATGGTGAAACCCCGTCTCTACTAAAAATACAAAAATTAGCCGGGCATGGTGGCAGGCGCCTGTAACCCCAGCTACTTGGGAGGCCAAGGCAGAATAATTGCTTGAACCTGGGAGGCAGAGGTTGTAGTGAGCCAAGATCGCAGCACTCCAGCCTGGGGAACAAGAGCGAGAAGGGAAGGGGAAGGAGAAGGGGAAGGGGAAGGGGAAGGGTGGAAAGAAAGAAAGAGGGAAAGAAAGAAAGAGAAAGAAAGAAAGAGAAAGAAAAGGAGGAGGAGGAAGAAGGAAGGAAGGAAGGAAGGAAATTCTGGAACTCCTGTTTGCCTAAGAACCAGCTGCACGTGGTAGAAAAAGCACAGGCAAAATGAATGTACTAGAACTACATGTACCGATGTATCTTCATCTCAGGATTACATAAGTCCAAGCAAGCAAGTTGCAGAGCGACAGGTCCATCTGTGACCCTTGTTCATCAGGCATTTTCTGGCCCCCGTCTTAAAGAGGCTCCCCCTGCCCCCATCGCTCACACCCTGCCCATTCCCAGTGTGTTCTGCCCTTCAAGTCTCAGCCATAAGGTCCCTTCCCTAGAGAGGCCTTCCCTGACCACCCCATCTGAGTTGCCTCCCTGCAGATAATGTCTCCCTACAGCATCTGTTTGCCATAGCACACGTTAGCTCGTTTATCTCCACACTGTCTGTTAGCTTCCAGAGGGCGGAACCCTTCTGTCTTATTCTAACTTTATTTCTAGTGCTTGAAACACATAAGGCACTCAGTAAGTGAGTGTTGAGTGAATGAATGAGTGAATGAAGGAGAGTAAGCTCAAAGAGGAGGAATTACTCGCGCCAAGGCTCCCCCCGACCCCCACCCGTGGGCTCTTTCCCGGGCCCCTCCCTCCCCAGGAGTTCAGGCACCAAGATGGGTTCAACCTGCCTTGGAGGGCTCCCTGGCCCTTTCTTTCCCCCTGTCTAAAGTCTCCCATCCCCCTGAAATGGGAGGGCCCAGGCGACCTCCCCACGACACCTGCCGCTGGAGAGCGTCCTCCCCAAGGAAAAAGTAAGGGGCTCCTCCTCGCTCCACCCAGTCCCCACACCAGGCCCTGCAGGGGGAGGGAGCGCGCGGAGCCCCCGTGCCCACCGCCTCCGCGAGCAGCCACTGCAATCTGCAGCCTGACCTCAATTAGCCCGGTGCCTACGCGCGCCAATTACCGTGTCAATCACTGAGCTGGCTGCTGCGGAGGGGAGGAGAGGGAAGAAGGAGGGGAGAGGGGCTGGCTGAGAGCAGCACGGCCCGCCCTGGACTGGCTGAAACCGGTCTAGACCCGAGGAAGCCACCGCTGAGACCCCTTTCTCTCCTCTAGCCCACCTCACAGCTCAGGGGATCCCTCTCATCCATCTCATTGCTACTCCAGACTCACCCACCCACCTCCCCATGCTCCATTCTGCTCTGCTCAACTGTGTGTGCCTCAGTTTCCCCATCCACTAGATTGTAAACTTCGGGAGAAAGAGTTGGTATCTTTTCTCTTGTACACTCTAAACACATAATAGTAAAAGTGAGATAAATAAAATAGCAAACCTATTTTATGGGAATCAAAGTAATACCCCAGAAGACAGTAATCTCCAGTGGCTGAAACACGCGAGGCTACAGTAAGATGTCCAGAGAATTACAAAGGATTGGCCCTCCGTGAGTGCATCACACATGCTGCTATCACCTCTCTCCATTTATTCAAACATCTGATGACACAGATGCAGGACAGGCAAGCCCCAAAACTGGGGCTTAGCCCAGGAGAATTCTTGGCTTGGCCCGGGAAAGAATTCAAGGGTGAGCTGGTGGTGTCAGTAACTTTTATTGAAGCGGCAGTGTACGCAGCAGCAGAGGCAGTACTGATCCTTGCAGAGCAGGGTTGCCCCATAGGCAGCATGCCCAGAGTAGCAGCTTAGAGGCAGTTCTACACTCCTATTTATATCCATTTTTAATTATTTGCAAATTAAGAAGCAGTCGATGCAAAAATGTCTAGGATGAGAAAAACTTCTGGTTTGTCCACTGGTCACCATAAGAAGGGTCCGTAACGTCCAGCTGTAGCCATGGCAACGGTAAACTGACATGGTACACTGGTGAGCGTGTCTTACGGGGAGATGCTTCATCTGCGGAGAGGCTTCCCTCCCGG
Organism: Saimiri boliviensis; assembly: GCF_048565385.1. Taxonomy (NCBI): domain Eukaryota; kingdom Metazoa; phylum Chordata; class Mammalia; order Primates; family Cebidae; genus Saimiri; species Saimiri boliviensis. Next base: position 101,724,553 of record NC_133457.1, on the reverse strand, counting down.
ACCTGTTTTAGCTAGTCCTCGATTTGATCCAGTGTCAAAGCCTGGCCTCTGAAGTCTAGTGCTGCCTCCTACCTCAACACCATCTCTGTGCCAGGTTCTGGGCTGGGTGTCATGCCAGGGACCCAGCCAGGAGGCTGGCCTGGTGCACACAGGAGGTCGTGGTCTGCTAGTTTTGAATAGATTGTTGAGGTTTGTCTTCCCCACATCCTCATTTTTCAAGCCCGGAAGCTTTTTTGACCTTGTAAAATATGAGGTGGAGGCAGGAAGAGGGGACCGAAGATTGAGACACTTGGGTAGGCACGCACTAAGAAGACAAAAGTCCCAGCACCTACCCTTAGGAACGTCCTGCACCCAGAGCGAACAGTCGCCTTTTTTTTTTAGATAGGGTCTTACTTTGTCACCCAGACTGGAGTACAGTGGTGCGATCATAGCTCACTGCAACCTCCACTTCCCTGGCTCAAGCAATCTCTGGCCTCAGCCCCAGGAGTATCTGGATCCACTGATGCATGCCACTATGGCCAATTAATTTTTATTTATTTATTTACTTTTTGTAGAGATGGGGCACGGGGTGAGGAGTGTCTTTCTAATTGCTCAGGCTGGTCGAGAATCCCAGGGCTCAAGCTATCCACCTACCTTGGCCTTCCAAAGTGCTGGAATTACAGGTGTGAGCCCTCTTAACTGGCCGGACATCTTGCTCACTGTGCAGGACAAGGCCACCCTAGTTAGGTCTTCCCAACACTCTGGTGCCTTTGGAACACCTCCCCTCACCAACTTCCTGCCTGTGGTACAGCTGTAACCATGGCACTGCCCCACCATGACTCCAGCTGACCAGTTAGAGTCCCCCATCAGCCTAGCCAAGTGATTGGCACAAGGATGGACATGTGACCCCAGCAAAGCCAATCAGAGTTTGCCCTGGGATTGCTATAGAGAAAGATGCTCTTAGTCAGGGCTGCTGAAGTGGGAGATTGAATCACAGGTTGCTGGTGGCCACTTTACTGGCCATAGACAGAGCCTGTTTGCATAAAGCCAAGCCTAGGAAAGATGGTGAAAAAGATGGAGACATTGTTTGAGCCCCTGGTTCTCTCAGTTTCTTGACACAACAAATTGAATCTTGCTCAAGCCAGTGGAAGTTGGGTTTGTGTCTGTTGTAACCAAGAGTCTTTTGTCTGTTTGTTTTGAGACAGGGTCTCCCTCTGTCACCCAGGCTAGAGTGCAGTGGTGCGATCTCTGCTCACTGCCATCTCCACCTCCCCGGTTCAAGTGATTCTCCCATCTCAACCTCCCAAAGAGCTGAGACTACAAACACGCAGCACCACGCCCGACTAATTTTTCTATTTGTTTTGTAGAGATGGGGTTTTGTCATGTTGCTCAGGCTGGTCTCAAGCTCCTGAACTGAAGCAGTCTGCCCACCTCGGCCTTCCAAAATGCTGGGATTACAGGCATGAGCCACCATGCCCAACCCAAGAGTCTTTTACTTTCCAGAATTTCTACATTGGACACATCAAATTACCATTATCCAACAAATAGAGAGAGATGCTCTTAGAAGTGCTGAGGTACAAAGGTGATGTTCACCATTTTCTCTTCATTTGTGCTTTTATATCATTTCTACAGTATTATTTTTGGGATACCAAACAAATAGCAATTATTTTAAAGCAGATACTTCACCAATGATTTTGGGACATAATGATGAGTAGAAGCCAGACCCAGAAGTTGGTGCTGTATGTTTCTGTTCAAATGAGGTTCATAACCAGGCAAACTGTGTCTATAGGATCAGAGATCAGAAGGGCGGTTACCCCTGGGGAGATGTGGAATGGGAAGGGCACGGGGCAGCCTTCAAGGTTGATGGAAACATTATCTTTATTTAGGTAGAGGTTACACAGGTGGATGCATGGAGAAAAAGTAATTGGCCAGGGGCAGTGGCCCATGCCTACAATCTGAGCAATTTGGGAGGCCGAGCTGGGCAGATCACTTGAAGTAAGGAGTTCAAGACCAGCCTCTATCAAAACCCCATCTCTATCAAAAAAAAAAAAAAAAAAAAAAAGTACAAAAAAAACTAGCTGGGCATGGTGACACACACCGGAAATCCCAACTACTCAGAAGGCTGAGGCAGGAGAATCACGTGAATATGGGAGGCAGAGGTTGCAATGAGCTGAGACCACACCACTGCACTCCAGCTTGGGTGACAGAGCGAGACTCCATCTTAGGGGGGAAAAAAAAAGGAAAAAAGTCATTGAGCTGTATTTAAAGATTTGTATATTTTACTGAGTATGCATTATGCCGCAATAAAAATTTTGGAATAGAATAACATGTATTTCTATCTCTGGGTACCTTATAGCTTACAAAGCCCCCTTGCTTAGCCCACTATCCCACTCAAATTTCACATGAAGAATAAGACATTTTTTCTTTATTAGGATTCTGGTATACAATGACAATAAAACAACTTATGTCACTGAGCATGATGGTATATGCCTGTAATTCCAGCTGCTCCAGAGGCTGAGACAGGAGGACTGCTTGAGCCCGGGAGTTCAAGACCAGCCTGAGCAACACAGCAAGACACCTGTCTGAAAATATATAAATACATAATTTTTGAAAAATAAGTGAACAAAGTAACTTAAGACCAGGTGCAGTGGCTCACACCTGTAATCCCAGCACTTTAGGAGGCCAAGGCCGGCAGATTACCTGAGGTCAGGAGTTTCAGACCAGCCTGGCCAACCTGGTGAAACCCCATCTCTGCTAAAAATACAAAACTTAGCTGGGTGTGATAGTGGGTACCTGTAATCCCAGCTACTTGGGAGGCTGAGGCAAGAGAATCACTTGCACCAGGGAGGTGGAGGTTACAGTGAGGCGAGACAGTGCCACCGTACTCTAGCCTGGGCAACAGAGCAAGACTCCATCTCAAAAGAAAGAACTTAAGTAGAAAATTAAAATAATTATAGACAAGATCACTGGGGCCCAACCTATGGGAAGCCTTTCTCCCCTTCGGGGATTCTCGCTGCCCCCGCGATACTGTGACTGTGGCAGAGTAGGCGTGAGTCAGTCTGGCAAACCTGATGCCTTGCAACCTCCTCAGACAGCCTGGCATTTGGAACAGAAAAGCCCGCATTCCGAGCAAAAGTGATTTCTAGTATTAATGGGTGGAACCTTCTCCTGGATTGATCCCCCTTTTCACAGGACTAATTATAGATTTATTAATATTTATGGGCCTCTAGTCACAGCCAATAGCTCTTGTTTGAGGCCGTTAAGGCTTATCTCACTACCTCCAGGAAGGGGCACTTGAAGCCAGCTCTAATTGGGTGACCTGCAATCAAGATAGAAGGGAAAAAATGACAATAGCGCGCCTGTTGCCATATATTAAAATACGGTCCGCCCAGCTTAATTATTAACTTTAGAATTAATAATCTTGCTAGTCCAGGTTTGGCCCTAATAGCAGGAAATTGTATTAAATACTTTGCTAAGAGCAATCAGCTTTTTGATAAGGCTAATGGCCCTGCCCCAGGCTGTTTCTCATCCCTGAGCTCTCTGTTTTCCTTCCCCAGCAAAAGGCCAGTTTGTCCATATCCTTTGCCATCTAAAGTCAGCGTCACTTGGTGCTGTCTCCTAATGGGGCTCCTTCTGCCTCTCTCATCCCCATTCCATCCACCTTAGGTGCTGCGACATGATTAATGTTTGGAAGACGCAGCTCTGGCCCCTACTCTACAATCTTCCGTGGCTCCCCATTGTCTACTGTATGAATGGACATCTAGCCCTTCGAAATCCAGTCCTGACTGCTCCATATTTTGTTCTCTGCAAGGACCCAAACCTTTAGCCACACTGGACAGTTGCTTTCTGTTTCCAGAACACACCCACAGTATCAGAAATAACTCGGGCTTGGGAATTGGAGCAGCCAGTCGGATCCCAGGGCCGGTTGTTTAACTGCATGCAAAATACCCAACTGCTTGGAGCCTGTTTGCTCTTCTGCAAGATGGAGAATATCATGTTGTCTACCTCATGGCTTGTTGTAAGGATTGTATGTGATCAAGTAGGCAGAATGTCCCAGCCAGGGTCCAGTATACCCTGGTGCACAGTTAACACTTGTACCCACCTTCCCCTAATTCTGCAACTTTACATTCCTCTTCCTGGAGTGCCAAAGAGTGCAGGGCTTCAGAGCTCAGGTATCTGAAAATCCCAATTCAGGCTCAGGTGATCTTGTACAGGTGTCTTAATCTCTTTAAGTCTCACTTTCTTCTTCCATGTAATAGGTGTAACAGTTCCTATTACCTATTGCTATTACAAGCTTTAAATAAGACCATACAGGCGAAACACCTACAGTGCCTGGCATACAGTACATTCTCAGTAAATATTAGTTACCCTGTTGTTACATTCCCAGCTATCAAAGCAGCAGTCAAAAACCTTCTCTTCCAGGAAGCCCTCCTGCACCTCACCCTTTTCTGCCTCTGTCTTGTAACTTTCCATGAGGCATTTGGGTGGTTCCATCCTTCCACTCCACCACCCATAACAAGGCTTAGAGTCCCCAGAGATCAAGCTGCACCTCTCTCTCGATGTTTTGGGTGCCTGGCATGAAGCTCGGCACAGAGCAGGCATTCAAATGTTGTCTCAGTGACAGTAACTGCTGCTGATTGCTGAATGCTCACTCTGTGCCAGACACTGTGGTGGACACTTTCAAGCAATTAACTCATATAGCAATGGATTTTTAACATTCATAGCAATTAACAAGTAATTAATTTATTCCCTAAAGCAATTAATAGCAATCCATTCTTACAAACAATCCCATAAGGTGAGTTCTATTAGTGTCTCCAGTTTATGAGGCAGGAAACTGAGGTGTGGAGAGGTGAAATGACTTGATCGAAGTCACATGGAACCTAAAGGATTCAAGGGTCCCAGCAGCTTGGTCACATCACCCCCAGCAATAAGGAAGTGGAGCTGGCACTGTTTCCCTAAGCTTGCCTCGGGTAGCCCCAGTGGGCACAGCTGTGACTTTCTTTCACCAAGACAGAGATCAGTGCCTGCTGGGTGCCCATCTCTGGGCTAGGTCCTCCCTGACATTATCTCCTTAAATTGAGCACTGTTACCCTCATGTTGCGCTGATGGCAACCAAGGCTCAGATAGGTGAAGTCACTTGCCCAAGGTCACACAGCAAATAACTGGAGGACTGGGGATTTGAACCTAGGTCCAGGGAACTCCAGTTTCCTTCAAGACTGATGAGTTCAATCAGAAAGCTGAAGCTTGAGCACTAGTTCTTGCTGGACTGCAGCCTTGTCCTGACCTCTGTGCCCCTTTCCTAGAACCTTGACCCTCTGCCCCATGAGCGTCTCCTCTTAGAATGAAGAAGGGTTCTGGGCCCTTCTCTGTGTCTTCCAGGTCTCTCTCCTCATCGCCAGCTGGGGTCTTGTTTTAAGAACAACAGAATTATCTTCCTGGGATCCAGACGCTGCCCTGCCTAACTCTGACCCTTGTCCCCTTGGGTTGAGGTCACCTGACTCCACCTGGCCTCCCTCCTTGAGCCTCAAACATTGTGATTGGGAGCCAGAGGCAGGCATCCACGTGAATTCTCTTTCCTGGCAACCAATATGTGCAATGGAAGAGAAATGTGCAAAGGGCTGTGTAGGTTTGGGGAGGAAGACTCTGCCTAGGCATAGCATGATAGGCTGTCTGAAAAACGGAATTGGAAGCTGGCCCTGGAAAGGGGAAATTCACCAGACAGAGGTGGGAAACCAGAGCCTTTGAGGCAGAGGGGCCAGGAGACACAGGGAGGCTGTCCTAGGAAAACAGCTGGAGTGGAGGTGTGGGGGTGGCATCAGCCAGAGTCAAGGCCAGCGAGGCTAATCCACTGGGGGTGGTGTGGGGAGGAGGTCTGTGATTCCAGAAGATGTACAGGAACTAGGGCTCACCCTTCCATGTAGAGGGGTCAAGGAGCAGTGCAGTGAAGAGACTCCCAGACGCCAAGCATGACTGCCCCCGTCACCTTCCCACTCGCAGCAGCCATCACTGGAACACCGTTAAAGTGTGCTGACAGGTGCCGCTGCAGGCACTGCTATTGCCAGGGAGGCCTGACAGCCACTCCAGATGTCTCCCATCAGAGAGAACACACATCAGAGACTGGACTTGATGAGGCTGTCTCCAGACAGGCGTCTGCAGAGAAAGAGAGGGCATGCAACAGGCCACTATTACAATGCATTCCTCACCCATCTTCCCAGCGGCACCACCCAACAAGAAGCTCTCAAGCACCAGAGAGCCTCTGAGGGTCTTTCTCGGGTTCCCTTGACCTTTCTGGCTCATGCAGGTGCACAAACATGCCCTTAAGCAGGTCTGAGAGCCCATATATGTGCAATATGACAAATATATGCATGTACATGGACACTGGCACACACATGCATTCAATAGATTCATCTGCGTTGGAGGATAAGCACGCACAAAGGCTGTGTATGGTGGCACACCCTGTAATCCCAGCACTTAGTGAGGCCAAGGAAGGAGGATCACTTGGGCCTAGAAGTTCTAGAGCAGCCTGGGCAACATGATGAGATCCCCATCTCTATAAAAAGTCAAAAAATTTTAGCTAGATGGGGTGGCAGGTACTGTAGTCCCAGCTACTTGGGAGGCTGAGGCGGGAGGATCATTTGGGCCTGGGAGTTTGAGCCTGCAGTGAGTCGTATTCATACCATGGCACTCCAGCCTGAGTGACAGAGCAAAACAACAACAACAACAACAACAACAGCAAGAATGCACGCACAAATATGCACACATGTACATACACATTCCTGCCAATTCCCAAACAGGAATACTTCCATAGACACTTTATACATGCGTCTACACCTGTATTCGTACTTTGATTCCTATACACTCATGAACACGGATGTGTGCACCGCATTCACAGCCATGCACACAGTGTTTAAATCTGGATTCTCTGAAAAGAGAAGTCTAAGACTGGGATGTGGGTGCAAGTGGTTTATGCGGAATCCCAGGAATCTCAGCCAGGATGACGAGACAAATGTGCATTCTGAGTTACCACCTGGGGTCTCTGGGGCTCAGTCCTGCTAGACATCCTCTGAGAGGCCATGTGAGACGTACTTCAGAATTGTCTCTGAAGGGCAAGGAGGTTGTTGGTACTTCTCTAAAACTCCCGGTTGATTTTTGTTTTTGTTGTTGTTTTGAGATGGAGTCTTGCTCTGTTGCCCAGGCCAGAGTGCAGTGGCATGATCTTGGCTCACTGGAGCTCTGCCTCCTGGGTTCAAGCAATTCTCCTGCCTCCGCCTCCCAAGTAGCTGGGACTATAGGCACATGCCATCACACCTGGCTAATTTTTGGTTTTTTAACTTCTTTAGCAGAGACAGGGTTTCACCATATTGGCCAGGCTGGCCTCAAACTCCTGATCTCAAGTGATCCTCCCCACTCAGCCTCCCAAAGTGCTGGGATTACAGGCACGAGCTCCCATGCCCAGCTTTCTCTACAACTCCTGTTCCTTGTTGGCTGAGGGTTGCTCTGGGCACTGATTCTGCATTTCTGGGCTACGAACACCCAGGAGGCACCCTTAGATAGAGACGCAGAAAGCCATTACTGTGTGCAGGAGCAGTCCGAAAGGGATCTATGAGGTCCACTGAAAACATACACCACATCCAGGATATATGCTGATATATGCACTCTGGAAAACACATGACTGATGTTTGTATTGATACCAAGAGCCATATTTTAAACATGTTAACATCCCTGAAATTGAGATATGCCTTATAGTTAAAATTAAGTAATTTTTTTCTTTCTTTTCAGTACATAAAATACTGTTTTCATTAATAGAGTCTCAGACTTAAGGAAATATTTATTAGAGGTCAGGCACAGTGGTTCACACCTGTAATCCCAGCACTTTGGGAGGCCTAGCCGGACGGATCACTTAAGGTCAGGAGTTTGAGACCAGCCTGGCCAACACGGTAAAACCCCATTTCTACTAAAAATACAAAATTAGCTGGGTGTTGTGGTGCATGCCTGTAAACCCACCTACTCTGGAGGCTGAGGCAGGAGAATCGCTCGAACCCAGGAGAGGGAGGTTGCTGTGAGCTGAGATCGCACTGCTGCACTCTAGCCTGGGCAAGAGAGAGCGAGCCTCTGTCTCAAAAAAAAAAAAAAAAAAAAAAACAGAAATGTTTATTATATACATATATATGCTGCCACATGCCTATAGTATTTCTGGAAAGATACACACACACACAAAAAAACAAGAAAATGGCATGGGAAAACATTGACTTTTATGACAGTTTTATTGAGATATAATTCACATGCCATAAAATTTATTCTTTTAAAGTGTGCATTCGGTATCTTTAGTATACTCACAAAGTTGTACAATCACTATTTAATTCCAGAACATTTCCATCTCCTCAAAAAGTAACCCCATACCTGTTAGCAGTTAGATCTCATTTCTCCCTGCTCCCAGCCCTAGGCAACCCCACCAAGGTACTTCTCCATGGACTTCCTTGTTTTGGATCTCTCATAGAAATGGAATCATATGATGCATGGCCTTTTGTGTCTTCTTTCACTTAGCATAATGTTTTCAAGGATCATCTATGTTGTAGCTTCTTCCTTTCATGGCTTAATAATACCCTGTTGTATGGATATACCACATTTTGTGTACACATTCATCAGCTAATGGATATTTGGGTTGCTTACACCTTTTTGCTATTATACATAATGTTGCTATGAACATCCATGAACAAGTTTTTGTGTGGAAATAGGTTCATTTCACTTGGATTTATTACCTAAGAATAAAATTACTGGGTCATATAGTAACTCTATGTCCAACTTTTTAAGAAACTGACAAACTGTTTCCAAGCAATCTGATCCATTTTACATTCCCATCAGTAATGTACAAGAGTTCTGATTTCTCCAAATTCTTGCCAAGTAACACCTGTTATTGTCATTTTTTTCAATTTTATACCCATCCTACTAGGTATAAAGTGGTACATTCATTTATTTCCTCTTTAATTTTTATGATGTAATTGTCTCTGCTTATTTTGGATTTAGTTTGCCCCTCTTTTTCTAATTTCTTTAGGGAAGATGTGTAGGTGACTGATTTGAGATCTTTCTTTGTTTTAATATAGGTGGTTGTAGCTGTAAACTTTCCCCTAAGCACTGCCTAACCAGCATCCCATATGTTGTGGTATGTTGCGTTTTCATTTTCATTCATCTCAAAATATTTTCTAATTTTACTTATTATTTCTTTTTGATGAATTGGCTAGTTAGTAGTGTGTTGTTTATATTTCCACATTTTTTGGAAGGTTCTTTCCCAAAGTTCCTTCATTATGTTTTTTGTTTGTTTTCTGTTTGTTTTGTTTTTGCTGAGACAAAGTCTCACTCTGTCACCCAGGCTGGAATGCAGTGGCATGATCTTGGCTCACTGCAACATCTGCCTCCTGGATTCAAGCAATTCTCCTGCCTTAGCCCCCTGCATAGCTGGGATTACAGGTGCATGCCACCATGCGTGGCCAGTTTTTGTATTTTTAGTAGAGACAGGGTTTCACCATGTTGGTCAGGCTGGTCTCAAAGTCCTGACCTTGTGATCCCCCCACCTCACCCTCCTGAAGTGCCGGAATTACAGGCATGAGCCATTCATTATGTTTTTATAATTAATTTCATTTTATGTGATTAGAAAACATATTTTGTATGATTTACATCATTTTGAATGTATAAGACTAGTTCTGTGACCTATCCCATTATCTATTCTAGAGAATGATCTATGTGTGCTTGACAAAAATGCTGTTGTTAAAAGGAATATTCCATAAATGTCTGTTAGGTCAAGTTTGTTTTTAATATTGTTCTGGTCTTTAATTTCCTTGTTGATCTTCTGTATAGGTATTGTATCCATTATTAAAAGTAAAATATTGAAGTTTCCATCTATTATTGTTGAATTATATAGTTCTGCCTTCAATTCTGTCAGTTTTTGCTTCATATATTTTGGGCTTTATTGTTAGATGTATATGTGTTTATAGTTGTTATGTATACCTGATGGATTGACCCTTTTATCCTTATAAAATGTATTTTTTTTGTCCCTAGTAACAATCTTTGTCTGAAAAACTATTTTGTCTAATATTAGTATAGTCTCTCCAGAGCTCTTTTGGTTATGGGTTGCATGTTATGTATTTTTCCTTTTTTTCTTAACCGATAAGGTAGAATTCATGTCTACCACTTTACTTTGCCATGTGTATGTCTTATGTCTTTTTGTGGCTCTATTCCTCCAATACTACCTTCTTTCAATACTTCCTTATTTTGCATTAAATAGATAATTTCTGGTATACTTTTTTTTTTTTTTTTTTTTTTGAGACAAATATCACTCTGTTGCCCAGGCTAGAGTACAATGGCGTGATCTCAGCTCAATGCAACCTCCACCTCCCAGGTTCAAGCAATTCTCATGCCTTACCTCCTAAGTAGCTGAGATTACAGGCATCTGCCACCATGCCCACCATCTACTAAAAATACAAATTATTGTATTTTTAGTAGAGACAGGGTTTCACCATGTTATCCAGGCTGGTCTTGAACTCCTGGCCTCAAGTGATCCACCCACCTTGGCCTCCCAAAGTGCTAGGATTACAGGTGTGAGCCACCACACCTGGCTGCTAGTATACTATTTTGATTATCCTTTTTTGTTTCTTGTATTTTTTGAGTTATTTTCTTAGTGGCTTCCCACTAAGAGATTAAAATCAATATATTAACTTAAACTGGTTTGGCTCAATACCAATATAATTTCCATATACAAAAACATTGCTCCAATATACTTTCATTTCCTCCCTCTTCTTTTATACTATTATTGTCATACACATTACATCTCTATACATTACTTTGTAAGCCCATCAATATAGCTTTGTAATTATTGCTTTATGCAGTTATCTTTTAAATAATATCGAGGAAAAGAGTTATAAACAAAATTACACTTATGTAGCCTATATTTGCCTATGTAGTTATCTTTCCTCTTTATTTCTATACTTTACTTTTACAACCTTTGTTTCTTCATGCAGATTCCAGTTACTGTCCTTTCATTTCAACCTAAAGGACTCCCTTTAGTATTTCTTGTAAGGCAAGTCTTCTAGTAACAGATTCTCCAATATTTTAAATCTAGGAATGTCTTAATTCCGCATTCCTTTTTGAAGAATAATTTGCTGGATAAAGAATTCTTAGTTAGTAGTCTTTTTCTTTCAGCACTTTGAATATTCATCCTGCTGCTTTCTAGTCTTCATGGTTTCTCATATAAAGTCAGCCGTTAATCTTCTTGAGGATTGCTTGCACCTGGTGAATCACTTTTATCTTCAGGCTTTCAAGATTCTCTCTATTTTGGCCTTTCAACAGTTTGACAATGAAGTGCCTAGGTACAGACCCCTTTAAGTTTATCCTTCTTGGAGTTTGTTGCACTTCTTGGATGTGCAGATTAATGTTTTTGACTACATTTGTGGAGTTTTTGGTCATTTTTTCTTCAAACATTCTTTTTCCTCTTCTCTCTCTCCTGTCTCTGAGACTCCCATTTTGCACATGTTGGTACACTTGGTGGTATCCTACAGGTCTCTGAGGCTCCAGAGTTCACTTTTTTCATACTGTTTCTCAGACTGGTCCAGTGATCAGATCCCTTCCTAAAGCTGTCTAGGGCACCCCACCCACCTTGTGCCATCAGTCATGTCGTTAACACACAAAAGACCCTAATTACTCTGGAGATTCCAAAAGTTTTAGGAGCTATATTCCAAGAGACAGGTAAAAGACCACAGTTTTCAAAAATACCACAGAGATACAGAGAGAGAAATGGGATTAAGGCAGGTTAAAACATCATGATGGTGGATACCTGTGGTCCCAGCTACTCAGGAGACTGGCAGGTGGGAGGACTGCTTGAGCCCAAGAGGTTATGGCTGCCATGCCATGATCATGCCATTGCACTCTAGCCTGGGTGACAGAGCAAGACCATGTCTTAGAAAAGCAAAACAAGGCCAGGTGCAGTGGTTCATGCCTGCAATTCCAGCACTTTGAGAGGCTGAGGCAGATGGATCAAGGTCAAGAAAGCAAGACCCTCCTGGTCAACATGGTGAAACCCCATCTCTACTAAAAAAAAAATACAAAAATTAGCTGGACATGGTGGCACACACCTGTAGTCCCAGCTATTCGGGAGACTGAGGCAGGAGAATCGCTTTAACCTGGGAGGCAGAGGTTGCAGTGAGCCAAGATCATGCCACTGCACTCCAGCCTGGTGACAGAGCAAGACTCTGTCTCAAAAAAAAGAAAAAGAAAACAGAACAAAACATCCTAAAGCTCACGTTCTTACCAAGATTCGGTTATATTAAAATAAACACTCCTCAGATTGTTGTAAGCTTCTAATTTCCAGCATTGCAAAAAAAGTATATTGGAGAGTTTTTCCGGTATTTTCATTGCTTTTATAAGGAGCAGATTTTTGGAAGTCCTTCCTCCACCATTCAAAATGCCACTGGGACATGGACTTTCCTTATGTATCTTTGTGCATTGTTTGGAGTTTTTATCATATCCAGGTATTACAAAATCAAAAAATAAAATAAATATAAAAATGAAATAGGGTGCATATACATCTCCATGTGCACACACAGGATCCAGGAACCCACACACATAGGCACAGAAATGTACATTCATCCATGCTGTGGAGAGGCGGGGTCAGCTCTGGGTTTCAGAAGGAGTCCAAAGGTTGCAATGGGGAGCCTGGAAGGGATGAGATGGGAGGCAGAGAAGCCAAGAAGAGGCTGACAAGTCATCTGTTGGCAGTGATGGTGTGGCGTGGACTTGGTCAAGAGGGAGCTACACACATGTCCACAGCTACTGACTCCTCAGGACCCCATGTGTACACAGGTCTAGGCATGTGCATATGTAGATACAGGATCCATATATTCAGGCACGCATGCATCCTGCAGCATGCTGTTCAAGTTAAAGAGAAATGTAGTACAGACATCCCAGAAGGGTTGGTGGACTGGATTATAAACCAGAAGGGGACTTGGTGAGTAGGACAAGATTCTGGAGGGGAGGGGATGAGAGAGATGCAGTTTTCTGACCTGATGCCCTGGGCCTACCAGCTTTCCGCTATTGGATGGACCCAATGCACCACGTTCTGCTCTGGGACACCCTTTTCCAGCTATGCTCACCCACCCTGGTCCTTCCAGAAGCCTATCTCTAGACAGCCTATCTCTGCCAGCCACTTGTAGAGTGGCAGGGGTGCCATTATTGGTCACCCTGACTTGTTATCAGCCCTTTCTATATCATTCCAGGTCACTTCCCTTCCTTATGAGCAGTAACTGCACATGAGAGTAATATTTGTATCTTGATCTGCCCCACCCATGGAGTTAATCTTATCATGCTCTCTGGGTCACTCCGCTGCAGAGTACACAGGCAAAGGCTGGAAGCTCACTGGGTAAGCTCCCGATGTCACAGATGTGACTAGCTCAACCCCAACCCCTTCTGACACCAAAGATTACAGGCCCTCTAAGTCCAAGATGCTACAGTTCAGGATTTTTCAAAACACAATTTCCTTTTTTTGTGAATTACTTGCCATTAAAAGAACAAATTAATAAAGACCGATATGCCCACGATCCAGTTTTAACTTATATTAAAATTATGCCTGATTTGCTTCAGTTCTTATCTCTTATTTATTTTTTAAAAATGTATTTTGTCAGCAAACAAGCGCATTCATTCCTTCTCGGGTTGATGAGCATTTGGCTTGTTTCCAGGTTTTTGTTACTGTGGGCAGAAGCGGTATAAGCATTCTTGTCGTGTCTGCTGCTGTGTGTGTGCAAGAGTTTCTCCTGGGTATTTACCTAGGAGTGGAATTGCTGAATATTCACCTCCATGAGATACTGCCAAATTGTTTTCCAATATAGTTGTATCAATTTGCACTCCACCAGCAGTGTCAGAGAGGTCTTGGGGACTTGCATCCTCCAATATCCTCACACAATGGAATGCCATCCAGCAGTCAAAATGAATGAACAACAGCCACAAACAACAATAGATGTGAATCACAGCAATGCAATAGGAAGGGAGAGAAGTCAGCTTTGGAAGGACACAGAGGCCATGCTTCTCTTAAAAACTTAGAAACAACTTACCTACACAAACATATGCATGCATATGTATGTTTATATATAATTTATAACTAATAAAATATATAAATAAAATGTTACAGATACAATTGCATACCCCTTTATATACCACCCACCAACCCAATTCCTTTCTCTTTCTCCTCCCAACTCCTGAATAGGAAATGCTTGGCCAGGTGTGGTGGCTCACACCTATAATCCCAGCACTTTGGGAGGCTAAGGTGGGCAGATCACTTGAGTTCAGGAGTTCGAGACCAGCCTGGTCAATATGACGAACTCTATTAAAAATACCAAAAAAAAAAATGTATCTGGATGTGGTAATACACGTCTGTAATGCCAGCTACTCGGGAGGCTGAGATGAGAGAATTGCTTGAACCTGGGAGGCGGAGGTTGCAGTGAGCCAAGATTGCACCACTGTACTCCAGCCTGTGTGACAGCGCAAGACTCGGTCTCAAAAAAAAAAAAGGAAATGCTCTCAGGGGATAGGGTGTGTAGCCTCTATACCCTTATTTATTTATTGAGAGTAACAAAGATTCTTCACTTGACAAAACTTTAGTCAGGCTCCAGAAACTCTGCTAAGCCCATCTGAGTACTTCCTTACAAAATTCAGTTTTAGCAAGAACCCTAAGTCAGTTTAGCAAGAACCCCCCACCCTCAATATCTGATCATCCTCCATATCTGATCAGGCTGCATACCGCCCACCACACACCAGAGACTGCCTGCTACCCCTGGCCTGTCTTCAGCAAGAATCCTATTAGCTCAGTTGAGTCAGAATCCCCCTCACCCCTGATGTTTCGTCTTAGTCATTATCCATCCACGGACCCCCGCACTGCTCCTTAGCCTTAAACTCCCACTTGTCCATTCTGTATTCGGAGTTGAGCCTGTTCTCCTTCCCCCACCGCGAAATTCTGTTGCAATGGTTCTGAATAAAAAATCTATCATCTTACCACTCTTCAACAAGTGTCACTGAATACATGTTGCTGTTTTTCTTGGTTTTTGTTTTGTTTTGTTTGGAGTGTTGGTTTGTTTTGAGACAGCTCTGTCTCCCACGCTGCAATGCAGTGGCACAATCTTGGCTCACTACAACCTCTGCCTCCCAGGTTCAAGTAATTCTCCAGCCTTAGCCTCCCAAGCAGTGAGGATTTGCAGGCATGTGCCACCAGGCCCAGCTAATTTTTAGTAGAGATAGGGTGTTGCCATTTGGCCAGGGGGAATCATTTTTTCTCTAACAGATGTGACCCAGCTCCCAGTCACCCCTAGAATCCCCAATGCAGTCACCTCTGGGTTTCAGGAGAGGAGTCGAAGGGAAACCCAGAGCTCCTAACCCTGCAGGTCTCTGAGAAAGGAGTCCTACCCCATCTCCAGCCCTGGGGGCGATGACAGAATCCACAGCCACATCTAGAGGACTCGAGAGCAATGGTGGCCTGTGCTGCACTCCAGGCTGAGCCCCAGTCTGGTACCACACGTCTGATATGGCCCAGCAGAGACCCCTGTGCCCAGCATGGTATGTGAGCATCAGAGAGACTCAAAAGGCCAGAGCAGCCTTGAAGATGGTGGCACGCCATGGTGACCAGCCACTGAGGGTCAGAAGTGGAGCATGTCTTGATGGACAGACAACTGAGGATTCACTTCCTCTCTCCCATGACCTGTGGCAGTCCCCACAGTATCATCCATCCCCATGAACGGGGGGAGTCCGATCTGCCTGGGTTTCTTCCATCCTGGCAGAACAGGCCTTGAAATAGAAATTCAATGCATTATTTAAAAACAAAGAAAACTACATTTCTTGCACACCTGAGGTGTGGGTGGAGAGTTACACTGATGCATTCAGAGCTGAGGAATCTGGGTTTCTAGGAAAACAAGCTTTCCAGGTTCTAAGATTCTAAGCTTCCCAAACCTCTAGGTTCGAGGACAATTTGGAAGCAGGAAATGTGCAGCTTTGGGGCTCCCAACGCTTCTGCCAGAGTTATGTCCATTTTCCTGACTCTCCCAGATCCTACAGGAACTGCTAAAGATTAAGAGATCCAGGAAGAAGCTCCCTTCCTGCCCTCCCCGAGATTCTGCTGGCCTTGACAAGACAGCGACCCAGAGACCCCTGTCCATTGAAACTATAACACAACCCTTGGGGAGTCCCCAGTCACTCACTGTACCAGAGGGGAAACTGAGGCCCAGAGAGGGCATGACTTTGCTCTGGCCACACAGTCAGCAAAGACCCAAGCCCCCTCACACAGACCCTCCTCCCCACACCCCCTCAACACCCCTTCCCCAAGTCTGGGCTGCCCGCTTGCCTCTGCACAGGACAGTAGCCTCAGGTGGGAGCTGTGGGTCATCAGGGAGTGGTTGCCTGTGATTTGCTGCTGCAGGAGGCATAGCAGATCCCTAGGCCCCAGGTCTCTCACTGCCAAAGGTTGTCATCCATTTTCTGTCCACCTCATTTGTCCGCAAACCACGAAAAAAAATCACCCCCATCTCTCTGCCTCAGCTGCCACTGTGATATATGACTTCCATCAGAGGCCCCTCCTCCCCAGAGAGCGCCCTCCTTCTCCCCCAGATTCCCCAAGGCTGGGGGCGGGGGGCCGGGGGGAATTGGAGTGATTCGGAACCGGCTAATGGTGGTGCGCTTTCAGAGACCCTTCAGGAGATGGTGTCCCATCTTGACTTTGTGGAGGGAAGACGCTGTAGACACTACTGATGATTGCTGTGCAGGCTGTCACCTCTGCGTATAACAACACCTCCCCATCCCCGACCCCAAAAACCACACAAAGTCTGTTTACAGCCTGGTTTTTTGTTTGTTTGTTTGAGATGGGTCTCATTCAGTCAGCCAGGCTGAATGCAGTGGCACAGTCTTGGCTCACCGCAGCCTCCACCTCCTGGGCTCAGGCGATCCTCCCACCCCAGCCTCCTGAGTAGCTGGGACTATGGGAACACACCACCACACCGGTTAAGTTTTTATTTTTTGTAGAGGGAGGGGGTCTTACTATGTTCCCAAGCTGGTCTCCTGGGCTCCAGTGATCCTCCCACTTCAAACTCCCAAAGTGCTGGGATTACGGGCATTAGCCCCTGCACCCGGTCTGTTACAACTCTTACTTCATTTGCTCCTTCTGTTATCTCTGCAGGGCTCCTGATGAGACCAATCTTAGTTACATTTACCCTTGTAAAATGCTGAGCCCTGTGCTGGGCACTGGGAACCCACAGCTGCTGTCCTTGACCAGCCTCAGCATCTCACAACAGAGCCAGCATGCAAGAATGAAGGCAGTGTGCAAATGCAACCACCAAAAGCTTCCTGGGTCCATGCGAGCTCCCGATGAGAAGGGAGGTCTCTGTGCTGAGAACAGGAGTGAGGGGGGATGGAGGGGTTGCATTTGTTCGGCTGGGAGAGCTCTGAGGAGGTGGGCAGCTGGTTCTGAGGCTCTGAGGTTAGGAGCATGAGCTCTGGAGTTGTACTGGCTGCACTGGCATCCTACTGTGTGATCCAGGGCAAGTTGCTTGACTTCTCTGAGCCTCTGCTGACTTTAGGAGATCTGGGAATGGGAATTTCTCTTAGAGGGGCTGTAAATGCCAAGCGAATAAGGCATATAAAGTGCTAAGTGCTGGCACAGAGGGTTAGCTGGTGTTCTCACAATGTACAGAGAGTGTCTAGGAGTCTGCCTAGAGGACAAGCTGGCAAATGGTTTGGGCAAAGGGAATAGCCTATGCCAAGGTATGAACATGGGAAAACAGGAGGCTCTGGGAGATGCTGGAGCTTAGGAAGAACTGAGAGAGGAGGCTGGTGTGGATAGGATTTGGAAGGCCAAGAACTTGTGCCCAACCTTGAGGGCAGTGGGGAGCAATGGAAGGGTCTTGAGCAGGAGAGTGGCCAGGTCAAATTAACTGTTAGAAAGACCCCACTAGGCCAGGCTCAGGGGCTCACACCTGTAATCCCAGCACTTTGGGAGGTCAAGGCAGGTGGGCCACCTGAGGTCAGGAGTTTGAGACCAACCTGGCCACATGGTGAATCCCTGTCTCTACTAAAAATACAAAACTTAGCCGGATGTGGTGGTACATGCCTGTAGTCCCAGGTACTCGGGAGGCTGAGGCAGGAGAATCACTTGAACCCGGGAGGCGGAGGTTGCAGTGAGCTGAGATCACACCACTGTACTCCAGCCTGGGTGACAGAGTGAGACTCCATCTCAAAAAAAGAAAAACATGAAACAGGCTGGGCGCGGTGGCTCACACCTGTAATTCCAGCACTTTCGGAGGCCAAAGTGGGTGGATCAACTGAGGTCAGGAAGTACAAAACTATTCTGACCAACATGGCGAAACGCTATCTCTACTAAATATACAAAAATTAGCGGAGTGTGGTGGTGGGCTCCTGTAATCCCAGCTACTTGGGAGGCTGAGGCAGGAGAATCACTTGAACCCGGGAGGTGGAGGTTGCAGTGAGCTGAGATCACACCACTGCACTCCAGCCTGGGTGACAGAATGAGACTCCATCTCAAAAAACCAAACCAAAACAAAACAAAACAAAACAACCCCACTAATGGTGCCTGAAGAAGAGAGGTTGCTGGGATCGAGCTGGGACTGAAATCCTGCTCTCCCTGCCCAAATGCTCCTGCACAACCCTGCAGGATTTCAAATCCTCTGTGAAATCCAGTGCCTGCCCTGCCTGCAGACCCCAGGTACTGGCTGGGTTCCCGGTGGCCATCTCACCATCTGAGATATGTGTGTTGGAGTGGGGGGAGTAGAGGAGCCAGCTTCGGGGTGGGAAGCCCATCTGGCAGATTCTTGGCTGGAGCGGGAGCGGGGGCGGTGGCGGGGCGGCCTCCTGCTCATCAGCCCTTCCACCGTGGAGTCGGTCAAGCGTTCCTCCCTCCAAGGAGCGGTGGCTGTCAGGCGTATCCAAACTGCACTCCTGGCTGCCTCAATTTCGCATCCCCTAGGTAGCGCAGACACCATGAATGGACCGGAAATTGAATGCAAAATCAAAATGCAGCAAATAAATGGATGCAAAAGTCATTTGGAGCCAATAATAAGAACCACCTCCAGACTCAGAAGCAGGGCAAGTTGCACGAAGGCTGAGCTGGCCTGGCCGCTGCTGGAGGAGGGATGCTGGTCTGGCCACCCCTTCCCCGGCTTCACCGGCCCCACACTCCTCTCACTGACCCACGTTGCTGGATGGCATCCAAGGTCACTCAGGGTACAGACAGGGAAAATGAGACTTGGGGCCAGGTGTGGTGGCTCACGCCTATAATCCCAATACTTTGGAAGGCTGAGGCAGGTGGATCACCTAAGGTCAGGAGTTCGAGACCAGCCTGGCCAACATGGTGAAACCCCATCTCTACTAAAAATACAAAACTCAGTCAGGCATGGTGGCACGTGCCTGTAATCCCAGCTACTTGGGAGGCTGAGGCAGGGGAATTGCTTAAACCTAGAAGGTGGAGGGTGCACTGAGCCAAGATGGTGGCACTACACTCCAGGCTGGGAGACAGAATGAGACTCCATCTCCAAAAAAAAGAAAGAAAGAAAGTAAGACTTGCAAACAGAGGATAGATAGAATCCAAGGTACCCAAAGAATGAGGGCCCTAGACTCAAATAGATCCAAATTTGGATTCAGCTCTTCCACTTTGCAGCACACGTGACCTTGAGCGAGTCACCTAATCTGCAATTGCTCTCATTTTTTGGTTGAGCAGAATGAAGGCAAAATACTGAGCTTAGAAGGGCACCAAGCACTGAACAGAGACGGAACACTGAACATGTACTTGTGAGAGCAGGGGCCAGGGCAGGTCTCATTCACTCTCCATCCCAGAGCCTCCAGTGTGCCCAGCACACAGTAGGTACTCAATGTATATCTGTTGGATTCATGGATGGTGAAATGACTGCATTAGGAACTAGGAGCAGAGTTCTCATTTGTTTGCTGATATATCCCTAGAACCCTGAACAGTGCCTGGCACATAGTAGGTGCTCTGTAACAGTGGTCCCCAGCCTTTGTGGCACAAAGAACAGCTTTCATGGAAGACAATTTTTCCACAAACTGGTGGGGGGATGGGAGAAGGATGGTTTCAGGATGATTCCCGGATGATTCAAGCACACTGCATTTATCGTGCACTTTATTTCTATTACATTGTAATGCAGAATGAAATAATTATGCAACTCACCATAGTGTAGAATTGGTGGGAGCCCTGAGCTTGTTTTCCTGCAACTAGATGGTCCCATCTGGGGGTGACAGGTGACAGTGACGGATCATCAGGCATTAGATTCTCTTAAGGAGTGCTCAGCCTGGATCCCTTGCATGCGCAGTTCACGATAGGGCTCACGCTCCTGTGAGAATCTAATGCTTCCACTGGTCTGACAGGAGGTGGAGCTCAGGCAGGATGTGAGGGATGGGGAGTGGCTGTAAATACAGATGAAGCTTCACTTGCTCGCCCCGCTCACCTCCTGCCGTGTGGCCTGGGGGTTGAGGACCCCTACTCAATGATACACTCGTTAATGAATTTGGTTTTAAATGTCAACTTCATCCTTCCCCTACTTGCCCTCATTGAAGAGTCCTGGCACCCCAAGTCCCCTAGCCTGGGCTCCTGGGGGCTGCAAATCGAATTTCATGTGCTTTAGTGCCCAGAGAGGGAAGGAAAATGTGGTACTAACATCTGATAGTCACAGGTACCAACAAGTTACTTCATGGGTTGCAAAGCAGGTTCCCATTGAATGTCTTTGCTGATTTCCAGTCAGTTTCACAGATGGAGAAACAGAAACTCAAAAGATGAGGTGACCTACCCAGGGTCACAAGGTACGTCAAACAGAGATGGCTGGGATTGGAGTAGCAAATCCCTTTCTGTTTGTATTATTCATTCCTCTAACCAGTTCGAATAAGTACCTCTCAGCAGGGTCAGGAAGGGCCTCAGACAGGCACTGGTCCCCACTATGGAAGCAGTGAGGGTCCTGGGTCAGCAGGCTGAGGGCCAAGGCCCACCCTGGGTCACCAGGAGCTGTGGAGACAGGGGAAGTGAAGAGCAGGATGAGAGACAAGTGGAGAAGCCTCTGGCTGGGCCATCCAGGCAGCCAGGACAAAGAAGAGAGAATAGAAGGGACAGAGAAAAAGGCGATTACACCAGGATCATCTATTAAGCACTCACTGTATCCCAGGCACTGAGGATACAGCAGTGAGCAAGGCAAACAAGGAACTCACATACCGGTGCGGAAACAGACCCTGGTCTGTAATTACTCATTACAAGTGGAAGTGGAGGCTCTGAAGGCAAGGAGCATGGTTTCCAGGAGGACACAGGGACATAAGTTAGGCCCAGAGGGTCAGGGAGGGCTTCCTGGAGAAGGTGGTGCTTGGGCAGAGATCTGGAGGATGACCAGAGAAGGAGGGAGGGAGAGACAGAGACAGGGAGTAGAAAAGACGAGAATAGGAGGAAGAAACTGACAGAGTCCGAGAAAGAGTTTGAGGACCCAGTGCAGGGGCTCACGCCTGTAATCCCAGCACTGTGGGAGGCCGAGGTGGGCAGATCACTTGAGGCCAGGAGTTTGAGACCAGCCTGGCCAACATGGTGAAACCTCATCTCTACTAAAAGTACAAAAATTGGCCAGGCATGGTGGGGCACACCTGTGGTCCCAGCTACTCGGGAGGCTGAGGCATGAGAATCCACTTGAACCCAGGTGGCAGAGGTTACAGTGAGCTGAGATTGCGCCACTGCACTCCACCTGGGGCAACAGAATGAG
Organism: Saimiri boliviensis; assembly: GCF_048565385.1. NCBI lineage: Eukaryota > Metazoa > Chordata > Mammalia > Primates > Cebidae > Saimiri > Saimiri boliviensis. Next base: position 101,702,795 of record NC_133457.1, on the reverse strand, counting down.
ACTGTCTAAAAAAGAAAAAGAGAGAGATTGAGAGTTTGAGGAAAGATGATCGGCAAGGAGAAGGATCCAAAAACGAGATGGTCAGTGGGTGTGCGAGGTAGAGGAGAAAAGGGAGCCAGACACAGCCAGCTGGGGGCTGACAGCGAGAACAAGGGGAAGGAGGAAGGGCAGGTGGGAGGAAAGAGAGACCCACAAATCACTCCAAGCTCCCCACCTCCTCCAGCTAAGACTTTCATCTCAGACACAAAAGAGAAACTTGAGCTCCCCTCCAGGAAAGCATGGGGCACTCCGGCTGAGCTGAATCCTGCATTTCACACTCCAGCTGCGATTTCATCCTTCCCTCTGAAAGCCAGGGTTCCTGAGCAGAGCGCAGCTGCAGCCCACAGGGTGTGGGGCAGAAGGGGAAGCTGTGGGCAGAGGGCGATGCTGCATAGAGGTAGCGCTGTGGGACTGGTGGGCCAGGCCTAGGGACAGAGCCAGGAGCTGAGCTTCCTCCGTCGTCCAACACTCTCAGTGAGTGCCTCATTCTATTTTTCTATGTGGTGGCTCAAGCCTCCCAGCACTTTGGGAGGCCGAGGTGGGCGGATCACGAGGTCAAGAGATCGAGACCATCCTGGCCAACATGGTGAAACCCCGTCTCTACTAAAAATACAAAAAATTAGCTGGGCGGGTTGGCGCGTGCCTGTAGTCTCAGCTACCCGGGAGGCTGAGGCAGGAGAATTGCTTGAACCTGGGAGGTGGAGGTTGCAGTGAGCCAAGATCGTGCCACTGCACTCCAGCCTGGTGCCTGGCAACAGAGCAAGACTCTGTCTTAAAAAAAAAAAGAAAGACACAGTTGTCAGCTAAAGTGCTTGTTGTGAAGTTGGGTGCTATTAATGAAGGTGTTAACTTTAACTAGGATGTGTTCACTGTTGACTAAGGTGCTCACTGTCAATCAAAGTGTTTGTTAAGTAGCATGTCAACAGTTTACTAGGGTGTTAACTGTTAAGAACAATGTTTGCTGTTAACTATGTTTTGTTTTGTTTTGTTTTTAAGACTCAGTCGCACTCTTGTCTGCCAGGCTGGAGTGCAATGGCACAATCTTGGCTCACTGCAAACTCCGCCTCCCGAGTTCAAGCAATTCTCCTGCCTCAGCCTCCTGAGTAGCTGGGATTATAGGCACCTGCCACCACGCCTGGATAATTTTTGTATTTTTAGTAGAGACAGGGTTTCACTGTGTTGGCCAGGCTGGTCTCGAACTCCTGACCTCAGGTGATCCATCCGCCTTGGCCTCTCGAAGTGCTAGGATTACAGGCATCAGACACCACGCCCAGCCAAGTGTTCACTGTTAACACAGTGTTTAACAACAAGTAAGATTTTCGTTAAATAGGGTGTCTGCAGTTAACTAGGGTGGTAACAGTTAATGAAGATGCTATTAACTAGGGTGTTCAACATCAACTAAGGTGTCTGTTAAGAAGGAATTTGCGGCCAGGTGAGGTGGCTCATGTCTGTAATCCCAGCACTTTAGAAGGCTGAAGCGGGGGGATTACCTGAGGTCAGGGGTTTGAGACCAGCCTGGCCAACCTAGTGAAACCCCATCTCTACTAAAAATACAAACATTAGCTGGGTGTGCTGGTGAGTGCCTGTAATCCCAGCTACTCAGGAGGCTGAGGCAGAAGAATCACTTGAACCCAGGAGGCGGAGGTTTCAGTGAATCAAGATGTGCCACTGAACTCCAGCCTGGTTGACAAGAGTGAAACTTCATCTCAGATAAAAATAATAATAATAGTGTATTTGCTTTGGTCCCAGCTTTTGTGCCTCAGTTTACATACTGCACCCTCCTCCCTCTCTCAATCTTTTTTGTTGTTGTTTTTGTTGTTGCTGAGATGGAGTTTTGCTCTTGTCACCCAGGCTGGAGTGCAATGGTGTGATCTCAGCTCACTGCAACCTCTGCCTCCTGGGTTCAAGCAATTCTCCTGCCTCAGCCTCCCAAGTAGCTGGGAATTCAGGTGCCTACCATCACACCTGGCTAATTTTTGTAATTTTAGTAGAGACAGGGTTTCCCTATGTTGGCCAGGCTGGTCTTGAACTCCTGAACTCAGCTGATCTACCCACCTCATCCTCCCAAAGTGCTGGGATTACAGGCGTGAGCCACCGCGCCCAGCCCCTTCTCTCCATCTTAATGGCTGGTGGGGCTGGCATTTCTCCCAAACCGGGGCTCTTCAGTGTGAGTACAAGGTCCCAGCTTGACCTCAGGACACCTCTCCCCTATAAACTGGCCCCATGGAGAGTCCAACTCAATTCCCTGGTCCCAGTCTTAATTGACAACCAAAGCAGAAAGTAAAATACGTTTTTAAAAAGAAATTTTTGAAAGATTTACAAATTCAAATGGCTGAGTCCACACGGGTGGAATGATCAGCCGAAAAGCTCTTCCTTGACCTTGAAACCTGCAGAGTGGACAGGCTATGAGCTCTGACGGTGGGATTCCCATGTTGTTTTGAGCTTTGAAGTCATGCCTGGGCCTCTGCCAGAACATGAGGGGACAGCATCTATCAGTTCCCCCCCACTACCCCCCGGCTGGAGTATTGTGCTGGATGATGCCTGGAGAAGGGAGGCCCCATGCTGGTGTTCCAGAATCCCTACCAGCGCCCTGACTCAGATGGCCACGGGAAGCCCGGGGTCTTCCCACCAAGTAGCAACTGATTTGACAGGCGACACTCATCAAGTGACTGGCCAATTTGGGCCTCGGTGTAAGGTGGGCTTCGAACCAGTGGATACTGGTGGATCTGCCCAGCTGTGTCTTTTGGGGCCACTCGTCAAGGCTCACTTCACAGATACAGAAACAGAGGCCCAGGGAGGTGGCCCTGTCCTAGGTCTGCACCCAGCCTTCACCCACCCCCCTCCCTTCTCTAGTCCTGACTTCTCCAGCCTGCCCCAGATCCCAAGAGCCCTCCCCGACTGCCAGGGCAATGGCCGTCCTTCTAGATACAGGGCGGACTCAGGGCCCCCAGCCCTCCTCCTTGGTCTGGAAATCAGCTTCTGTGGGAGAGAGGTGGAAGGGGTTCCAGAGCTGCCCATCAGGCCACTGCCAGGCCTTCAGCCCCTCTGCCACCCCAGCCTGCCAGGTTTGGGCCGGACACACACCCGCACACATTTGCAAACACGCTCAAGTACGGTAGGCACACGACACAATGCCCACCCACAACTTCACTGCCAGCCACACATGCACCATTACACAGGCACACAGATGCTCCTCTAGATACTCATGACACACACGCAGATACTACACACATGTGCCCATGCAGGCCCAGGCACAGGGCACACCGTGCTGCATACCACCAGCCACGCATGTCAGCCACAGTGCCCGCCCAGCCGCACCACCCTTCTTCCGCCCGGATGCCAACATGGCCCAGCCTCACACATCTCCCCACCCCGTCATCTCTCTGCTGCCCTCTGTCCCCAGCCCACACTCCGAACTGCAGTCACGACATACCCAGCTGAAAGCACACTGATGGCTTCCCCCAGGCTCTTAGGGTAAGTCCCCCACCCCGCCTCAGCTCACCCCAGCCCTCTCTCCCCCAGCATACACTCAGCCCCCAGCCCAGAGGCTCAGCTCACATCTGGAACCCCAGCTGGTGCCTCTTGGCCAGGTAGAGGGAACAGCTGTGGTTGTCAGCCCTCACACTGTGCCACCCAGAACACGCACTTGACAAGCACTTTCTTATTTGAGTCTCTCCATAGTGCCATGAGGGAACAGGTGCCTCTATTCACCCCATTTTACAGAGAAAAAGACTGAGGCTTAGAGAGCTGGGCTAGGATGGCTGGGGGAGGGGAAGAAAGCGCTGTGTGAGCCCCTTCTCCATCCCCTGCCTCCCTGCTTCCTTTTAATTCTCTCTCCTTCTCTCTCTCATTTACCTTCCTCTGTCCAAATAGGTCTCTCTCGCTCTTTTTTTTTTTTTTTTTTTTTTTTTTTGAGGCAGAGTCTCACTCTGTCACCCAGGCTGGAGTGCAGTGGCGTCATCTGAGCTCACTGTAACCTCCGCCTCCTGTGTTCAAACGATTCTTCTGCCTCAGCCTCCCAAGTAGCTGGGATTACAGGTGCCCACCACCATGTCCGGCTAATTCTTGTATTTTTAGTAGAGATGGGGGTTTTGCCATGTTAGCCAGTCTGGTCTTGAACTCCTGTCCTCAAGTGATCAGCCTGCCTTGGCTTCCCAAAGCGCTGGAATTATGGGTGTGAGCCTGCGCGCAGCCCAGACAGGTCTCTTAAAGCCTCCTCTCCCCTGCTTCTTCTGACAGTTGCTGTCCCTGCTCCTGACAGCTTCCCCTGCCTCTGGCTATCTTCTCTTGCTCCTCCAGTCACCAACTTCCCTTCCTCCCAAAAGAGAATAACGGGAGTGGGGCACAGGCCTCAGTTTGGCCCAGGCTCTGCCCAGCTCTGACAGTCACTAGCTGTGTGATGCTGGGCAGGCGGCTCCAACTCTCTGTGCCTCATTTTCCCTATTTACCACTTAGCACTGCTGGGAGGAGTAATTGAGTTAATACAAGTGAGTGGCCATTGTTGATGCCCAGCTCTGATGTGTTTGAATGCTAATAAGAAATTCCTGTGGCTGGGCGCAGTGGCTCACGCCTATAATCCCGACACTTTGGGAGGCCAAGATGGGAGGATCACTTGAGGTCAGGAGTTTGAGATCAGCCTGGCCAACATGGTGAAACTCCATCTCTACTAACAATACAAAAATTAGCAGGGTGTGGTAGCGTGTGCCTGTAATCCCAGCTACTCAGGAGGCTGAGGCAGGAGAATCACTTGAACCAGGAGGCAGAGGTTGCAGTGAGCTGATATTGCACCACTGCACTCCAGCCTGGGCAACAGAGTGAAACTGTCAAAAGGAAGGAAGGGAAGAAGAAAGAGAAGAAGTAAGGGAAGGGAGGGAGGAGAGGGAAGAGAGGGAAAGGGAAAGGGAGGGAGAGAGGGAGGAAGGAAGGAAGGAAGGAAGGAAGACCTGGAGCAGTGGCTCATGCCTGTAATCCCAGCACTTTGGAGGCCAAGGCGGGCGGATCACCTGAGGTCGGGAGTTCAAGACCAGCCTGACCAACATGGAGAAACCCCATCTCTACTAAAAATACAAAATTAGCCACACGTGGTGACACATGCCTATAATCCCAGCAACTCGGACCTGGGAGGTAGAGGTTGCAGTGAGCTGAGATGTCAACATTGCACTCAGCTGAGATGTCAACATTGCACTCCAGCCTGGGCAACAAGAGCAAAACTCTGACAAAAAGGAAAGAAAGAAAAAGAAAAAGAAAGAGATCCTTATTCAGAGGCTTGACCTGGGACCTGTGTCTGAGGGGCCTGGGAGCCAATGTGCCCCCAGAGCGATCCCCAGCCAATGACTAACAGACGAGTGTGAACGCCCAGATCTTTTGCTTCTAGCTGGGACAAATTCTGGGGTGCTCCAGACCCACACCCCATTAGGCTGAGGCTAGGGCATTGCCTGAACTCACACCCTTGCTTGGCTTCCTCCCCTTCCCTGTTCTCCACCCCCACCTTACCTGGGCACACCGTTGAGTAAATGTCTCGCTCTGGGATGTTTGTCTCAGGATCTGCTTCCAAGGATCGCAACCTAAGCAACAAGTCAAGCTATTTAGCACAGACCTGGCTCAGAGCAAATGCTCAATCTATTTAAGCTACTATCATTTTATTTCCTGGCAACTATGTGACTGGAAACAAATACCTTTGCCTATCTGGGTCTTAATTTCCTCATCAGCAAAATGAGCATAATGATCTCTGCTTTCCATAAATCTTCATGAAATAACTGTGTGAGGGGGCTGGGCCTGGTGGCTCATGCCTGTAATTACAGCACTTTGGGAGGCAGAGGCAGGTAGATCACCTGAGGTCAGGTGTTCCAGACAAGCCTGGCCAACATGGTAAAACTCCATCTCTATGAAAGAAATACAAAAATTAGTGGGGCATGGAGGCACACACCTGTAATCCCAGCGACTCAGGAGGCCGAGGCAGGAGAATTGTGTGAACCTGGAAGGCGGAGGTTGCAGTGAGTCGTGATTACACCACTGCACCCCAGCCTGGGTGACAGAGCGAGACTCCGTCTCAAAAAAAAAAAAAAAAAAAAAAAAATAGTGTGAGGAAATAGGTGAATGGGCCGGGCATGGTGGCTCACGCCTGTAATCCAAGCACTTTGGAGGCCAAGGCGGGCGGATCACCTGAGGTCGGGAGTTCAAGACCAGCCTGACCAACATGGTGAAACCCCGTCTTTAAATAAATAAATAAATAAAAGGAAATAGGTGAATGTCCACCTCCAGTGAAGGGTGGGCCGGGTGAAGGGACAGTTGCTGCCCTTCCTAATCAGCCCCACCACCTAGCTACCCTCCCAGTTTCCATGGCTGGGAGCCCCCACCTCTGCCTTTCCGTGCATCCCTGGCCCCTAGGAGGAAAAGTAGCCCTCTGCTTCCCTCCTCTGGAAGCAGGAAATCTTCCCATCAGGATCCCAATGTCATCTTGAGATCCTCACAGCCCTCTTCTCGCTTGAACAATTGCCCTCAAAGCCACAACCCCCCTGACTCTTCCAGGTCCAATTGCAGAAGCCTGGCCAGCCAGCTTTTGCTAGGTCATAAGAGGGAAACTGCTAGATTTTCGAGAACTTTGAGAACCAATTGTTAAATTGCTGGAAATTTATTGCAGTGGAAGTATTTACACCATGGAAATTGGCAAACACTACAGGCCCCAGAATTCTCTGGAGAGGTGGTTTACCAGCATGCAACAGACTCCATCCCTTTACTAAACTCGCACCTGAGCTCCAGTCCTATCGACAGAGAAACCATTTTGTCTTTTTCTAAGTTGTGCAAGTGAAATCACTTTGCTTTTTGCACATGGTCTTTTTTTAGATTTATTTTCTGCTGGTAGATAGTTCACCTTGAAAAAAAGAAAAGTTTCACATTCATTCCTTAGCACTCCACCGCTAACAGACATTCCACATAGAAAGTCTTATCTTGAACTACTTCTTAAAGATTTCCTGACTCATAATATCTCAGAAATATTGACTTTCAGAAACTTCAAGTTATAGAAACTTTAGATTCTGAAATCCTGAAACCTTAAGACTCCTGAATCTTAGACTTGGAGCATCCCAATTAGGGAAATCACATCTTAATCAGGGATTTGCTTCTAGAGTTAATGGGTAAGCAAATATGCCAGTCTGGTGTAGTCAAAATCCCTTTGCCAGTGCATAGATGCAATGGAATATTATTCTGCCATTTGCAACAACATGGATAAGACTGGAGGACATTATGTTAAGTGAAATAAGCCAGTTACAGGAAGACAAACTTTGCATGTTCTCACTCATACATGGGAGCTAAAAGTGAAAACAATTGAACTTATGGATGCACCAGGTTGCTTATCCACTCTCCTGCAAAGGACATGAGCTCCTTTGATGGAGCTGGAGGTCACTATCCTTAGCAAACTAACACAGGAACAGAAAACCAAATACTGTATGTTCTCGATTATAAGTGAGCTAAATAATGAGAACACATGGACACACAGAGGGGGAGTGACAGACGACGGGTGCTTACCAGGGTGGTGGCTGGGAGGAGGGAGAGGATCAGGAGAAATAACTAGTGGGTACTAGGCTTAATACCTGGGTGATTAAGTAATCAGTACAGCAAACACCTGTGACACCAGTTTACCTATATAACAAACCATGTAACATGCAACCCTGAACTTAAAAGTTGAAAAAAAAATAAAATTGTTAGAAATTTGGGATCAGAAGGGATCTCACAGCCAGACCCTGTCAAATGCTTAAGTCTCCCTTACAGCATCCCCAGAAAGAGTTCATCCAGCCTCTGTTTGAATTCCTTCAGCGGCAAGGAGCTCACCACCTTACAAGATAACCCATGTCCCTTCTGGTCACCTTTAATTATAGTGTTGAAACAAGGTGTACCTTCGCATATCCCTGATCATAAACAAACGTTTACATAGTGCCTCTCCTGCAGGAACCAGGATGCAGAGGAAATCAGGCCCTACCTGGAGCCCTAAAACAGCAGCGATGAGATGGAAATAATGGTCTGAACACTCCGAGAGGGGCCAGTCACTCCAGCGAGACTGTGACTCCCTTGACCTCACCCCAATTCAGCATGTGGTTTTTGAGGATTCATAGACTCCTCAAGTCCCATGATCAAGTTGAAATTCCTTACAGTATATATGAGGGTATTGCAGCTCCAGACTGGGGAGGGATTTCCCCAAGGTCAAGTTCACACAGCGTCTAAGCAGCAGAGTCAGGATCCAAACCCATATCTTCTGCCTCAAGCCCAGCAGATGACCCCCACCCAACTCCCACCTCAGATCCCTTTTCCCAGCCAAGCCTAGACAAGCGCAGAATCTGAGATCGGAAGCAGAGCCTCCCCCTCCAAGCTCCCAACCTCTGCCGGCCTCCTTGGGGTTGGGGGGTTAGATCTGTGTGGCACCCCTAGCCATTGTGAGCCACAAGAGGCCCTGGCAGGAACTCGGGCCATGGAAGGGGGCGGACAGCTGGGCCGGGTGATGGGTGGTTTTAATATTTAAACACAGTTTGCTGCTGCACAGCCAAAGGCAAGAGCAGCTGCCTCCCTTTTCCTCTCCTTCGTCTCCTTCCTTCCTTCCCTTTTTTTAAATCTTTAATGTCTCCCGCCAGCCGCCAGTGGGGGAGGCGTTGCTCAAGTGTCATATTTCAAAGGGTTGCCACAGCTGGAGGGATATTCAGAGCATTTCGAGCCAATCCATTGTGTATAAATATATAGATATATATATATAAGTTTCATTATCCCCTTCAGGGCCGCCAGAGAATATATTCTTTTAATATGTATAATATATTTGAGCTGCTACATGGCTCGTAGGAGGAGGGAGAGGTGGGGGGTAGTTGACAATTGACATTTCAGAGGTATTTCCAGGGAGAGAGAAACAGCTGACTTTGGGGAAGGGGAGGGCTCCATTCAGCTAAGGTTGGCCTCTGGGAGCCCTGTCGCCAAGTGGATGTGGCATCTAGAACAGAATCCTTACCTCATCCCGGGGCCCAGCACTGATATTTATTTGGTCTTTAGAGAGGCTTCATCTGATCCTTTGGGGTAGCCATAGTTTTCTGTTGTTAAGTGATGTTCAACTATAACAAAGGATCTAGGCAATGTTTTCTGTATCTGTGGCAGCCACAGAAGTTCCAGGCCACGCGCCAGCTGTGTGACTTTGGGCAAATTGCTTAAACTCTCTGAACCTTAGCACCCTCATCTGTAAAAGGAGACAGCAGGTCTGCCTTGCTGGAAGAAAGTACATCATGCATTCAACAGCCTGGCAGGTGGAAAGAGAAGCCCAAGTGGGTGTTCACACAGGGGATGTGACCCAGTAATGGGGACTGAGAGGGCCTTCCCTGGAGAAGTAATGCTTGTGGGGAGACCTAAACAATGACCCCCAGGTGAAAGAATGTTCCATGGACCTACCAGGCCTGTCAAGGCAAGGGACACATTTTGACCATTTGAGCCCCTCTCGTGGGATGGGTTCAGAATAAACTGGATTGCCAGCAGCTGCCTGACTTACCTTAGAGTGATCCGAGGGTCCCAAGGGACCCTCGGAGCCCCAGCCCTCCCCACCTTCACCACCGCAAGTACTTGGTGCAAGGACTTGAGTCTCTGTGTCCTGTTTTGCGTGCCAGTTTCTCTTGGTGCTCCCTCCAACCAATTCCCAGGAGGCAAATTAATATCTTCCTTGGTAGCTGTGATCATTTAGAAATGAGGTCAGAATTAAAAGGGGGCTTGTTTTTCCCTGTCATTTCTTGGCGCCTCTGACTCTCCAGCAGCCTCTGCGCATGTGTGTCTCTGGGGGCTCCCTCCAAACTTTCCCGCCACTGCCTCTTCCCTCACCGGGGTCTGGCCATCTACAGAGGAGGACAGGGGTCACCACAGTCCCAGCGGGAAAACCACTACTGGGCTCTGGGGCAGGGACTCCCACCTAGGGGCCACCTGAGAGCTTCTGTGTCAGAAGATCCGGACCTGGGAATCATACTGACCAACGCCCCCAGCCAATACTGAGGCTGAGCCAAGTTTGGAAGACGCAATCCTTGAGTTCAGAACTATAACCCACCCGCAAAGGCAGGGGATATGTAGGGAGGGCTGGACTCCATCCTGGGATCCTGGATGCCCCATCCCGAGTTCCTCACACCCTTCCCTACCTTGGTAAAGGGCACCTCCAGCTACCCAAGGTTTCAAGGCGTGCTCCTGGATTTCTCCTTGTCACCTGCCTTGCATCTAACAGCACCATCCGACTTTATTTTATTTTATAAATTACTTAAGTAAACCCTATTTTATTTTATTTATTTTTATTTTTATTTTTATTTTTATTTTTCTGAGACACAGTTTCACTCTGTTGCCCAGGCTGGAGTGTAGTGGCACAGTCTTGGCTCACTGAAATCTCTGCCTCCTGGGTTCAAGCAATTCTCCTGCCTCAGCCTCCTGAGTAGCTGGGATCATAGATGGGCACCACCACACCTGGCTAATTTTTGTATTTTTAGTAGAGGCTGGGAGTCACCATGTAGGCCAGGCTGGTCTAGAATTCCTGACCTCAGGTGATCCACCCACCTCAGCCTCCCAAAGTGCTGGGATTGCAGGAGTGAGCCACCACGCCCGGCCAACCCTATTTTATAATACATCCAGAATCCTCCACCTCCACGGCCACCACCCTGGTCTGAGCCCCCAGCACCTGTCCCCTGATTCATGGCGACAGCATCCCCTCTGGCCTTTGGACTTCACTTCACGCCCTGGCCCAGCCCACTCTCCACCCAGCAGCCCAAGGAGCTTCTGAAAGGATGAGTCTGATTGTTTTCCTTGCCCTAGTTCACCCTCTCCACTGGCCTCGCCTCCGCATGGCTGGCTCCATCTCATCTGTCAGCTCCTGGTTTAAATGCTGCCTCATTAAAGGGACCTCCCCTGACAGCTCCAGCTAAGAGCAGCCTCCCCTCCTCGGTCATCCGTTCTGTCTGCCCTGTCTTGGTTTCCTTCAAGGAACTTTGTCATTGTTTATTGTTTGCTTGCTGGTCAGGGAGCCTCCTCTCTCTGGACGGTGGGGCCCCTGGGGGTAGAGCCTCACTTTTCTCTCTACTGCTCTCTCCCCAGCACCCAGCACAAGGCCAGGCATACAATGGATGTTGGTATATATTTCTATCTCTCCCTTTTTTTTTTTTTTTTTTTTTTTTTTTTTTTTTTTAATGAGATGGAGTCTCACTCTGTAGCCAGGCTGGAGTGCAGGGCGATCTCGGCTCACTGCAACCTCTGCCTCCTGGGGGTGATTCAAGCGATTCTCTTCCCTCAGCCTCCTGAGTAGCTGGGATTGCAGGCACGCGCCACCACGCCCAACTAATTTTTGCATTTTTAGTAGAAACGGGGTTTCACCACGTTGGCCAGGATGGTCTCCACCTCCTGACCTCGTGATCTGCCCGCCTCGCCCTCCTAAAGTGCTGGGATTACAGGCGTGAGCCACCGCGCTGGGGGGTGTCGGTGTACATTTCTAGAAGAACAGGAGGGCAATAACCGATTGATCTAACTCGTCGTTTCGAGTGGGGCTGCTTAGGTAAGGATGCTGCAGGCTCGGTGAGCATCCCAGGGTCCAGTAGGCAGGTCCGGGAAGGAGCAGGGTCTGGAAGTGGTCGTGTCCGGAGAGCGCAAGAATGGGCTCCCCAGGACGCTGGCCCAGCCTCCCCTTAAGCTTCCGACCTGCGCTAGGATGAAGCCGAAAGCGAGGGCGGGAGCTGAACCGGCCGGTTCCCCACACGCGCATTCTGCAGATGAGTAAATGCGTCCTCAGCCTGTGCCTCTCAGCGAGCGTCTTCCAGAGGACCGAGTCCCCCCAGCCCTGCGCTCCAGACCTCGCCCCTGAGCTGGCGGGCCTCCCCGCAGCTGGCGGGGGTCTCGGAGGGGACGCGCAGAGGTCATTGGGTCCAGTCCCCCGCCTCCGAGCCAGCCTGCGCAGCCCAGGGGGAGAACCGCACTCCCACTGCACTTCCTGAGTCTAGAGACAGGCTTGGTGCTGTGGAATTTGGGGCTGGCATTTAGAAGGTCGGAGTAGCCTCCCTTCGCCTCTCCGGGCCTCAGTTTCCCTTTCCTGGGGGCTCTGGCCATCCGGCGGCCGGAGCGTGGTCTCCGGGGCCTCAGCCGCTCTTCGCGGAACGCGGGCGCCCCCTGCGGGACCCGGACGGGAAGGGCAGGCCGGGCTCTCGCCGTCGCCGCGATTTTCCCACGGTCTCCTCCCAGGCGCCGGGAGGCGGCGGGCGCTACCTGAAGACGGAGGGCGGCCTCCCGGGGTCTGCAGCGCCACCGGGCCTGGAACCACCGACGCGACAGATTCACAGACACACCAAGACACAAACGCCCACCGACCTCAAAGACTCCAGATCCCTAAACCGTGCAGTGCTCATAAGTCCACCCACACCCTTTACCCTGGCAACCCCGGTCCCTTCCCGCGGCCCCGCGAGCCCCGAAGAGCACAGGGCAGCTGTTGGCAGAAGGTGTGGACAGAGCTTGGACACGCGGCCCGGGGGTCCACACGCGAGTGCGTCCTGGAGGCCGCTCGGGGGCGGGAAAGAGAAGGGGAAGGAGTGGGCCTGCATAACCCTCCCACGCAGGGGACAGCCTGGGTCCCCATGTAACGGTCCCACGGGTTCACCTTGCCCGCTGCCCGCATAGAACCAGATTTCCCAGAGCTGGCTGGACACAGGAGTTTTATTTTTACTCAAATCGGCCTCCCTGAAGATTCTGAGGCTAGGGTTTTTAAAGGATAGTTTGGCAGCCCAGGAAATGGATGGGCGCTGCTGATTGGCTGGGGATGCAATCTCAGGGATGTGGAACGTTGTCCTGGCTTCTGAGCCCGCTTCTGGGTGGGGCCACAGGACTGGGTTCTCGCCCATACCCCCAGCCTTTGGTAGTAAGAAATGCAAAAACCATGGCTGGTCATGGTGGCTCACGCCTGTAATCCCAGCACTTTGGGAGGCTGAGGCAGGCGGATCACCTAAGGTTGGGAGTTTGAGACCAGCATGACCAACATGGCGAAACCCCGTCTCTACTAAAAATACAAGATTAACCGGGCTTGGTGGCGCATGCCTGTAATCCCAGCTACTCGGCAGGCTGGGGCAGGAGAGTCGCTTGAACCCTGGAGGCGGAGGTTGCGGTCAGCAGAGATTGTGCCATTGCACTCCAGCCTAGGCAACAAGAGCAAAACTCCGTCTCAAAAAAAAAAAAAAAAGAAAAGGAAAGAAAGAAGGAAGGAAAGAAAGAAAGAAAAGAGAGAGAGAAAGAAAGAGAAAAAAGAAAGGAAAAGTAGAGAAGACAAAAGAAAAGAAATGCAAAAACCTGACAATTCATCTCAAAAAGTCCATTTTAAATTCTACAAGCGTGATGTTATCTACAGGACTAACGGGAAGCTGCAAATCTTGCGACCTCGGAATAACGCTGATCAGGGTTTACAGCTACACGGTAGCGGAACCGAGGCTTTTCCCATCCTCCTAACCTTTCATTAGCTTTACAAAGGCGGTTTAGTTTGGGAAATGGGCTATTATCTTTCAAACTATAAACTAAATGTCTCCCAAAGTTAGCTTGGCCCAAGCCCAGCAATGCCTAAGGGCATCTTAGAGGTGAAAGGCAAGATAGGGGGGTTGGTTAGGTCGGGTCTCTCTCACTGTCCTAACTTTCTCACTGTTAGAATTTCTGCAAAGGCAGTTTCATCAAGGGAGAAGAGTGGGGCCAGGGACACAGCTGCCCCATCTCAGCATCACAGGAAGCCCTAAGGGAAATTTCAGGTGTGGGATAGAGACCCCTGGCGTAATCATGGTGACTTTTCTCCTTTGTCAACCTCAATGGGGTTCACAAAAGTGTCCAGGCCTCTCCCCCAACTCTTCTCCCCTCCCAGCCCCATGCCTGCCAGGAACCCCAGTAGGAGCCTGTGGATGGGAAGGCAGAACAGCAATTTTCTGGGTGTAGCCCTTATGTTTGGCAATCAGGCTGGCTGGCTTGTATTCGTTCAACCGGACTTGCAGCACTGGCCGCGTTGCCATGTGCGTGCTGAGCACCGTGCACATCCTGTCATGAACCAAGTCCCTGTCCTCCTGGAGCTTACCTGCATAATACCTCGTATTATATAGGTCATATAATGCCAGTTGGTAATCCACAATTCCACTGTTAGATGTACCCAAGAGACATGACGACATATAGATATGTCCCTATATCAGAGGCATGTGAACCAGAGCAACTCCATCTTGAATAGGCTAGGTAAAATGAGGCTGAGACTTACTGCTCTGCATTCGCCGACAGTTAAGGCATTCTAAGTCACAGAATCAGATAGAAGGTCGGCACAAGGTTCAGGTCATGAAGACCTTGCTGATAAAACAGGTTGCAGTGAAAGAACTGGCCAAAACCTACCAAAACCAAGATGGTGACAAGAGTGACCTCTGGTGGGCCTCACTGCTACACTCCACCAGCGCCGTGACAGTTTACAAATGCCATGGCAACATCAGGAAGCTACCCTAAAGGTCTAAAAAGGTGAGGCATGAATAATCCGCCCTTTGTTTAGCGTATCATCAAAAAATAACCATAGGAATGGGCAACCAGCAGCCCTCGGCGCTGTTCTGTCTATGGAGTAGCCATTCTTTTATTCTTTTACTTTCCTAATAAACTTACTTTCGCTTTGCCCTGTGGACTTGCCCTGAGTTCTTCCTTGTGCGAGATCCAGGAACCCTCTCTTGGGGTCCAGATCGGGTCCCCTTTCCTGTGAAACCTGTTTGCACAGACCTGCGTGGGAGTGTTCACAGCTACTTTACCTCTCATAGTTGAAAACTGGAGACAGCCCAGCTGTCCATCATCAACAGGAGAGTGGATAAGCAACCTGGTGCATCCGTAAGATGGGATACAGCTTGGCAATAAAGCAGAAGGAACCCCTGGGACACACAATTACATGCGTGAATCTCAACCAACATTATTCCGAGCAAAAGAAATCAAACACAGGAGAGGACATGCCAAATTATTCCATAGGTATGAAATTCTAGAAAAGTAAAGCTAAGCTGTAGTGACCCAGCACAGATCAGCGAGTGCCTGTGTCACAGGAAAGGGGCCCTATCCAGACCCTAAGGGAGGGTTCTCGGATCTTGTGCAAGAAAGAATTCAGGGTGAGTCCACAGTGCAAAGCAATAACAAGTTTATTAAGAAAGTAAAGGGGCCGGGTGTGGTAGCTCACGCCTGTAATCCCAGCACTTTGGGAGGCAGAGGAGGGTGGATCACCTGAGGTCAGGATTTCGAGACCAGCCTGGCCAACATGGTGGAACCCTGTCTTTATTTTAAAAAGAAAGAAAGAAAGAAAGAAAGAAAGAAAGAAAGAAAAGAGAGAGAGAAAGAAAGAAAGAAAGAAAGAAAGAAAGAAAGAAAGAAAGAAAAGGGGTGAAAAAACAGCTACTCCATAGACAGAGTAAGACTCTCCCAAAAGTAAAAAGAGGAATGCATCCACCCTACGTACACTTGTATATATGGGGACATGTGCTCTGCTACAAGGGTTTGTGTTCAAGGATTAATTTTCTTAACGACTACATTTGGCAAGAATCAATATTATCTTTAGAGCAAAATTAGAAATCCCTTTGTTCTTCAGATATTAGTATATCTGGACACTCCCAAGTCTGGGTCTGTTTAGTAAAAAAAAAAAAAAAAAAATTTGAGATGGAGTTTCACTCTTGTTGTCCAGGCTGGGGTGAAATGGTGTGATCGCAGCTCACTGCAACCTCTGCCTCCTGGGTTCAAGCGATTCTCCTGCCTCAGCCTCCTGAGTAGCTGGGATTACAGGCATGGGCCACCACGCCTGGCTAATTTTGTATTTTTAGTACAGATGAGGGTTCTCCATGTTGATCAGGCTGGTCTTGAACTCCTGACCTCAGGTGATCTGCCCACCTCAGCCTCCCAAAGTGCTGGAATTACAGGCATGAGCCACCAGGGCTGGCCTAGTAAACATTATTATCTTGTTCCCTTAACTGTAAACATCTAGAGGCTGGGAACGCAGCCCAGCAAATCAGCCTCATTTTCCTAGCCCTCATTCAAAATGGAATCTCTCTGGCTCGAAGGTCTCTGGCACCTGGGCCAGAGAGGGAGCCTTCTAACTGAACCTTTTTAGGTGATGGAAATGTTGATTGGAGGATGGTTACCAGGGCATATGTATTTGTCAAAACTCCAAACGGTACACTTCAAGTGAATGTATTTTAGCATGTGTAAATTATTCCTCAATAAAGTTGATTCTTTTTTCTTTCTTTCTTTCTTTCAAGATGGGGTTTCACCATATTGGTCAGGCTGGTCTTCAACTCCCAACCTCAGGTGATCCGCCCGCCTTGGCCTCCAAAGTGCTTGGATTACAGGCGTCAGCTACCACGCCCGGCCAAGTTGATTCTTAAAAAGAAATAATGTCACCTGGGTGCGGTGGCTCACACCTGTAATCCCAGCACTTTGGGAGGCCAAGGCAGGCAGATCTCCAGGTCAGAAGTTCCAGACCAGCCTGACCAACATGGTGAAACCTAATCTCTACTAAAAACACAATAATTAGCTGGGCGTGGTGGCACGCGCCTGTAATCCCAGCTGCTCGGGAGGCTGAGGCAGGAGAATCACTTGAACCTGAGAGGTAGAATTTGCAATGAGCCGAGATTGCACCATTACACTCCAGCCTGGGCAACAAGAGTGAATCTTTGTCTCAGGAAAAAAAATAAAAGGTATAATGCCAGGAGCTATAATAACAATAGGATGAAAGAGAAAGGAGTATATTTAAGATAATGTAGTCAGAGAGGCCTCTCTAAGGAGATGCTATTTGAGCCCTGAATGAAGTGAGGGATCTGGACTTGGCGCTATCCTAGGGGAAAACATTCCAGGCATCGGAATCAGCAGTTGCAAAGGCCCTGAAGCAAGACAGCCTGTCCCTCCAGGCCCCAAATAACTGAAACAAAGGTTATGCTGGTGTCACCGGAAAAGGGTCCCAATCCAGATCCTAAAAAAGGGTTCTTGGATCTCAAGGCGAATTCATAAAGTGAAAGCAAGTTTCTTAAGAAAGTAAAGGAATAGGACAGGTGTGGTGGTTCACGCCTGTAATCCCAGCACTTTGGGAGGCCAAAGTGGGTGGATCACTTGAGGTCAGAAGTTCGAAACCAGCCTGGGCCACATAGTGAAACCCCGTCTCTACCAAAAATACAAAAAATTCAAAAAATTGGCCTGGCATGGTGGAGCACACCTGTGGTCTCAGCTCCTCTGCAAGCTGAGGCAGGAGGAGCTCTTGAACTGGGAGGGGGAGGTCGCAGTCAGCTGAGATCACACCAATGCTCTCCAGCCTGGGCGACAAAGCAAGACCACAAAAAACAAAGTAAAGGAATAAATGAATGGTTATTCCACAGGCAGAGCAGCCCTGAGAGCTACTGGGTGGTTACTTTTTTGGTTGTTTTTTCATCATATGCTAAATATGGATTATTCATGAGTTTTCCGGGTGGGCAGTTCCTGGAACTAAGAGTCCCTCCCCCTTTTAGACCATATAAGATAACTTCCGCATGTTGCCATGGCATTTGTAAACGGTTGTGGCGCTGGTGGACGTGTTGTTTAGCATGCTAATATATTATAATTAACGTATAATGATCAGTGAGCAAAACCAGAGGGCACTTTCCTCCCCATGTTGGTTATTGGTTTTGGTGGGGTGTGGCCAGCTTCTTTACTGCATCTTGTTTTACCAGCAGGGTCTTTATGACCTGTGTCTGATGCCGACCTCCTGTCTTTTCCTGTGACTAAGACTCCCTAACCTCCCGGGAATGCAGCCCAGCAGGTCTCAGCCTCATTCCACCCAGCCCCTACTCAACATGGAGTTGCTCTGGTTCAAACCCCTCTGACTCTGGCATGTAACCAAGGGCTGCCAATTGTTGACTCAATTAAAATCATTTGAAAAGGGGCTGCTCCTCCCTCTCCCCAGTCGTGGGCTTTTGGTTGTGTCCACGAACACGGCTGCATGTGGTGGGCTGCCAGGACCCTCATCAGCTGGAAAGATGCTGCCTGTAGCTCCAGAGGTGGCTGGGGAAGAAGGGGTGATCCTGATGTTTCTTGCTTGTTTTGCTTTGGGGTTCCCATGAAAGCAGACGCGGAGGAAAACTTTAGGTGCAGGGGATTTCTTTGGGAGGTGGTCTCAGGAAGCACAATCTGAGAGCCGGAAGCCACCCAGGGAAGGAAGCCAATACAGGGTGCTAATGGATGGGTTCCTGCTGTGGACCGCTGGGGCTCCGTTTGGCTGAGGCCCCTCTGGGAGGCTGCAGTTCACACCTCGGAGTGCCACTGAGAGGAGAGTCTGGCCATTTACCCAGCTCCCATCTTCTGCTGGACTATGGTGAGTCTGGTAGGCTGAGCTGGCTCTGACCAGAGAATGCCCTTGAGCAAAGAGACACAGAAAGCTGTTGGTGAGTATGGTACTATCTGCAGTTCAATTCCAAGATGGGTCAAGGGAAGGGTATGGACGGGGTGCCAACAATGTCTGTTACAACATTTGACTGGGAACACAGAGAGGAACTGTCACACAAAGGCCTGCAAGTTTTGTTTCACTGCAGTAAATAAGAATCTGAGTCTTGGCTGGGCACAACGGCTCATGCCTGTAATCCCAGCACTTTGAGAGGCCAAGGCAGGAGGATCACCTGAGGTTGGGAGTTCGAGACCAGCCTGACCAACATGGAGAAACCCCATCTCTACTAAAAATACAAAAGAAACCAGGCATGGTGGCTCATGTTTGTAATACCAGCTACTCGGGAGGCTGAGACAGGAGAATCGCTTGAACCTGGAAGGTGGAGGTTTCAGTGAGCCGAGATCGTGCCATTGTACTCCAGCCTAGGCAACAAGAGCGAAACTCCATCTCGAAAACAAAAAAAAAGAATCTGAGTCCTAGAAAGAGAGGTTCTATAACATGCCCAACTGTGACACCTCCTGGTAGAAGCAGCCTGGTACCTGCAAGCCCCAAACCAGGGCTTCCCCAGCTCCTAGCCCGCTTCCTTCCCACATCCAATCAGACTCCCAGGCCTGTGGATTCTCCCTTTCGCCTGGTCCCATAGGCCCTGGCCTCATGCCTTCCAGCCTAGCGCACGCTCTCCAGTCAATCCAGTTGGGCCTTCACCTCCAGCCCACCACATTCTGCCCTCACTCTCTCCTCGCTGTGGCTCCCACCATCTGCAGCAGCACTTGCCAAATGTCTGCCCTGGTTTCACCTGTATTTATTATTTAATTAATACGGTTCTTCAGGTTGACTGGTCTTTTTGATTATATACATTTATCTTTAAAAAGAAACTATTAAAATGCCACTGCACTCCAGCCTGAGCAACAGAGCGAAACTCTGTCTCAAAAAAAAAAAAGAAATAAGTAACTAAAAACTCAACTCAAATTATACATCCAGTGAAAAGTATGAAGCAAAAGAAGTTGAAATAAATATTTTTTTCAAAGGAGGAGAAGCAGCAAGATGGTGGAATAGAACCCTCTGGCAATCGTTTTTCCACAGGAACTTCACATCACACAATGATCCACATAAGAAAGTATCTTCTGGCTGGGCGCGGTGGCTCACGCCTGTAATCCCAGCACTTTGGGAGGCCGAGGCGGGTGGATCACGAGGTCAAGAGATCGAGACCACCCTGGTCAACATGGTGAAACCCCGTCTCTACTAAAAATACAAAAAATTAGCTGGGCATGGTGGCACGTGCCTATAATCCCAGCTACTCAGGAGGCTGAGGCAGGAGAATTGCCTGAACCCAGGAGGCGGAGGTTGCAGTGAGCCAAGATCGCACCATTGCACTCCAGCCTGGGCAACAAGAACAAAACTCCATCTCAAAAAAATAATAATAATAATAGTTATACAACAGAGGCTACTCTTGGGTTTTAAGAAACAATGTAGTTTAGACACTTAGAAATGTCTTTGTTTAAAAAAAAAAAAAAAACTGTGAAAGCATCATGTGGTCTAACCTCATAATAATTCTCCCTTTTTGTAGATCCAGGATTCAACATGGCCTCTGCTCAGAGCTCAGAGATCCAGTTAAAAAAAAAAAAAAAGTTGCTCCCTATCTAAATAAAATTGGTCTCCTTATACAATCCAATGATAAATTTCTATAATTTTATGTTCAATGGACAATTATGTAATTTTTAAATTTCCTCTAGTTCACCAGACATTCTCTTCGTACCTTATGATATAAAGTTTGATATCTAACTTTCACCTGAGTTGTTTCCTTTAAAATGCAAATTTAACGTTACTTAGCTGATAACTCCCTAGGGTTGTGAAACACATTATCAGGAATCTGGAAGTCTAAGATAAGAAAAAATAAAATGGTCTTATAAATCTATGGGCATGCCTTATATATCTATATATTTATGTATTGTATACACAATGTTTCACTACCGGAAGTATAGAAAAGGGCTCTAATTAATTGGCTTAAAGAAAAATAAAAGCATTTAACTCAAACACTTTATCCAGAAAAAGAGAAAGACTAGTCAAATGCTTTTTCAAGATTATGTAACTTAAGTAAAATCTTTAATAAATAAGTTAGCTCTAAAATTATTGGTAAAGTAATATTAGAAATGTCTTAAGAATTTCCAGCATACATTTTTGTTTTCATTTATTAGTCAAGCAATTTCATTCTTATCCTTGCAAAATACTATAAGGTGTCAAATCTAGGCACAGGGGTTACCAAACTATAAATCCAGCTCAAATCAGGATGATCTTTGCTTGTGTAATTTTTAATAAATAAGACATTGATATTGGTTTAGCTGCATTTTGAATTTAGTAAGATTACCATAACTCCTAATCCTGTGGCTTTAGACAGTCTAGTCCACGGACAGTAAGAAGGTTTTGTTTTGAAAAAGGACTGTTACCATCTTTTTTTTTTTTTTTTTTAAAGACGTGGTTTCACCATGTTGGTCAGACTAGTCTTGAACTCCTGACCTAGATGATCCGCCCACCTTGACCTCCAAAGTGCTTGGATTACAGGCGTGAGCCACCACGCGCAGCCCGACCATCTTTGTTTCAAAGCTAACCTATGAACTAAGTTTCTCCCAAAGTTAGTTCAGCCTGTGTCCAGGAATGAACAAGCACAGCTTGGAGGCTAAAAGCAAGATGGAGTCAGTTAGGTCAAATCTTTTTCACTGTCTCAGTTATAATTTTGCAATTGTGGTTTCATAACTTTAAATCATGACTATTGCAGGTTTCATAAATAATCCAGGTAAACAGGGCCAGGCATGGTGGCTCATGCCTGTAATCCAAGCACTTTGGAGGCCAAGGCGGGTGGATCATCTGAGGTCGGGAGTTCAAGACCAGTCTGACCAACATGGTGAAACCCCGTCTGTAAAAATAATAATAATAATAATCTAGGTAAACAATTAAAATAAAATAATTTGGTAAGTATAATGGGATAAATACTTGTAGACAAATTTGTCATAATTTAGAATATAAAGTTACATTAAATAAATAATAGATATTTCATTATTTGGGTATTTTCCAATAAATATATATTGTAAGAAAACAGCCTTGTTTTAAGTGTGTCCTTTTTTTAAAAAAAGAAAAAGAAAAAAAGTGAACCAAATTTTGTCTAATTCAAAGCTTATTTAAAAGTTATGGCCAGGTACAGTGGCTCATGCTTATAATCCCAGCACTTTGGGAGGCCAAGGTCAGGAGATTGAGACCATCCTGGCTAACACGGTGAAACACTGTCTCTACTAAAAATACAAAATATTAGCCAGGCATGGTGGCATGCACCTGTAGTCCCAGCTACTCGGGAGGCTGAGGCAGGAGAATCACTTGAACCTGGGAGGTGCAAGTTGCAGTGAGCTGAATCACACCACTGTACTCCAGCCTGGGTGACAGAGCGAGACTCCAAAGGAAAAAATATATATATATATATATGTATAAAACAAGGTAAAAGGAACCAGGAAATAAAAAGAGATATAAAGAACGTTATAACAATAGGGGTTTTTTTGTGTGTGTGGTAAGAAAGCTTAAAGAGAAATAATTTTATATGTGAAAGAATATTGTATGGTAAATTTAGTCCTAAAATAAAATGACTGGTTGTTTAAGAAGGAGATATGTTCAGGACAAACTAGAAAGTCCAAGCATGTTATGGACAGTTGGTACAAGTTACAATTAGAGGATTTATTTTGAAAAAACAAAAACATTAATATGATCAAATTGCCATAGTAAGTTTTGGTTTTCTTAGGGGAAAAAACTGAGATAAAATTTTTTTGAAAAAATAACGTTATTATACCAATTTATCTTCCTGTATGTGCTTTTAAAGTACTTGTGACATGGAGTTAAAGGGCTTTGACTCCTGGGTCTAAAAAGGACACCAAGCCTCTCTAAATCTTAAACACTGAAAGCAATTAAAGCCTCATCTTCAGGCCCCGTAGAAGAAGCCAATCAAAATAAACCGCATTACTGAGACACAGGGCCAGAAATCAAAACCATTCAACTCCTCAAGGCCCAAGGTCTATCACAGAAGAGGTGGACATGTGAGATTGTAAGGATCAATTTATTGTTATTATTATTTTGAGACGGAATCTTGCTCTGCTGTCAGGCTGGAGTGCTGTGGTGCGATCTCGGCTCACTACAACCTCCATCTCCCAGGTTCAAGCGATTCCCCTGCCTCAGCCTCCTGAGTAGCTGCGACTACAGGCACAGGTCACCACACCCAGCTAATTGTTTGTATTTTAGTAGAAACAGAGTTTCACCATGGCCAGGATGGTCTCAATCTCCTGACCTCAAGATCTGCCCACCTAAGCCTCCCAAAGTGCTGGAATTAAAGGCATGAGCCACCACACCCAGCCTGTAAGGTCCATTTTAAGAGACAAAATAAGTTCAATTTCTCTATAAATTAATTATTAATATCAAAGGCATAGTGCTGTAAGACCAGCATATGGACATCTGTGTCATATTAACAAGGTTTTCTTGAAGCATTAACCAACTCCTTAATAAATGTTATAAAAGGTTTATGGAAGTTACCCCTTACAATCAAGATTAAATTTTATAGATTGTTTACAAAAAATTTTCTTTTGTTTTGAGATGGAGTCTCACTCAGCTGCCAAGGCTGGAGTACAATGGTGCATTCTCAGCTCACTGCAACCTCTGCCTCTCAGGTTCAAGAAATTCTCCAGCCTCAGCCTCCTGAGTAGCTGGGATTATAGGCAAGTACCACCACATCTGGCTAATTTTTTGTATTTTTAGTAGAGATGGGGTTTCACCATGTTGGCCAGGCTGCTTTCAAACTCCTAACCTTAGGTGATCCACCCATCTCAGCCTCCCAAAGTGCCGGGATTACAGGCATAAGCCACCATGCCTGGCCTACAAAATTTTGGAAAAAACTTAATTGGCTTCCTGCTCTTTTTATCAGGGCTTCTTGTTTGGAAAGTGAAGTCCCCTCTCTCAAAGAATGAAGGTTTTTGCTTTTTAAAAAATTGAGTTGGCCGGGCGCGGTGGCTCAAGCCTGTAATCCCAGCACTTTGGGAGGCTGAGGCGGGTGGATCACGAGGTCGAGAGATCGAGACCATCCTGGTCAACATGGTGAAACCCTGTCTCTACTAAAAATACAAAAAATTAGCTGGGCATGGTGGCGCGTGCCTGTAGTCCCAGCTATTCAGGAGGCTGAGGCAGGAGAATTGCTTGAACCCAGGAGGCAGAGGTTGCGGTGAGCCGAGATCGTGCCATTGCACTCCAGCCTGGGTAACAAGAGCGACACTCTGTCTCAAAAAAAAAAAAAAAAATTGAGTTATCACTTTGTTTAAATGAATGACTTTATAATAACCTGTAACCCTATTTTGTGTCATCAAGTGTTTTAAAGCTTTGATATCTTCAAAGTTTCCAAAATCAAATTATAAATTATATAAAAAGTTGATCCGTCAGAAGTTCTGGAGGCCCAGACTGGTGGGTAAGGGGTGGCAGTTGGGGACAGAGCCCTCAACCTGTGTGATCTGACACTGTCTCAGTGTAGACAGCGTTGGAACTGAATTAGAGAACACCAGCTGGTGTCCCCTGCTTGGTGTGTAGGGACGAAACGCCACACATTTGGTCACAGAAGTCTGCATTGATTATTGTTGTGTGAGAGCAGAGGAAAAACACAGTTAGAGAGAGTTTTCCCTACACAAAATGTCTTGGACATCTTTTGTGAAATTCATTCCTAAATTTTTTTTTTTTTTGATGCTATGTAAATGGAAGTTTAAAAAATTCATTTCCAATTATTTGCTGCTAGTAGATAGGAATTTATTCATTTATTCATTTATCTTTTATAGAACTTTTAGATTTTAGAGTGTAGCATGTGAGTACATAAGCTTCTCTGTAAGGAGAAAGCAATGTTGGCCGGGCATGGTGGCTCACACCTGTAATCCAAGCACTTTGGAAGCCAAGGTGGGCAGATCACCTGAGGTCGGGAGTTCAAGACCAGTCTGACCAACATGGTGAAACCCCGTCTTAATTTAAAAAAAAAATTAATTAATTTTTTAAAAAAGCAATGTTTATGATTAATCAGAACAAGGCTGTCAATGCTGCTTAGTTTTGGATGAAGATGAAGTTCTAAGCCATAAAATAATTGGATAATTTTAGTTTTTAGATTTTTTAAAGATCCAGCAGTAAGAATCTTTCCTCAAATGTATATCTACTCAGAAAGTTCTCAGATTCATTCAACAAATATTCATGGAGCACGTATACTATTTCACCAGGTACTATGCTATAAAGAAAGAGTTACATCAGTGAATGCAGCAGGCAACTATCCCTGCCCACATGGAGCTTTCATGGTAGAGGAGGGGACAGGTAATAAACACTAGCCATAGCCAGGAGCAGTGGCTCACGCCTATAATCCCAGCATTTTGGGAGGCTGAGGTAGGTGGATTATTTGAGGTCAGGAATTCAAGACCAGCCTAGGCAACATGGCAAAACCCCGTCTCTACCAAAAACACAAAAATTAGCTGGTGTGGTGGCGTGGGCCTCTGTTGCCAGCTACTCAGGAGGCTAAGGTGGGAGAATCGCTTAAGCCCAGGAGGCATAGGCTGCAGTGAGCTGAGACCATGGCACTGCACCCCAGCCTAGGTGACAGAGCGAGGCCCTGTCTCAAAACAAAAAAGAACAATAGGCATGCTAAACAAAAATTACATCATACGTTACCAGGCCATCAGTGCTATGGGGAAACACATAGAGCAGGGCCAGAGAGATCTGGGGGTGGGAGTAGGTTGCAGTTTCAGATAGGATGGTCAAGGTCAGCCTCATTATAGGTCACATTTGAGTAAAGACTTACAGGACATGAAGGAGCAAGTCATGAGACTATCTGGGGAAGAGCATTCCAGCAGAGGGAACAGCCAGTGCAAGTCTGTAAGTGGGGAGCTTGTCTGGAATCTTCAAGGAATGACAGTGAGGCTGGAGGGGTGTGAAGATGACGTCAGAGGGGAAGCAGAGAGTCAATTCACAGACAGTCTTCCAGGATTTAGGATTTAATTCCGGAAGAGACAGAGGTACAGTGAAGATATGAGTACAGTATTGACATAATGTGGTTTTGGGTTTTGTTTTTGTTTCGAGACAAGGTCTCGCTCTATCGCTCAGGCTGGAGCGCAGTGGGTTCATCCTGACTCAAGCAAATTTCCCACCTTAGCCTCCTGAGTAGCTGGGACTACAGGTGCACACCACCACAGCTGTCTGATTTGTTTTTAACAAAATTATCTGGCTGCTTTGCTGTCAAGGCTAGAAACATGAAGGGTAGGAAGGAGGCATTTGCAATAATCCAGGTGAGAGATGATCCTACCTTGGACCAGGGCATTAGTCGTAGAAATGGTGAGACGTAGAGTCACATAGATTGACCAGATGTAGAAAAAGAAGAGTGAAGGATGTCTTGAAGGTGTTTCACCTGAAAAAATGGAAGGCTAGCACTGCCGTCAGTGAAACGGGACCACAGGTAGAGCAGTTTGGGATCCAGAAACAAGGGTCAAGTTTTCTGTTTTGGACACATTGGATTTGAGATGCCTGTTAGACATCCAAATGAAGGTAGCCAGTAGACAGTTGAACATACACAGTTGGAGTTCAGAAGAGTGATATTAACCCTCTTCTCTGATAGAGGTGGACACTGATAATTCATTCATTATCAAAATGATGTCATGATTTTTGTACAACAACCTATTATTTCTGGAAGCCATATGAAGCAATCTCCAGAATCTGTCCTTCCATGGAGTATGTCAAGTTATTCATTAATTTTTGTTGGGTTTTTGTTTGTTTGTTTTTTGAGACGGAGTTTTGTTCTTGTTGCCCAGACTGGAGTGCAGTGGTGCCATCTTGGCTCACTGCAACCTCCACCTCCCAGGTTCAAGCGATTCTCCTGCATCAGCCTCCGAAGTAGCTGGGATTACAGGCATGTGCCACCATAACCAGCTAAATTTTTTGTATTTTTAGTAGAGACGGGGTTTCACCATGTTGGCCAGGTTGGTCCAAACTCCTGACCTCAGGTGATCCTCCCGCCTCAGCCTCCCAAAGTACTGGGATTGCAGGCGTGAGCCACTGCACCTGGCCGGGAGAAGGGTTCTTATCCACTCGCAGCTGCTTTCCAGCTTGGGAAAATACTTACAAAGACCTTTTAATTCAATCGTTTAAATATCTCTTCATCAGGTTCAAAATGCTCTCAGCAATTTCTTCAGCTGAGTTTACAACCTGATCATTGAGACCGCAAAAAGGTTTTCAGCATTTGTCTTAACAGATGACAAATGTGTGGGGATAGAGATCTCCTTCATAGGACCCAGAGGATGGCGCCGGATCTCGGGGGCTACAAGGGCAGCTGCTGCTTCCTGAGTGTTCTCTGCACACCATATCCTGTGCCAAGCACTGCCTCTGCATAAACACATTGAACATCACAACCATCCCAGGAGAAAAGTGCCGTGATTAGACCCAGAGAGCTGAGCAATCTGATGCTCCAAGAGGTAAAGTGATTTGCCCGAGGTCACACGTGCATGAATATTGCAGACAGGACTGAAATACTCTGAGGGACCACAGAGGTGTCCTTGAATCCAAGCTGCTAAGCTCTGCTCGCTCAGTGCAGTGGGGGCTGATTCCGGGTCAGGGGCGTTGGGGGCTCTAGCTTCCCTCTCTGAACCTTGGCTGAGGGCTAGGCCACCCAGCCTTCATTCTGGCCTCATGGGCCTGGTCTCAAGGTCCATGTCCCTGCTAGTCTGTAGTCCCCATGGAGGGGACATGGGGACAGGACAGCCACTGCTAGGTGTGTGTGGGAGGACAGTAAGGATCAAAAAGAGTCCCTCAGAGCCCCTGCTCCCATTTCTCCTTCTTTTCAGACCTCCTTCCTTACACCACCCAGAATGCCCCCCCCATCTACTTTTTAAAAAGAGGTAGGGGCTGGGCACAGTGGCTCATGCCAGTAATTCCAGCACTTTGGGAGGCCGAGGTGGGCAGATCACAAGGTCTGGAGTTCGAGACCAGCCTGGCTAACATGATGAAACCCTGTCTCTACTAAAAACACAAAAATTAGCCAGGTGTGGTAGCATGCGCCTGTAATCACAGCTACTCAGGAGGCTGAGGCAGGAGGCTGAGGCACTTGAACCCAGGAAGCGGAGGTTGCAGTGAGTCGAGATTGTGCCACTGCACCCAATCTGGGTGACAGAGTGAAACTCTGTCTCAAAAACCAAATTTTTTTTAATGAAAACAGGTAGGGTGTTGAGGGCAGGAGAGGGTTATGAATCATTTTTTCTGAAAAATCAGTTTCTCTCTGATGATCACCCTGATAATCCTTGAGATCCCCCCTCTGTTCTCCTCCCGTCACCACCAGCCCCATTCCTAGGAGATGGACAGACAGGGAGAGAGGAGGTCAAGGTGATCATGGAATTGGGGCAAGGCCCAGGGAAGCTGGCGGTGGGGAGTGGTGGCAGAGGAGGGTGGCATTCTGATAGGGGCCTTTCTGTTGAGTGTGAGATCCCCTCAGACTTGGGAGATGGATGATGCAGCCAGCCACAGTCCTCTTACCTATTTGTGTTTGGGCCTGGAAATTCGTGTCTAACATGGGCAGTTGAGCGAGGTGTACATCGCACGAGCACATTCAGCCAAGGAGGGACAAAATCTGGCTCTGTTCCCTCACTGCGGAGCTGCATCCAGCCAGAAGAGGGCGTGACTGTTTCTGAGTCACACAAACAACGCTCTATGTGCTGGCAGCCAGTGAATGTAAGTCTTAAAATGCTAGATACAAAGCTTAAGTGTTTCATTTTGACTGAAAACATATAAATGTGTATTCACTCTCCAATCTTTTGAAACGGGGCTAAGGCTTTTCTTTGAGGAGTCCACTGATCAGAATTCCAGTTCATTACTACAGCTATGATTCCCAGTTTTGGTGTCTTTAAAATGAAATGAGAACTCAAGACTTGCAAAATGCCCTGCATGCAGACTTCTTCTAGAGGATTTCTCTCTCACAGTTGCCCTGCTCGTGTCTTATTAGAGAGTAGTATTTTAACAACTTGCCAATACTGGGTCTTTTGCTTGTTTTTTTCTCCAACATTTTGAATGAAACATTTCGAACTTACAGAAAAGATTAAACCGTTTTACAGTTAATACCCACATATATCCCACCTAGATTCTACATGTAACATTTTGTTATATTTGCTTTATCAAATATTGACCTCTCTGTCCATCCATTCACATTATTATTGCTATTTAGACAGGTTCTCATGCTGTCTTTCAAGCTGAAGTGCAGTGGCACAATCTCAGCTCACTGCAGCCTCAAACTCGTAGGTCAAGCAATCCTGCTGTCTCTGCTTCCTGAGTAGCTGGGACTACAGGCACACACTGACACTTGGCTAATTTTTAATTTTTTTTGTAGTGGGGGAGTCTCATCATGTTGCCCAAACTGGCCTCAAACTTGAACTCCTGAACTTCTGTTTCTGCCTCCCAAAGCACTGGGATTACAGACGTGAGCCTCCTAGCCCGACCATCTTACTTTCTGATGCATTTCAAAGTAAGTTGCAAATATCAGTACTCTCCTTTCTAAATACTTCAATAACTGTATAATTTTTTTCTTTTTCTTTTCTTTTCTTTTTTTTTTTTCTTTTTTTTTTAGACATTCTTGCTCTCTTGCTCAGGCTGGAGTGCAGTGGTGCAATCTCAGCTCACTGCAACCTCTGCCTCCTGGGTTCAAGTGATTTTCCTGTCTCAGCCTCCCTAGTAGCGAGATTACAAGTGCATGCCACCATGCCCAGCCTCAACATCTGTATCATTAACCAGAGTTCAATATTTGCTGATGTAAAAGTTACATGTCAGCTGGGTGCAGTAGCTCACGCCTGTAATCCCAGCACTTTGGCTGAGGAGACAGGCAGATCACGAGGTCAGGGGATCGAGACCATCCTGGCCAACATGTTGAAACCCTGTCTCTACTAAAAATCCAAAAATTAGCCTGGTGTGGTGGCATATGCCTGTAATTCCAGCTACTCG
This sequence comes from Saimiri boliviensis, assembly GCF_048565385.1. Taxonomy (NCBI): domain Eukaryota; kingdom Metazoa; phylum Chordata; class Mammalia; order Primates; family Cebidae; genus Saimiri; species Saimiri boliviensis. The sequence continues at coordinate 101,673,331 of NC_133457.1, read as the reverse complement.
GAAGGCTGAGGCAGAAGAATTGCTTGAACCAGGGAGTCGTAGGTTGCAGTGAGCCAAGATGGTGCCATTATACTCCAGCCTGGCAACAGAGCAAGACTCTGTCTCAAAATAAATAAATAAATAAATACATACATACATACATACATACATACATGTTGTGGAAGGCACAAATCTTAAGTAGATCATTCTGAGCCTTGGCAAATTCACACACCTGGGTAACCCAAACCTGTATGAATATAGAAAAACAGCCTAATGCATGGCAAGGTGACACCATCTTGAAGAGAAACAATGATGACTGATGTTTGACTCCCGCATACCAATGAGCTCCTGTAGCATAGACAATCCCTCATAAACAGACAATGCCTATAGCATAGGTCACCCCTCATAAAGATGTTTATCTAACTTCCCAGTGCTCATGAGTTTCAAAAGAAAGTCTGAGACGTGACCAGCTGCACAAGCTTTTCCCTAACAGCTTGCTATAAAAAGGATCTGGAGGGAAGGTGCAGGAAGCCATCATCCTGAGGCTGCCCAAGATGTTGCTTTGATTTGTAAATCCCTATTAAATGTTTCTGAGAAACTAGATTTATTTGCCTGTTAATTGGGTCTCTCAGCTCCCTTGGCCTTCCTGCTCATGGAGAAACAATGAAGATGTAAAATAAGGCCATCAATCCAGAAACTTCCTCACGTCTCTTCCCAGCAATCCCTGACCCTGCCAATCATCGTTCTGACATTCTACCAGGGATTAGTTTCACCAGTTCTAAAACTTCATATGAATGGATCAGATGGCACGCACTCTCTTCTGTCTGGTTTCTTTCACGCAACATAAATGTTTTTGAGATTCATCTATAATCTATAATGTTTGGTCTGTTTCTCTTCTGTTTTTTTTAGTTTGTGTATTACATTTTTTTTTTCTTTAGACAGAGTCTGGTTCTGTTGCCCAGGCTGGAGTACAGTGGCGCACTCTTGGCTCACTGCAACCTCAGCCTTCCCACGTCAAAGAGATTCTCCTGCCTTAGCCTCCCAAGTAGCTGGGATTACAGGTTTGTGCCACCACACACAGCTAATTTTTGTGTTTTTAGTAGAGATGGGGTTTTGCCATGTTGGCCAGGCTGGTCTCAAACCCCTGACATCAGGTGATCGCCTTGCCTCAGCCTCCCAAAGTGTTGGAATTACAGGTGTGAGCCACCATGCCCAGCTTGCATATTAAATTAAATTGGGTGGTTGTAATGATTGGATCAACAGCCATAAACAGGTTTGTGAACAGGCATGGCTGACTCTCGGTGAACTTGGAGTTGTCTGAGCAGGGCAGGGGCTCCTGCACACACCACAGTGCACCAGGTGCTCAGAAGGGCACCATCCCTGTTGCTGTGTTTTACAGGGGACTGAAGAGCATTGGATAAGTAGAAGTTGATTTAAAGGAGCTTCTACCAGTTTGTTTGTTTTTATCTCTTTATGGAAGTATAACTGACATACAAGGAACTGTACATATTTAAAAAACAGAGTTTGGTAAGTTTTGACATGTGCATACATATACCTATGAAATTGTCACCACAATCATGATAATGAACATATTCATCACCCCCAAAAGTTTTCTACTAGTTTTTTAGCTACCATTTTTAAAGCATTTATTATGTGTCAGCTTAATGCTAAATATTTTTTCATGTATTTTGTGATTCATACTCACAGCCACACTAAGAATTATCAGCCCCATTTTACAGATGAGGAAACTGAGACATGGGGAGACAAAATTATTTGCCTCACTTTCTGATCACACACTTCCATGTGTAGTCAGTTCTTTCTCTTTTTTGAACCAGAGTCTTGCTCTGCATCTAGGCTGCAGTGCAGTGGTGCAATCTCGACTCACTGCAACCTTTCCCCTCCTGGCTCAAGCCATTCTCCTGCCTGAGCCTCCTGAGTAGCTGGAACTACAGGCGTGTGCTACCATACCCGGCTAATTTTTTTTATTTTTATTTTTAGTAGAGATAGGGTTTTGCCACGTTGGCTATGCTAGTCTTGAACTCCTGACCTCAGGTGATCCGCCCTCCTCGTGCTCCCAAAGTGCTGGGATTACAGGCATAAGCCATTGCACCCGGCCATGTGTATTCAGTTCTGACAGTTTTTTTTCACACTGCTAAAATTGGAATTTTGATGAAATATAGAATAAATAGAGAAGCCATGGTTTTTTCTTTTTCTTTTAATTTCTTGTGAACCCAAACTGACAGAAACCATGATTTTTAAATGAGTTGTTTCGTAAGTTTTTAACTTTCATTCTGAAGTAATTTCTTTTTTTTTTTTTTTCTTTTTTTCTTTTCTTTTTTTTTTTTTCTTGAGACGGAGTTTCACTCTTGTTACCCAGGCTGGAATGCAATGGCGCGATCTCGGCTCACCGCAACCTCCGCCTCCTGGGTTCAGGCAATTCTCTTGCCTCAGCCTCCTGAGTAGCTGGGATTACAGGCACGTGCCATCATCCCAGCTAATTTTTTGTATTTTTAGTAGAGACGGGGTTTCACCATGTTGACCAGGATGGTCTCAATCTCTTGACCTCGTGATCTGCCCGCCTCGGCCTCCCGAAGTGCTGGGATTACAGGCGTGAGCCACTGCGCCCAGCTCATTCTGAAGTAATTTCTAACTTACAAAAACAGTTATGAGACTAGCACAAAGATTTTCCGTATGCCCTTCACCTCGAATTCATATATTAACATTTTGCCATATCTGTTTTTAAAATCTCTCTCTCAGATAGATAGTGTAAATGAAAAATAAAATTCTGAGTCCCCCACCCCACCCCAAACCATCTGAATGGACTTCCTCCTCAGTCAGGGCTCTTAAAATTTAACTAGAGAGACTGTTTTGAGGTGTGATGGGAAGTGGGGTCGAACATGCCTCCTTTCACCTCACTGGATGAACATCAACACAGACTTTAAGTCTGATAAGAAACATTTTACAACCGGTTCTCTCTGGAGCCTGCTTCCTGAAGGGTTCCTCTGCAAATTAGAACTTTGGTCTCCACAATATCTTAACCCAGACACTCCTTCCTACTGATTCCAGGTCTTTAGTTACACTCAACCAATTATCAACCAGAAAATTTTTTTTTTTTTTTTTTTTTTTTTTTTTTTTGAGACGGAGTTTCACTCTTGTTACCCAGGCTGGAGTGCAATGGCGCGATCTCGGCTCACCGCAACCTCTGCCTCCTGGGTTCAAGCAATTCTCCTGCCTCAGCCTCCTGAGTAGCTGGGATTACAGGCACGCACCACCATGCCCAGCTAATTTTTTGTATTTTTAGTAGAGACGGGGTTTCACCATGTTGACCAGGATGGTCTCGATCTCTCGACCTCGTGATCCACCCGCCTCGGCCTCCCAAAGTGCTGGGATTACAGGCTTGAGCCACCACGCCCGGCCTCAGAAAATTTTTAAATCTATTTATAAGTTGGAACACCCTATTTCCCTGACTTCTGCTTCAAGTTGCCCCACCTTTCTGGACCAAACCAATGTATTCCTTTTCTTTTTTCTTTTTCTTTCTTTTTTTTTTTTTTTTTTTTTTTTTGAGACGGAGTTTCGCTCTTGTTACCCAGGCTGGAGTGCAATGGCGCGATCTCGGCTCACCGCAACCTCCGCCTCCCGGGTTCAGGCAATTCTCCTGCCTCAGCCTCCTGAGTAGCTGGGATTACAGGCACGTGCCACCATGCCCAGCTAATTTTTTTGTATTTTTAGTAGAGACGGGGTTTCACCATGTTGACCAGGATGGTCTCGATCTCTCGACCTCGTGATCCACCCGCCTCAGCCTCCCAAAGTGCTGGGATTACAGGCTTGAGCCACCGCGCCCGGCCCTTTTTTGTTGTTGTTGTTTTTGAGACAGTCTTGCTCTCTTGCCCAGGCTGGAGTACAGTGATGTGATCTTGGCTCACTGCAACCTCCACTTCCCAGGTTCAAGCAATTTTCCTGCCTCAGCATCCTGAGTAGCTGGGATTACAGGCACGTGCCACCATGCACAGCTAATTTTTGTATGTTTAGTGAAAACGGGTTTTCACCATGTTGGCCAGGCTGGTCTCAAACTCTTGACCTCAAATGGTCTGCCTGCCTCGGCCTCCCAAAGTGCTGGGATTACAGGTGTGAGCCACCATGCCTGGCCAAACCAATGTATTTCTTAAATGTATTTGATTGAAGTTTCATGCCTCCCTAAAATGCGTAAAACCAAGCTGCACCCTGACCACCTGGGGCACATGTTCTGAGGACCTTCTGAGGTCTGTGTCATGGGCCATGGTCATTCATACTTGGCTCAGAATAAATTTCTTCAAATATTTTAGAGTGTGACTCTTTTCATCCAAGATAGATAGACAGATAAGATAGATCTGAATCATTTGAAATTAAGTTGCAGACATCATGCCTCTATTTTTCTAAAGATTTCAAGTGAGGCCAGACGCGGTGGCTCAAGCCTGTAATCCCAGCACTTTGGGAGGCCAAGGCGGGTGGATCACGAGGTCAAGAGATCGAGACCATCCTGGTCAACATGGTGAAACCCTGTCTCTACTAAAAATACAAAAAATTAGCTGGGCATGGTGGCACATGCCTGTAATCCCAGCTACTCAGGAGGCCGAGGCAGGAGAATTGCTTGAACCCAGGAGGCGGAGGTTGCGGTGAGCCGAGATCGCACCATTGCACTCCAGCCTGGGTAACAAGAGCGAAACTCCGTCTCAAAAAAAAAAAAAAAAAAGATTTCAGGTGAATAAGGATCTAGTCTTACGTAACCACAGCATAATTATTAAAATCATTTTTAATAAATTATTAAAATTATTAAACTCCCTCTTCCCTGCCAGGGTCTCAGCACAATTCTGCTCAACCAACTTCAAGTTTTATCAGCCTCTGCTTTGTCCATTGATAGAGGCTTGACACTCACCAGTGAGTTATACCCAGCCCTTCCCATATCTGAGGCTGCTCCATCAGACCGGGTCCCAGAATGAAATAACATGGAGCAGACACCCGCTGAGCTACCATGCACATGAAGCATGAACGAGAAAGAAACATCTGTCACCATCAGCCACTGAGGTTTTGGAGCTGTTTGTCCCCGAAGCATAACCTAACCATTCTCTGTGCTAGGTTCTGGAAGTACAGCAGGAACCAAGACAAACAGCACCTGCCCTCATGGAGCTCACAGTCTACTTGGGAAGACAGATGTTAATCAAATGAGTAATTATTTAGTTATAACAATGCTAAGGGCTACAAAAGTAAAAGGACCTGGTACCCAGACAGCATCTGCCAGGAATGCCAGCTTCATCAGAAAAATCAGGTAGGGATTTTAAGAAAGCAACATAAAGCTAAGACCTTAAGAGTGAGCTGGATTCAGCCAGGTGAAGGGCAGGAAAGATCCTCCAGCAGAGGGAACAGCATGTGCAAAGACCCTGAGGCAGGAAGGGAGCCTGCTGGGTTCCCGAGCTTTCCAAGTTTGTGTCTTCAATTGCCTCTCAATTCCATGAACCCCAAAGTCCTGCTGATACATTTCCCTTGTACTTAAATTAGCTGTTTTCCACCAAAGGAATTAAAGGGGTATGCTTAGTATTTTAGGTATGAATTTGGGGCCACAGTTTCTGTACACTCTTGTGGGAATCACATTAACCTGAGTCTTTCAAATAAATTTCCACCTCAATGGACTCATTTGCCAGAAAGAAGTTCCTATTCTAATGCATCTTGGGCTCATCTGGCTTCTACAAGAAATAATCAGAAGTATCCTCTTGAGCAACTAAGTATTGAAAAGCACTCTGATTTCCTTTATCCTTTTGTTGATTCTTCAGAAAGAATCACTGGCACTGTCCCATACAATGGCCAGGGCAGCAAAAGCCCAGGGGTCTCTTTGAGCAACACTGATACCTATTACTGCCTCCCATTCCTGTGTCGGGGTCATCTCCTGGGATAATCTGAAACAAACAGAACAAAAAAGATTCTCCATCCTCTGGGCAACTGAACTCAAGATAGTCTGCCAAAATCTGCTCTTCCCTAGGTTTTACCCATTTCACTAAATCCATCCATTTTTCAAGCCAAAATTCCAAGAATGATCCTTGAGTCCTCTCCTCAACCCGTCAAAGAGAAAGGAATCTGAGGAAACGCAGAGGTGCAGAGACCAAAAAAGCAGGTCAGTGTGACTGAACCTCTGAGAATGAGAAGGGAGCAACTTGAGTCATGGTCATATCACACAGGGTCTTACAGGCCAAGGAGAGAAGTAATTGATTGATTTTGTTAGTGGTGGTGAATCCATATGGGTCTGCAGCAACCTCAGTTCTTGCTTCTTCAGAAGACAGCATTCAGTTGAGGTGGCCTAAGTGAGAGACTGAGGCAAGTTTCCAGAGCAGGAGTGAAAGTAACCACCCAAGGAGTTTGTAACCGCCCAAGGGGTTTGTAACCGCCCAAGGGGTTCACCTTGCTTGCTGCCTAGACAGAGCTGATTCATCAAGACAGGGGAATTGCAAACGAGAAAGAATAATTCACGCAGAGCCGGCTGTGCAGGAGACCAGAGTTTTATTATTACTCAAATCAGTCTCCCCTAGCATTTGAGGAGCAGAGTTTTTAAGGATAACTTGATGGGTAGGGGGAAGCCAGTGAGCCGGGAGTACTGATTGGTCAGAGATGAAATTACAAGAAGTCGGAGCTGAGTCAGTTCCTAGGTGGGGGCCACAAGATCCAATGAGCCAGTTTATTGGGTCTGAATGGGGCCAGCTGATCCATCAAGCACAGGGTCTACAAAATATCTCAAGCACTGATCTTGGGAGTAGTTTAGGGAGGGTCAGAATCTTGTAGCCTCCATCTGCATGACTCCTAAACCTTAATTCTAAACTTGCGTCTGTTAGTCCTGCTAAGGCAATCTAGTTCCCAGGCAAGAAGGAAGTCTGCTTTGGGAAAGGGCTGTTACTGTCTTTGTTTAAACTATAAACCATAAACGAAGTTTCTCCCAAAGTTAGTTAGGCCGATGCCCAGGAACGAGCAAGGACAGCTTGGAGCAGGCGTCCCCAAACTACAGCCCGCGGGCCGCATGCGGCCCCCTGAGCCCATTTATCCGGTCCCCCGCTGCACTTCAGGAAGGGGCACCTCTTTCATTGGTGGTCAGTGAGAGGAGCACAGTATGTGGCGGCCCTCCAGCGGTCTGAGGGACAGTGAACTGGCCCCCTGTGTAAAAAGTTTGGGGACGCCTGGCTTGGAGGTTAGAAGGAAGAGTCAGTTAAGGTGGATCTCTTTCACTGTCTCAGTCATAATTTTGCAAAGGTGGTTTTCAGTTTATTAAAAAGCTTCACAGCTGGAATGGAAGGAAGTGCAGTACACTTGGAAGAGGGCCACGCTGGCGACTTAGAAAGTCAAGTGCATGGTTTGACCTTTGACTTGGGGTTTCATACATTGGCATGCTTCCGTGCTTGCATTACTTCCCGCCTAATTCTTCTCTTGGGGTGGGCTGTCTGCATGCACAGTGGCCTGCCAGCTATGTTTTGTATCGATTTGTCTCCCAATTGAGAAAGAGTAATTCATGCAGAGCCGGCTTTGCAGGAGACCAGAGTTATATTATTACTCAAATCAGTCTCCCCGAGCATTTGGGGAGCAGCGTTTTTAAGGATAACCCTTGGGAGGGACCGCATGCACAGTGTGTTTACTGGCGTCGCGCACATGCTCACTTGAGGCATTCTTCCCTTACCATTCAAGTGTTCCTAGAAGGCCACATACCAGTTAAACGCCACCATTTTTGCCTCATAGTGTGAGTTCTTGAGCCCACTCACCCAACTCCTGTGATCTTATCAGGAAGCTGCTTATCACCAGTTTCAGGTGTTTCTATTGACTGTCTTCCTGACGCCAGCTGCAACCAATTATTATTTGACAGGGACAGTTTTAACAACCACCTGACCATCACCTGATGGTCGCCTGACAATCCTGGTGGGTGGGGAGGCAGGGGGAAGAGCCCTGCCACCCTGACCATGTCTGACTACCTACCTACTGAACAATTTAACCCACCAAGTCCTGACAGCCCTGCCTCCATAGAAAGTCACAAACTAGCCTACTTTCCTATATCATTACTGCCTCCATGTTTAACCAAGCCACTGCCACCCGGACACCTGCCTCCACCTCCCCACCTCCCAACTTCCTCTCTTGCTCTCCAATCCATTTACATCAGCTACAGTGATCTTTTAAAAATGCAGATCAGATCAGATCACTTTCCTCTTTAAAACCTGCCACTGGCCTTCCCCCCACCTTTTTTTAGGAGGATTTAGATGGATTGGAGAGCAAGAGAGGAAGTGAGAAGAGAGGGTGGGGAGGTGGAGGCAGGTGTCTGGTTGGCGGTGGCTTTGTCAAGCACGGAGGCAGTGGTGATATAGGGTGATGGGCTAGGTTGTGACTTATTTTGGAGGCAGGGCTGTCAGGACTTGCTGACTGGTTAAATCAATCAGCCTAAGCTGTGAACTAAAACAGTTCACACAGTTTTCAGTGTCTGGCACACGGTAAGAGCATAATATATAGTTACTGCTTATACCACTGACAGGTTGATGAAAGTTTAGTAAGATCAGCAGTTCCCCATTTTACCATTAGGTGTCACGACAGACCCGACTAAAATAGCAGCACTTGCTTCCTAGGTAAGGAAGCCCTGAACAGTCTGGAACAAAAGGGCCTTAGAGTTGGGAAGATTTCCCCATGTCAGGAAAGTAGGTCAGGGATTTAAACCCAGTTGTCCTGCCACCTTAAAAGCCATGGTGAGGAGAGGCCCTCCCTGCCAGGGCACCCACAGTGCCTCCTGTCCCCAGGATAATTTTACATATTTGTAATAATAGGTGACTAAGCGTGCTAACTATGTAACCAGTGCTATTTTTTTTTTTTTCTTTAAGAGGAGTTTTGCTCTTGTTGCCCAGGCTGGAGTACAGCAGCATGATCTCTGGTCACTACAACCTCTGTCTCCTGGGTTCATGTGATTCTCCTGCCTCAGCCTCCCTAATAGCTGGGATTATAGGCATGCACCCCCACACCTGGCTAGTTTTCACACTTTAAAGTTGTAGAGGCGGGGTTTCACCACGTTGGCCAGGCTCATCTCGAACTCCTGATCTTAGATGATCCGCCTGCCTTGGCCTCCCAAAGGGCTGGAATTACAGGCATGAGCCCCTGTGCCCGGCCAACAAGTGCTATTCTAAGTATTTTATAATACAAATTCATTGAATCCCCACAAATGATTACATGAGGTAGAACCAAATGTGTCCCCATTTCGCAGATGGAGAAATTGAGGCACAGAGAGATTTATTAACTTGCTCAAGGACATACAGCCAGTAAATGTAAAATGGAAATGGACCCTGGCATTCTGGCTGCAGCCTGCACCATCCTGGAACTTATTCCATTCTCTGGTCACCTTGGTAATAATGTTTTTTATCCCTTTTTAAATCTCTTGATGTCACACAGTTGAATTTCCTGAATATATAAGTCTTGGTAAGGAAATAATGTTGATTTTTTAAAAAAAATAACTGTTAAACAGAGTGATGTATAGGAAAGCAAGTATTGTGATTTCACAAAACATTGTTCTATTCATAACAGAACCATTTCCTGATTCTTTATCATTTAGCCCCAGATTGGTCATCCAGTCCCAACTGAATTCCATGGACCACATTACCAGCTGACTCAGAGGCTTGGAGGATAAATGACAAAGGCAGGAGCTCGGTCTGGCCTTTCAATCAACAGTTAATGCCTTATTCATTCAACAGTTAATGAATTCATTCAACAGTTAATGCCTCTTCCTTCCTGCCAGACCCAAAATGAGCCCTGCCCTCCAAGAGCTCAAGGTTTCACAGGGGTTAACAGACAGGAAATGCACACGCACTGGCATTGCATATTGCCCATCTCTCCAGACTGTCTGCAGTGTCTGTAGACAACATCTGTATTATTTTTTCTTTTTTTTTTTTTAGACAGGGTCTCACTCTGTCACCCAGGCTAGAGTACAGTGGCACAATCACGGCTCACTTGCAGCCTCATCTTCCCGGACTCAAGCAATCCTCTCACCTCAGCCTCCAAGTAGCTGGGACCACAGGCACGCACCAGCATGCCCAGATAATCCTTTTATTTTTTGTAGAGACAAGATTTCACTATGTTGCCCAGGCTGGTCTCAAACTCCTGAGTTCAAGTGATTTACCCACCTTGGCCTCCCAAAGTGTTGGGATTACAGGCATGAGCCACCATGCCCAGCTCTTATTCTCTTTTCTATCTTCCATGCCTAGCACAGTGCTAGGCACATTTTAGGTAACCACAAAATATTTCATGAATGAATACAAAGGCTTCATGGAAGGGGTGGCATTTGAGTTGGGCCTTTGAAGACTGGGGCATATCTTGACAGATAAAGACAGGGGAGAGGGGACACCCCCTCAAGAAGAGTGACAAGGTCATTTTAGAAAGATCATCCTGGGCTGGGCACGGTGGCATGCCTGTAATCCCAACACCTTGGAAGGCCAGGTGGCCAGATCACCTGAGGTCACAAGTTTGAGACCAGCCTGGCCAATATGATAAAACCCCATCTCTACTAAAAATACAAAAATTAACTGGGTGTGGTGGTATACACTTGTACTCCCAGCTACTTGGGAGGTTGAGGCAGGAGGATCACTTGAACCCAGGAGGCAGAGATCACAGTGAGCCAAGATCACACCACTGCACTCCAGCCTGGGCAACAGAGTAAGATTCCGTCTCAAAAAAAAAAAAAAAAAAAAATTATTCTGGGTGGAAGATGAAGGTTCTGGGTGAGACAGGCGGCAAGGAGACCAGTGAGGAGGCTGCTGCAGCGTTCAGGGGACAGAGAATGGTGGCCTGGACCAAACTTCGGCAGTGGGGACAGAAAAGGCCTGAAGGAAATTCAGGAGGAATGGGCAAGAGTTGAGGAGTATAGAGCAAGAGGGAGCAGGAGTCATGGGTGACTGCAGGTATCTGGTGGGTGGGAGCAAGCTGGGGAGGCCTTGGTAGGAAGCTGAGTTTGGCTCAGCAAAATTTTAGGGCAGAATGACCTTCCAGGCCCCGCAAGTCACAGCCGGTGTTGGTGATGTTTCCACAGCCTGGAACTGAGCTGGGAAGGCGGAGCAGTCTTCAGCTTACAGAGGAAAGGACCCAGCTGAACGTGAGGGAGTTCCATGTGCAAGAGAAGCCCTGCCTCAGCTTCCCCAGTTTTCTGCCCCCCCCCCGGGAAGAAAGGGTTGGCCACGAGGCCCTGTACATGCTAACACTCAGCCTGAAGGTTACTGGAGGGTGGTGTCCCCGAAAAACAGATCTGATCCTTGTTTAGCAGCATGTCACATTCCATGGGCAAGACCCTTTCATCTATTTTTCTTGTTTTTGTTTTTGAGATGGAATCTTGCTCTGTTGCCCAGGCTGGAGTGCAGTGGCGTGATTTCAGCTCACTGCAACCTCTGCCTCCCAGGTTCAAGTGATTCTCCTGCTCAGCCTCCCAAGTAGCTGGGATTATAGGCGCCTACCCCCACGCCTGGCTAATTTTTGTATTTTTAGTAGAGATGGAGTTTTACCATGTTGGTCAGGCTGGTCTCAAACTCCTGACCTCAGGTGATCCGCCTGCCTTGGCCTCCCAAAGTGCTGGGATTACAAGCATGAGCCACCATGCCTGGCCCCTTTCTTCTATTTTTCTTGAGGTATAACATACATAAAGTACATAAAGCCCCGTCTTTTTTCACCCCAGCGCCCCGAGACAGAGTCTCACTCTATTGCCCAGGCTAAAGAGCAGTGGCATGATCTCGGCTCACTCTAGCCTCCACCTCCCAAAGTCTCCTAGTCTCATAATTTTTACTCGATGAATTTTCACTTATGTAATCACCAGCCAGAAGATACAATCCTTCTGGCACCCGAGAAAAGCTCCTCTTGCTCCTTTCCCACCCCTACTCCTGACCTGACCCAAGTAACTACCATTTTGATTTCTAACTTATGTGTTAGTTCAGCTTCATATAAATAGATTCATATGGGATCTACTGTTTTGTATCTGGCTTCTTTTAGTCCACATACTATATGTGAGATTAACTGGTGGTGTTACATGTATCAGTTTGTTCTTTTATATGTAAAACGCAGTATTCCATTGCACAAACATGCCACAATTTGTTTATCCATTTGCCGGTGATGGACATTGAACTATTTCCAATTTGAGCTATGAACATTCTTGCACAAGTCTCCAAGTAAACACAGGCACTCATTTCTCTTGGGTATATACCTAAAAGTGGAAATTCCAGGTCACAGCATAGGTATGTGTTTAGATTTTATAGATACTGCCAGTTTTCCAAAATGGCTGGACCAATTTCCTCTGCCGCCAGCAGTCTGCAAGCATTTGTTGCTTCGTAGCCTCTCAACATTTGGCTTTTTCTTTGTTATTTAGTTTTTATTTCATAATCGTAAACTTAACTCTGCAATCCAGCTAGGCATGGAAGGGAACAAGGAAAACATGGAACCCAAAGGGCGTTGCAGAGTACAGGGAGAACATGAGATTCTAGGATACTACCAGCAGATAGGGCGGAGGGCACTCTCCAGAGCTACAGAAGGAATGGTCTGGTGGTTAAGTTGAAACACAAGTTGCACTTATTGGAGTTGTCCACAGTCAGCAGTGGTGACCTTCTTGCTGGTCCTGTCATTCCTGGACCCAAAGCACTCCATGGCCTCCGCAATATTCATGCCTTCTTTCATTTAGCCAAAGACCACATGCTTGTCACCCAACCACTCAGTCTTGGCAGTACAGATGAAAAACTGGGAACCATTTGTGTTGGGTCCAGCATTTGCCATGGACAAGATGCCAGGACCTGTATGCTTTACCATGAAGTTCTCATCATCAGATTTCTCCCGGCAGATGGACTTGCCACCAGTGCCATTATGGCATGTGAAGTCTCCACCCTGACACATAAGCCCTGGAATAATACTGTGAAAGCAGGAACCCTTATAACCAGAAGTTTTCTCTCCAGTGCTCAGAGCATGAAAGTTTTCTGCTGTCTGGAAACTTGTCTGCAAACAGGTCGAAGGAGACAGGGCCCGAGGGCTCACTGTTGACAGCAATGTCGAACGCAGTGGGGCTGACCACAGCTGAGGATAGTATGGGGATCCCGGCAGCATCTGCAAAGCCAGCTCTCTCTTTTTCTAAGCACGGGCTTCCACTCCAAGACTCCTCTTGTCATTCAGTGTTGGATCCTGGGTGTGGATGCCACGGATGCACTGATCCTTTAGTCTGTAAGCAGCAGGGTGTGGGAGGCCATATTCAGGCCTGTTTGAGTCTCAGCTAGAGAAATGGACACCTCTTTGTATTGGATGTGACCCCAGGAACTGGCTAGCCATCTTGTGGCCATGAGCATGAAACCAACCCAAGGACAGCAGAAGATAAAATGAACCTGGGTCCTTGATGACACTACCTAACCGCTGAGTGGCGGGCTACTTATTTTTTTTAAGCCAATTGATGTAGTTGTTTTTTTAACTTGCAACATAAAAGACAAGAGTCCACCAACCTTTATTCCCAAACCCCAATGGCTCCATTTCTGTCCTCCACAGCATCAGCCCCACTGAGCACTCCCTCCTTGAAACCTCCTCTCTAGGACCCACGCTCACTTGGTCCTTTTTCTACCCTACTGGCCACTGCTTCTCAGTTTCCTTTCCTTGACCCTCCTCTTCTGCCCACTTTCTTCTCTACCTTCCTTCGAGTTCTCACCCAGCACCATGACCTCTGTGTTGATGGCCCCCAAATACGTTATCTCCAGCCCCAGCTTCTGTTCTGAGCTCCTGTGTCATAGACACCTGCCTACTCACCCTCTCGGCCCTGCATGTTGCCTAGGCATTTCAACCTTAACTTCTCAAAGCCAAACTTGATCTTTGCCCTCAGTCTTCCTTTTTCAGGCTTTACTGTCTTGACCAAGGGCTCTTTTACCCTTTCATTTACTCAAGGCTAAAACCTAGCGAGGTGTTATTGCCAATGCCTCCACACCCACCCAAATCCAATCTTCCATCCTTCCTTTCACCTCCCCAAACCGCTACCCTGAGTCAGCATGAGCTTATGTCTGGAAAGCTGTAACCACCTCCTAACTCATCTCCCTTCACCCACTCCTGAGTGCCCTCCAAGCCAAGCGGCCTAACTGGCCTTTCAGAAATCCAAACTTGATATCCTTTCCCTGATGAAAATGGCTTCCCCTGACTCTCAAGACAAATTCAGTATGTAGCCGACTTGTCTTCCATGCTCACCTCTCACCCTCACTCTGCCCCTTCTCAGGTCCGCATCTACAAGATGTTCTTCCTGCCTAGAACATTTCCCCGCTCGCTCTTGCCCTGTACCACTCCTAATCGCCCTTGGTTTCTCAACCTAAATGCCATCTTCCCAAGGAGGTTCCACCCTCTGCCTACATTAAGACTCCATTAATTTCTCCGAACACTCTCTACTTCCTCTCACAGTACTTCCCATAATGCGTAATTATGTGTTGATCAAAGTCACTAATATACGGTAATTATATGACTGTCTCCCCGCCTACCTGCCACTAGACTGGTAACGCCTTGAGGTCAGGAACAGACCGAGGTCACCCACTCTACCCGCCCTCAGCACTGCGCTTGCGTACAGTAAGCGCCCAAGGAATATGCTTGATTAGCTAATAAATGACTACACGGTCTCATTCAAGCCCCATAACAGCCGTGAGGTGGGCATTTCATCAGACAGGAGGAGGTCGAGTCGGGGCGGGCAAGTTGGTCGCCCGCGCCAAGTACAGGGCAAGGGGAGGAGCCGGGACCTGACCCAAGGCCGTCCCAAGTTCTGAGCCCGGACCTTTCCGCTCAACCCTGGCCGCATGATGAAACGCCACGGAGGGACTGGACTTTGAGCCACGAAAAGGTCTTCCCCGAGTCCACGGACCGTCCACGCCGGCCAAGGCGAAGCTGGCTCGCCCGCAGGAACGCAGCCCTGCCCGCCCCGAGCTCACGGAGTAAAGATCACAATCTGCTGCATATGCATGAGGGGACCGGGCCGCGCTTTGAGGCTGTCTATGTTACGCCTGACAAAAATTATTCGGGTTTGAGGATCTCGGCACCCCCACAGTTTTGTAAAAGTCCGTACAAAGCCCTCAAAGGTGGTCTGTGGGGGATACTGAGGGGCGATGGGTCGAGGGTAAGGCCTTTCTTCGGGCCGTGTGATCAGGCGTCTGCGGTAGGCAGCCCGATCCCAGGATGGGTCCTCGGCCTGTTAACTAGAAGACGAAGGGGGCGTCTCCCCAGCTTCCTGCGGCGTCGGTGGCGAGCTGAGGTGGAGGCAGGCTGCGGCAGACGGCGGCAGTGGCGGCGACGCCATGGCAGGGCTTGCAGGTACCGTGGCGTCAACCTGCTTGGGGCGGGAAGAGAGGCTATCCATGCGGCCGCGCCGCCATATTGTCCCTTCTGGGTCACCTTAGGCGTCGCCGGGTCCCCGTCACTGGGGTTTTCCTTCCGCATACCGGGGAAGGGAGGGTCCCCCTGTCCGGCTTCAGGAGATTGCTGTGCTGGGACCTAGCCTGGGCCTTGGGGGTCCCTGTCCAGCCCGGGGGTGGGTCACGGGACTCCTGGGCACTCGCTCCGGCCTCCAAGGTCAGCGCCTTTGCAGGATGAGGCAGGCAGAGCCGGGGACGCAGGGCTGGGGAGCGCGACGACCATCTCTGCGGCCCCGAGTTCCACGGCAGGGTGCCCAGCGTGTGAGAGGCCTGTCACTCAGTCCCTATCAGTGCAGTTGCTTTTTTTTTTTTTTTTTTTTTTTTGGTGGTGGGGGGTCGTGGGGATGAGGGGAGAGTCTCCCGCTTGGGGCCTCTCTTCAGTGTCTGGGGTGATAGGCTGACGCTCTGCAAAGAATCGCGGGAGCTTCTTACTCCCTCCAACTTTGCATCAAGGATGGGCACCCGTTCCCTTTCCTTCTATAGACGTGGGGAGTGGCCCTCAAGGGCAGCTGAAGGAGCGGAATGCCTGGCACACTAATGGCCTGGAAAGGAAGCATGGGGGATGGGGGACAGTTGCTTTTTCCTTCCCCTTTCCAAATCTCCTTTAGTTTCTTTCCAGGCCTCCGTGTTCCATTTCAGCGCTAATGATGTGAGACTGGGGTCTGTCCTCGGAAAGAAACAACCTTTCTGTTTATAGGTTTGGATCGTCTTTATCCCTTTCAGGGAACTGGTGTGTTGGGAACGGCTTCTCTGCCCTGCCTGACATGGTCCAGTCATCCCGTCGGCCTTCTGGACGGCAACACCAAAGCTGGAACCAAAAAAAAAGTTCCAGCTTAAGTGCTGATGTGAAGTGTTAGCTCTTGTTTGCTTGTTTGTTTTAAATCAAAGACTAATTAATGTCAAGCAAATCTGTTAAAAGATTTGATCACTGGAAGCCTGGTCGGTTTCCAGTGACCAGGTCAATTCCATATCTGAAATTGGTCTTGTTAGAGTTGCTGCCAAAAACAGTTTAACCTTTAATCTGTAATATGTTGTTTCAAAGAGGAATCTGGGTTAAGCTGTCTTTTTTTGTTGTTGTTCTCCTATCTTTGAAACACATGCATTCCATTTCAAGCCTGTCCCTGTATGATATACCAAGGACCATGCGTTGCCTGCCTCTCTGACTTCCTGCTCTGGAAATGCTCAGGAATCTGGATCCTGCTGGGGCTGGGCCCTGTGGGAGGGCAAGTGGGGGCGGGGAGGATAAATGGGATCATTCCCAGGGAAGATGGTGACAGCCTGTCTCTGGAGCATATAGAGAAAGTCAGGTCACTGGGGGAAAAGAGATTGTTGTTTGACTAGTGTTTTGTGTATGTGCATGAGTGCACACATTTAAATCTCGGGAGAGGGGGAAGTTAACTGCAAATTCAGAATCTCTCTTTGGGGTGTTGGCTCCTGAGGAGATACACATTTCAAAATAGATATCTAGTAAATGGCTCACAGCAAACCTGCTCCCCCATCCAACAATAATCTGTTGCCGAAGCTCAAGGAACTTGCCCCTGCCCTTCCCTGCCCTGACAGCAGACGTCTCTTTCTTCAGTCACACTTCAAATATTCCACAGATAAAGGTAACAGTGTCACATAGCACCCTGCACCCCTGAATGTCATGGTACCTAAATCCGCCCCCTCTGGACTTAACCTCAGCTGATTCGGCTAAGAAACCAGCATCATGGAGCATTAGTCCCGGGATCTCTCACCTGTTGCTGGAGTCCGACAGAGCCATTCCCAATACCCTCCCAACTCATCTGCTCTGTCCTTGGTCTTGTGGGGGCAAAATCTGGTAGCAACGACAATTTAGGAAAAGGGGACATTCAGCACTGTGACTAAGGTCTCTGCAGTATAACACTAGTCATTTTCAATTCTTCCCATTGTTGTCTATCATAATAAAATGTTTAATGGTATAGTTTGTGGAAAAAAGTTTTCTAAACAAGGTGTGTTTGGACCATCTAGGCATTGTGTGGCATTGCACTGGGTGGAAAGTGAATGCATTGTTTTCTCTGGTGGGTTAACTTTGCTGCCAGAACATGAGGTTTTGTGGGTGGAGGACGAAAATGGGGAGTGGACATTGCACATTGAAGCCCACATGTGCAGGTGCAGGCCACCAGGGCAGCCCTTGTCTGGGAATCTGTCATCTCACCTTGCTGCACTCACAGCCCTGCTGATGGATGGATAGATGTAGGAAAAGGGCTTTGCCAGGATTATATGGAAAGCTCTGCGGCTACCAGCAGCCTCTTGTCTTCTAAATGGGAGCACAGGAGGTGCTGTGTCCAGAGCAGCCTTATCATGCTGCTTTGGCCCACCTCCCTGAACTCTGCTACCTTGTCACTTGGGCGGAGGTTAGAGCATCAAGGGCAGTGGGGCTGTGGGCACACCCCTCAAAAGGGTCAGCCTTCATTGAAAACACATGTTGAAGTATGTTCATGATTCTGTGGGTTTAGTGTGGAAAACCACAGAAACTCCCAGTTTTGAGGCCTGCCAAGATACAGGATTCAGAAGGGCGGAGGTGTGAGCATTGCCTGCTGATGAGTCACTCTGGGGCAAGAGGAGACCTGCCATACCTTCAGGCTATGGTAGCAGCTATAGTCACCCAGCTATAGAAGATGAAGTCTCAGATTGTACATCCTCTCTGAGTCCTGATGAGTCCTGATTGCCACTGTGATGTCAGAGTTTCTAGTATGTTAGGGTTCACTGGCATCTCAGAGGCTCTGTTAGAGGGGGAAACTGAAGATGAGGGGTGTAAGGTGACATGTCCAGTTTCCCTAGGCTGATTGATGGCAAAGCCAAGACCAGAACCAAGATCTGTACCTCCCCACCCCTATAATTCTCCTTTACCGAATAAAGTTTTAGATGCGTTTAGATAGAGGTGCTGGTGATTGGGCTAAGAAACTTAACGGCTCACTTAGGAGTGGGAAACCTGATCAGGCTCATGGGGGCAAGGTACTTTGTGCTCCAGAAGTATTTGTGACAGCTGTGACTAAGAGATTTGAAGAAGTGGCAGGAAGAGACATTTATGGCCTCAACTCCCTCCCTTGGTGTTGACCCAGGAACAGATGTGTAGTGACAGGGACACATAAAGCCAGAGACAAGGCTGAACAGGCGGCAGGGCCATTTGGTGAGACAGTCAGCTGACCCCGTGTAGAAAGAGCCCTGACTCACTGGGGAGTGAGGGAGGGAAGGCAAGTCCGAGGCCGAGCAGCCAACCCACCATGCACCCTGATGTGATTGCAAAGGAGAGCCCAGGGGCCAGGGACCTGGTAAGCATCCCTAAGAATAAGGAGGCTGGTGCTGGGAAAGGCAGGAACCCAGTACTGGGGAGAGAAGTTTCTGGTGTCAGGTGGGGCCAGGAGCCCCTGCAGAGTAGCAAGGCCAGGCAGATTTTCTTTGTGGTGGTCCTGGTGGGTATGGGGCCTGCGGCATTAAGCTGGGTGGAGAAGGCACCACAGCACACTTCTTATCCCATACTCATTGTCTAAGTTTGTGTCCACCCTGCCCAGTACTCCTTTCCATGGGGCTCCTGGATGGAGACCTGGAGTAAGACTGTGTTCTGAAATCACCCCCTTGGTCCCCAGCACCTCTGTGGAAGGCTACTCCCACCTTTTCCCCTTCCTCTCATTTTTCTCTAAGTGATTACCTGCTTTTGGCCCCTTATCTTAGAACCACAAGTAGAGCATCTATCCCTTCGGGGAGGGGAAGTGTCCCTTATTCCAGGATCACAAGTGAAGATGTCAGCCTTTCTCTTTGGGGGGGGAGAGATGGTCCTTTACGACAGGACAGAATTGAGATGGGGTTGGGTGTGTGAGGGGCCCAGCTTGTTGCAATTTAAATGGCCCTCCTTTTCCTCCCTCCCCCAAGTAGTGTGCCTCTTCCACAGTGGGCACATCAGCTGAGTCTTAGAAGTGTGTGTTGATGCCGCTAAAGAAATCACAAGAGACAAAGTTTTGGTGCGCCTCCACCGCCCCGCAGGGTCCTGGGACACTGTGCGAGACAGGGGAGGTACTTTTTTTTTATTTTTTGTAGAGGTGGTCCCTGTCCTCCAGGAGCTTACAATCTAGCTGGGGAGACACAACTAATGCACACTTAAACAATCAGTACAATTAGCGATTACCACAATATTTACCACAACTGCGTGAGACCAGGGAAAAGCAAGATCAGTGAGGGGCAGCGGGGTTCAGAGAAGGTGTTTTAGTAAAGATGGGATTCATTTACTTTTGCTTCTTGAATAGTTCCAAATCAAATGACACATTACTTTGGAGTAGGGTGGGCTTGGGAGACAGTGAGAGGGAAAGGGGAATTGAGGGAGCAAATGCAGCAAGGCTGGAATACAAGTGCCCTAGGCAAGGGACAGTGAGAGGGCCCCACTGTATTTCTTAACCCCCTCCTTCCTCAACTGTGCCCTCCAGTCCCGCCACACAGGCACGTGGTTGGTGCTGCACCAAGATTCAGGGCTTCGGCTGGCGATGTCAGAATGTCCATTCTGCTGGCTGGTGTGGTGTTTGGATCTCCGTGGTGGGGCCTGCTGGCATGGCCCTGGCTTCGGGGCTGGGATGGTGCCGTCCCGACTTTGTCCAGATCAGAATTCGGTGCCTATGCCCAGATCTCAGGGGTGTGCTCCCCCCATCCCCCCGACCCTGCCCCTTGGTGTCACCGGGCAAAGGGGTTGGGAAGGGATCTGGTATCTTCGTCATTGTCAGTACTGCTTCTCTGGGGGCCTATTGGCCCCTCACTGACCTTGCCAAGTGCTCCTCTGTCGAGGGAGCACAGGGGACCCCCCATTCCTGCGCGGCACTGGCTCCCATGCTGGCGGAGATGCACAGGAGCACCTGATGATACGGCCGCCCAGGGCTGGGAGCTGGGGCCTCAGTTGGGGGCCCGCTGCCTGCGCTCCCCCAACACCTGCCGCCCGGTCCGCGACACGGTGTACGCCAGCTTCTGCAGGGAGTACCTGAACACCTGTGGCAAGAAACCCAGGACCCACCCTTAGTGGAGAGCACCCGCAGCATGTCAGCGTGCTGCCGTGCCCACCCCCGCCCCACCCGCTGCCCCGCCCACCCATCCAGCGTAGGCTGGAGAGGCGGGCGCGGGCGCAGCTTGTCCACGAGTCAGGGCAGCTGGAGCTTTTCCAACTGTGCTGAGAGCTGCATGGCGGCAAGCTGATTGGACCCACAACTTAGGTATACCTCACTTCTTGCAATGGGCTGTGTCCCTGGAGGATTTCGAAAAGCGAATCCTACCCAGTAAATGCAGCATTCCAGGAACACCTTGAAGGAAATACGCGATGCCTTTGGCAAAGGATTCCTTTAGCAGGGAATTCTTCCTGCTAAGGGAGCTTTTAGGTAAATGATTTTACGGGCAAAGCACATTCTTCTGATTTATTTCTTTTTACACAAAGCGCTTTCGCCTCTTTTTGATTTTTTTTTTTTTTCATAAAGCAATTGTCCATTTTTGGACGCGCTTTTTTCCCCTTCTGTTTTTCTCTCGAGGGGCTTTTTCTTCTAATTTTTTTCTTGAAAGCATTTTTGCTCGATTCGCTTTTTTCCGTTAGCTCCCTTTTCTAATTTTTTCCTGCAGTGCGTTTTTAATCTAATGCATTTTTTTCTGCCAAGTGCTTTTCTCCGATTTTTCCTGCAATGCGCGTTTTTCTCTTTTCCTATGAATTACTTTTTCTGTAACCGTTGTGGGTTTTTTTTTTTTTTTTTTTTGCGAGGTAATTTTTATTTTTTTCTGAAAAGTGCCTTTTTCTAACTTATTTTTTGTTCCACCCCCACAAGCGCTGTATGTTTTTTAAAAATAAAATTTCCCCGCAATGCGCAATTTTTTAAGGTGGAAAATTTTCAATCTGCGAGCTGTAAAGTCTTGCAACACAGTAGTGCCCCGCCTCCCTCCTGGGGTCGAGTCCGGTTGTAGCGGGTTTTTCTTACCGCGTAGGTCGCTAAAAAGCCTGGGTGATCATCCGCAGCGGTCGCCCGCCGCGCCCCGAGTCTTTGTTCCCGGGCAGGCGCGGGCGCACTAGGGAGGGTCAGTGCGAGGAGGACAGCGTGGGGAATGGGCGGGGGGCGTGTGGTGCCGCTGGCGGCACTTGAACAGGCAGGGATCGCGGCAATCGGAATAGGACAGGTCTGGGAGGCGGCAAGCGCGACGCGGGTTGCGGGTTCTGGGGACGTGAGTTGGGAGCCCTCTCCCACCCGAAACCCCAGCACACTTACCTGCAGCAGCACGCGGAAAATGTACCAGCCGATGATGAGCAGTTCAGCCGAGGCTGCCGCCACTGCCGCCATGGTTCCAAGCGCGGTAGGTCGGTGGTCAAGAGAGAGGTTTTGCCGAGATCCGCTGGTCTCTCGGAGTCCGCTGTTGGGCGCACTGCCGCAGCCGCGGTGGCCGCGCCTTAAGTACCCGCCCGCCACCAAAGTGCGCATGCGCGCCTTGGTGGTGGGTGTTTATGAGGAGGGGTGGCGGGGGGCGCTCCTCATTCGCCAGGAAAGGAAAAAAATAATCCATCTGCTCTTTTCCATACCGACCCCCGCCTCCTGAGTTCCATCTTAGCCCCCTTCCAGAAGATTCCGCCGTGCTTGCTTTTGGATTTTGCTTTAAAATGGAGGGGTACCACGACTCTGGGTAGAGTACCGGGCGAGGATGGGGGTGCAAGTCTCTTGGTGTGGCGCCCTTCTCTCCAATCCCTGGCCTGCAAATTTGAGCTCAGTCTCCGGTGCCACTCCACAAACTACCTTGGAGATGGATGGAAAACCGAAATTAGGGAGGGGCCATCTGCCCCATAGAGCAAAAAAAATTGGTGCCCCTTTCAGAAGCCTTGGCATACATAATAGGCCCGTGGTCTGCGCTCTTTTCCTAATATTGAATGAGTTTTAAGCGCAGATCCTCTGCTTCGTGAGGGTCCCTGAGCGCGTAACCCATCTCTGATTTTTTACATCCCTCTTCTTACGGTAGCGGGGAGATCGGATCTGCGGTGGAGGTCGCAACCATAGGGAGCCGAGCTAGAGCACCGCGCTTTGAGCGCAAAAGCAGTAGTTACACGGCATCTGTGGGAGGGATACAGGAACGATTGGCGCCCTTCGTTTGGGCGGAAGGAATGAGCTCTATGGAGAAGTGGTTGGAATATGCTCGGGGATAGTTTTCTGCCGGACAGTCGGTCGTTTCGACTTCTGTCTTCCGCTCCCCTCCCACAAGGCTTGGTAGGTCTGCCTTGGCCGGCGGGGTTCTTTGTACCCGTTGTGCTGGGCGGCTGGATCACTGAACCGGGTTCGCTACCGCTACCGGAGGGTTATGGCTACCGCGGCCCCATTTCCAAGTGAGGCAAGTCCCTTTCAGACCGCCCGTCTTGCGGGTCCCTCACACAGCCGGGCGGAAAGACCGGAGTGTGGTTTGGGAGCGTGATCCCCGCGCACCGGTGGCCCACCGAAAGCACCTCTTTCCAACAAGCCGACTGGCACAGGGGCCAACTGGCATTTGCCCCTAAGTGAATAGAAAATTAATTTTCATTAAAAGCTCCTAGAGGTCAGGTTCTATACAGTGCCAGCGGCAGATGGAGGTTTAATGATCCAAGCGACTTCAGTTTGGACAAAGTAACATAATGACTTTTTTTCTGCACTGACTTTGGGAGAAGTTAGCAGGTTCTGGCAAAGTGATGCCAGGCTATTTGAAAAAGGCAAGCTCAGCCGAGACTGCCATCTTAAAAATGTTCGTGGTGCCGCTGCAGCTGCCTGAAGATCCTTTGCCTGTCGTCTGGTGGCCAGCAGTGTGCTGCTGCTGCTGCTAACAGCTTTAACTCTCCACTCAGTGCCTGAGCACCTTAAGGCTAGGAGAGATGCTAGATGCAGAACCTGTCCTTACCATGTGGGGGCACAGCAGGGAGCCCTTGGCCTTCCTTTGGCAACCACTGGGCGGTATTGTGAGGTCTGGGGCCATTGAGGACGGGCTGCAGCCCCAGGAGGCGATACATGATCTCTGCTGGGCAGGGCCCAGGCAAAGCCAGTCCACTGTGTGAAACCGTGCCAAAGAGCCCTCTCCCCAATCGTAGGAGAAGCCCCAGGGAGACATCCCAGGAGGCTTTCCACATTAGTGACTTGGAGAGGAGTAGAACTTCCATGGGTGGGCAGGGAGGAAAGGGCATTTCACATTTGCTGTTGTTAACCATGATCCATTTTCCCAAATAAGTATACATTCTGTTCCTGTTTTTTTTGTTTGTTTGTTTGTTTGTTTGTTTTTTTTGTCTGTCTGTCTGTTCTTTGTCTGTCTGTTGTGTTGACTTTTCTCTTCAGGATCCCTGCTGCCTTGGTGATCCCGGGCTGACAGCCAGAGAGCACAGCGGCTCAGCTCCTGGAGAG
Organism: Saimiri boliviensis; assembly: GCF_048565385.1. NCBI lineage: Eukaryota > Metazoa > Chordata > Mammalia > Primates > Cebidae > Saimiri > Saimiri boliviensis. The sequence goes on along the minus strand of NC_133457.1, from coordinate 101,649,552 downwards.
TGAGGGTTGAAGAAAGCGGAGGGCAGCCGCCTGCGCCCGCTGGCTCCCATTAGGTCGGTTCCTGCAGCGGTGCCCGGCAGCCTTGGTGAAGGCCCTGCCCGGCAGAGATCATGTATTGCCTCCAGTGGCTGCTGCCCGTCCTCCTCATCCCCAAGCCCCTCAACCCCGCCCTGTGGTTCAGCCACTCCATGTTCATGGGCTTCTACCTGCTTAGCTTCCTCCTGGAACGGAAGCCTTGCACAATTTGTGCCTTGGTTTTCCTGGCAGCCCTGTTCCTCATCTGCTATAGCTGCTGGGGAAACTGTTTCCTGTACCACTGCTCCGATTCCCCGCTTCCAGAATCGGCGCATGATCCTGGTGTTGTGGGCACCTAACGGCCTGCCCTGTTAGCTTTCCAAGGAAGCAGAAGACGGGAGGGGAGGCATTGACATAGGTCATAAAGCATTGGAGTTTCAAATCCCGCCGCCTTGCGGGTGTCACATTCCTGACGGCGCCTTTTTGGCCTGTGATGTTTTATCCTTATAATGTGAATAATGGCACTGACCGGTGCTTTTATTGTAAAATCCTATAGTCGTGGGTGGTCTTGTGGTTGTGTGTATTCTGTCCCCGTCTAGGTCCTGGCTGGCGGCATGGCCACACCCCTCGCCTCATTACTGTGAGGAGTCTGGGCCCATCCTGGTCAACTGCCCCAGCATGACCTGGGCAGATAAATGCCAGTCTCATTGTCACCTCTGTGAACCCTCCTTGTCAGGGTCTCCTTTCTTCCCATAATGTTATTGACTCCTCAGTCCCTCTCCTGGTTTCCCTTTACTTCTCTCCGACCCCTTTCCTTTTTTGGGGAGTACCTGTCCAAGACAGGGCTCATTTTTGCACTTATCTCGAATTTGAAGAGATTGCTGACGCCCGAGAGCCTCGCTTTTTCATCCTTCTTTCCTTGTTCAGCAGGCTAGACAGATACGTGTCTTGACTGTTTGTTGTCCACAAATCTTCAGTATTTTCTCTGCTTCATTTTTAAGAAAGGAAGCAACAGATAGATGTTGCTCTTTCGCCTGGGTGTCTGGGCTCATGCTTTCCTGCCCAGCCTCACTTCCTTTGCCCTTCCTCCTGCCCTTCTCAGCTGTCCCAAGGAGGGGCCTCATTTTGTCTTCCCGTGCATGCTCTTCAGCATTGAAGTATGGTGTGTTCACGTAGTTCTAGCAGTCCCCAGCTGAGTGAATGGGCGAGTACCTGTGTGTTTCATAACAGCCGTGATCCCCTTGATGTTTGGATATTTTTTGGTGTGCCCTGTGTGTGTGTGTGTGTGTGTGTGTGTACAAATACACATGTATATTCCTTTTAAAGAAGCTTTATCGAACGTGTTCTGATTTTGAGGTTTAGCAATAGCTAGCTATATATAGTTGGTGCCGCTACAGTTTTATTTAGCATGGGGATTGCAGAGTGACCAGCACACTGGACTCCGAGGTGGTTCAGACAAGACAGAGGGGAGCAGTGGCCATCATCCTCCTGCCAGGAGCTTCTCCGTTCCTGCGCATATAGACTATACATTATGAAGAATACCCAGGAAGACTTTGTGACTGTCACTTGCTGCTTTTTCTGCGCTTCAGTAACAAGTGTTGGCAAACAAGACTTTCTCCTGGCCCCTGCCTACTGGAGACCAGCATGTCTGTCCTTTCGGTCTGATCCATCCATCTCTCCCTTGCCTGAGGGGAAAGGGAGGTGGGCCAGGCAGAGAACAGAACTGGAAGCAGTCCATCTACGGAATGGGACTGTGAGGCCATACTTGTGAAACGTTTGGACTGCTATTCTAGAGCTTTTATTTGGTGTGTTCGTTGCACAGCTGTTTGAAATGTTTAATAAAGCTTTATAAACTTTACTTTGTGGTTTTATGTGGCTGCAGTCCATTTGGGTCGTGGTATTGGATTTCGGAGTTGGTGGGGGCAGGGGGAAGCATGGAGGGGCTGAGTCCTTGGCGCCAGAGTACCTTAGCCCGAAAATTTGATCTGCTTTCTGGAGAGCAGATGGTGGGGGTGGGGGAGGGGGAGCAGGGGACAGGCCAGGCGGTGAACAGGAGGGAGTCTGAAAGTTTTCAGAGATGAGACATTTGCGTTTCTCAGCTCCCATGGCTTCTCGCCTGAAATTGTTTCCCTCCATAGGAGATTTGAGTAACCGATCCCTTGACAAACAACTTAAGACAGCTGGAGCTCTAATCATCAAGGATTTTTATGGTGCTGCTTTTGAAGTAAAAATAAAGTGAAACCCCTTATGGCATTTCAAGTGGAAAAATAAATAAGATTGGCTGTCCAACCAGCTGGACGTAAGGTGAATGGCCAGAAGTGCAAGAGTGGTATGGTTCCATGTCGTAGATAATGCACGTGCTCCATGGCCATGACCTTTGAGACAGTGTGGGCTAGTTTTTCAGGCCCTGTGCTGGGTGTTCACCTCTGAATCTCCTTCTAGAAAGCACAGTGGGAGTACTGCCTGTCCAAGGCACAGGGCTGTTGTGAGGCTTTATTGAGTCACAATAAAGGGCTTTGGTAATTTCATAGACAATCACCTGTTTTACCTAGGCTTTAAACTTACTGCTATAAAATTGAGTGTGATTTTCTCCCATTCACATAAGTCTCTCCATTGTCACTTTATCTCCTTTTTCATTCTTGGTGTTGCCTATTGATGCTTTCCCTTGATCAAAACTTGCCAAAAATTTGTCTATTTTAGAGGTATTTTCAAAGAACCGAACTTGTATTGATCATATCTACTGGGTACTTCTTATCTGATTCTTTTGTGCTTTTATCTCTGAATTCTTTTCTGGGTTTCTGGATAGATTTCATGGTTCTGCAAAGTCTTAACAAGCTGAGGAGTCATACCTGGAAAGGATGGTTTGTTCAACAAACGTTGAGACCCCGTACTAGGCTTGCTGGGGATTTCAGGAGCAAGATTCAGGCCTGACTCTCCAGGAGCTCATGACTGTAGCCTAATGGGGAGACTTAACAAAATAGACAATTGCAAATTCCAAAATCAAAACAAACAAACAAAAAAAGGCTTTTGTGTCCCTACTCTCCTGTGGCGGCACCTGGATGATAAATGAAGCCAAGAATATTGCTTATTTTGCTCTTCTTCAGAAAGCAGCTCTCTGTTTTAGGTCAAGCCTGCTTAAGAGTCAGAAACAGGCCTCCCTCTGAAAGATTTGTGGCCCTTTCTAGCAGGGAGCCTGCAGCCCACCCCTCCCCAAAGTGACTGCCAAATCAGCATTCTGTTGCTCCACAATGCTTCCTACCTTGCCAGGTACCCATCCTCTCTTCCTGACCTGCCTTTTAGGAAAATGAAAAGTAGATACCTTTTCTGGAAAAGAGTAGGGGCAGCAGGCCTTAGAAAAACATGCTGTGCAGTTCCATTGGTCACTGTGGCTCCTAGTATGAAATGGTTGCCCACATGGTACCTGGTAAGCACAAGATGCCACAAGACCTAAGTCTGGGCTGCTTGAGGAACTGGTCCTTGCCCTGCTCTGGGCCCCAGTTTCCATATAGGTAAAATGTGGTCTTTGGAGCACGGTTTTTCTAGTCCGAATATCCTGGGAGTTCTTTCTCCCAAGATCTAGGGCAGGCCTCCCCAGACTTTTTACACAGGGGGCCAGTTCACTGTCCCTCAGACCATTGGAGGGCCGCCACATACTGTGCTCCTCTCACTGACCACCAATGAAAGAGGTGCCCCTTCCTGAAGTGCGGTGGGGGGCCGGATAAATGGCCTCCGGGGGGCGCATGCGGCCTGCGGGCTGTAGTTTGGGGACGCCTGGTCTAGGGTCTCCCTGGACCCATTTGAGGATGGTAGCTGGGCTCTGAGTAGGTGGCAGTGCACTTTCAGGATAGCATGTGCCTTATGTTTTAGTCAGTGTACCATGTGAGCCTAGGTATTTCCTCTGTCAGGAAGCTTTCCTGGATTTTCTCTCCCAGGAGTTCTACTTGCCTGGATCATTTCAGTCAGCCTTCTGTTGAGTGCTGCTGCTAGTGTTAGGCAGACTTCCCCTTCTGCAGCGACTGAGTTCCTAGAGGGCATGGCTCATGAGGACTCCTCTTGTCTCCCAAGAAGGCCTGCAGTGTCAATTATTTGGCAGGTGTTTGTCAGAATTCCATGCAGGAATAGGCCTTGGGTCTACAGGGTAGACAGTTCCTGCCATCAGAGAGCCCTCCAGGCTAATGGGAAAGGGCACGGCATTGAGCAGATAATGCCAGCGATACACAACTATGGACTGTGTCAGTTCCTAGAAGAGAGGGTCTAAGAGGGGACCTAATGTAGACCTGGAAGGATTGACCTTCAGGGGGAGCCCTGAAGAGCAAGTATAAAGGTTTGAGCAGTGAAGTAATAAATTATATATATATATTAACCATCTAATCAAGCATCTCTGCTTACAGATGAAGAGATTGGGATGAAAGTAAAATGAAGGACCACCACTATCTGGCTGCCCTAGAATCAGAAGCCAAAAAGGCTTTTGGGGATAAAGAAGTCAGTCTACCTAAGGCCAGAGAACTGTTGGGAGACACAAAGGGATCTCATCACACTAAGGCTGAGATGCTGGTGGCAGCCCTGAAACTCAGCCCTCAGAACTCTTCATTTTCAATCGACTTGGAACCATCACAAACAAGGGTCTAATGGGAGTTGGGGAGTAACCCAGTCAGAACAGCCTTTAAGATGGAATTCCGTCAGGAAGGAACAGGGCAGCATGTGAGTGGTGAAAGGAGCAGGGCCACAGAGAGCTACTGCCTTCTCTAGATCACTGGGATCAGGGAGAAGTAGACCTAAGGAGTGAGTGTGGACAAGGAAGGGACGGCAGGAGAAAAGGCAGGCTGGGGAGGAGGAAGCAGTGAGAGATGTTAGAAGGAAAGCCAATTCCTGTCAAATAGCTGCAGGAAAGGAGGCCAGAGAAGAGATGTCACCTGTGTCCGTTCAGTGGGCAGAGCCAGAACCCTGTCTCCTAGCAGCCAATGCACAGCTTACTCCCCAACCCACCAAAATGTGTGAAAGGGCCACCGTTCTGAAAAGAGGAATGACTGAAGAAGTGCTCTCCTTGATGGAAGATGCTCCTGCCTGGGGGACTTGGCCAATGTCAGCCCAGCAACCCTCCCTCCCCAGTATCTTCCTGAAAGTTCCAGGAAGAACAGAGTTTGATCTGCCAGGCTTCAGGGGGAGAATGAAGTACGTTGAGAAAAACTTCGATTGTAGAGCAGGCTTGAGGTAAGGAAGAGAACCTGGCTAAGCAGCAACTGAAGGCCTCAGATAGAAGCCCTGGGTCTCCCTTTGGGATATTGGAAAAGGCCTCAGAGCTTGGGCCCAGATAGACTTGAAGGACTGAGGAAGCTTGGTGCAAGGCTTCAGGGAGCCCCAGGCCTTACGCCCTGCCTTTGTGACTGCACCTCACCCATCAAATTGAGACCTACCACCACCACAGCATCTGCCTCAAGGCACAGTCTCCACAAATGTTACTTCCTCTGTTTTATGGCCCCCTGCCACTGGCCTTTACTAAGCTCCAGCCCGTTAGGAATATGATCTGATCCTCCAGCTCTCCCACTCATTCATTCACTTGAGGAGCATTTGCCAGGCTCTTTTCCAAGCTCTGAGAAGCTGGTGCAGCATAAGACCATGCCCTCCTTGAGGAACTCAGATCAGCAGGAGGGAGGGCACTGAGTCATTCTTGTGGGAAGATAATACCATGTCATTAAGGCTTTAGTGGAGTTAGGGAGAGATAATTTGGGAGACCATATCTCAGTACGTCTGTGTGAGTTCATTAATCATTTTTTTACTTTCTCTGAAGAGTCAGTATCCTAAAAAGGAAAACACTGAGGTGCAGCTTTTTTTCTAGGAGACCAAAGTCCTCAGCTTGAGTCTCTACTTAGCCACCGGCTTGCCCAGCAACCCTCTGTGGATTTCCCTCTTTTGGAGAATAATCCCTGTCTGTCTAGCCTCCTCCCAATGAGGAATCAGAGCAGGCATATGTTTGAGAGTACTTTGTCAAATATCCCAAAGGGTCAGATATGCCCCTTCTCCAAAGACTAATCCTCTGGGTGGTTCTGGCTTCTCACTCCTTTTCCTGGACAGCTTGTGTAGAGCCTGTACTTTGACAACTCAACACCTCTTCCAAAGCCAAACCCTCTGCCAGCCTCGTGCCCCACACCAATAGTGGTGACCCTCCAAGGAGGGGGCAAGGAACCACGTGACGTTGCTCTCCTCTCTAGGCCTGTTTCCCCATTTATAAGTCAAGGAGGGGGCTGGACCAAGAAGTCTTTAACATTTCCAAAGCTGTCTTCTGTGAAACATCAGTGACATTTATCCTTGTTATTTTAGTCTTAGAGATAGTGATTGAAAGGGTATTAAGACAAGTGTTTAATCAAAAGATCTTTTGCATTAAAAAAATAAACTTTAAATCTCTTGGGTGCAGAACTGTCAAGGATCTCAGCTTAGAGCCAAATAAGACATGGAAGGGTCTATGAGGCAGGAAAGACAGACAAAGCCCTTCAGTAATTCCATATTGCTATGGTCCCAGTCCCTTGGCTTGGACATCAAGGCCCTGCACAACCTTTGCAGATAAGGGCTTAGTCTTTATTCCTTTACCAAGCACAGAACCTGTCTGACCAGGCCTGCCATGGTACATGCTGGTTGGCTGACCCGGTGGCTAGATGGATAGGTGGCTTGGTTGCTAAGAGTCCCTAAGTAATTGGGTGACCTAGTCTTTCCTAGAAGGAAAGGAATTCAGTTTGCCTCCCAAATCTCTTGGCAACTCTGAAGTAACAGATTATTTTCCAGCCTCCAGACTAGTATTTTGTACAAAGATATGTGAGAACCTTATAAAGGGTTACATAGCCTGGCATCCTCGCTGTGGCAACAGCCCACATGTGGTTTAGGTGTAGCCCCTCCAGGTGGTAGATAACCTGTAAGATCTGGAGGAAGGTGGGCTCCTGAGTCACTGGTAAGCTGAGGGGAATTCCCTCTGCTTCCCTCTTTCTACTCTTCTCACACCCTAGCCCTGGATATGGCACTGTCTACCCTGGATATGGCACTCCCCAGCTTTCACACTTTGATGAGTGTCTCTCCATAGGCTGGCTGGCAGAAGTGTCAAGCGTGGACCACTGCTTCACAGGGAGTGGACTGAAGCTCTGCTGAGAGGTTTCTCCAACTTGCCCAAGAGTTCACAGTTAGGCCAGGCTGGACTTTGATTCCTGAACTCTGACCACAGACTTAGCTGGTCCTCTGCGTTGCTCATTTTCCATTTCCATCTTCTCCTCCCCTTCTAGATCATGAGTGTATTCTTTAGAGTCACAGTCTGAGAACTCCCTGCAGCCCTGCCTCACTGCCACACACACCCATCTGAGCACATCACTGAGATTTAAGTCCTTTGGTCGTATTCCCTCAGATCACTCTGAGGAAAAACCTGCCTCAGTCCAACCCCCAGATCCCAGCTGTAATACTGTGGGGGTTAGACTACTATTCACAGATGGGCTGGGCCATTTGGGGGCTGCTCTTTGGTGGTTGGCTTTTGGTTTTGTTTTTACTTACTGGCCAAATAGGATCCAGTTCTTATTTCTACCGTCAGAGCCATTTTTATGAATGCCATATGGTTCCATTTTGTACTGACAGGAACTGGGGACCACAGGCGCATAGCACACACCACAGCTACTGTGACTAATAGCTCTGGCAGCTGTGCCCTCCTAACAATCTGGGCATGCAGTATGAGTGATGTTCAGAACCAGAAAGATTGGATTGGGCCTCCTGATCCCTGGTCGTGACGACACCACTGCACCTCTAGTCCTGTCTCTCCAGTCCCTTGATCTTTCCCATATCCATCTCCTTCTTTTCATTCTTTTAATCCATCTCTTGCTAAACAGTCATACCAGATGTCTCTCTGCGTCCAATCTGACCCCTTTCAACCCATCAACCAAATGGCCACGGTTGGCCATCTTTACCAGCTTAGGTCATCTTCTGTGGCTCTTGGCTTAACTTTGTCCTTCCCTATTGCCTAGAGGATGGCATTCTCTCTGTTAATGGAGGACAGCATTTCAGTCTGGTTCCCACCTTCCACTAGGTGTTCCTGCTCTGCTTCTGTAGGTGCCCAGCCAGATGAGCCCACCTGTCCTCCCGGAAGAGATGGCCCGTGTCATATGAGAGTCCAGGAGATTGCCCAGGGAGAAGGTGTGGAGGGAGGGGTTTTGAGAAGGAATGGGAAGTCTCTCGTGGTAAGCAGCACCAGCAAGACGACCAAGAAGAGGCAGTTGGGCTGGTCAGTTAGGAGGTCTTGTCGTATTGGGGTTGGCAGAGCAATGGAGACAGGCATCACATCACCATGGGAAGAGAAGAGAATGAGAGGAAGAAGTGGAGATGAGAGAACGGATCACCTCTTCCAACTATGAAAGGGAAGAGACAGATAAGTTGAGGTGACCCGTTTGGATTGTTCTTTTTTGATTTAGCTAATATTTGGCCTGTGCTTTTCTGGATCAGGCCCTGATGAGCATTTTGTCAACAGTACCTTTCTGAAATCTTCAGAGAGCATCCTCGAGTTGACATGGTTTTGCCCACTATACAGAAGAGCTTCAAAAGATGAAGCCACTTGCCAAGATGGGGGGCAGAGCTGGGATTTGTGCCCCATTTGGTCATCTTCCCGAGCCTCACTTTCACCACTGTCCTTGTCTTCCCTGTGGTTGTGAGGGAAAGTAGAAGAAGGAGGTGGAGGGCTGCCTGCAGTTAGGGAGCTGGGGCAAAGGCACCAGGGAGGCTCCCGGTGCTCAGATAGGACTGGAATTCTGGGACACACCACTTTTCAGAGGGGGAAAGGACCAGGGAAGAAAAAGGCTATTTTTAAAAGCAAAATAGGAGATATGAGCCCATTAAAAATGAGGAGGAAAGGAATAAATGTGAACAAGTATCTGAGTGGAGGACCTCCTCTAAGCTGAAAAGCAATGAAATGACATCCAGAAGACAAAGGCCAACAGCAAACAGGGATAAATGATGGCCTGTGTCCAAAGTGGCCTGGAGTGGACGGCACTCTATGGACAGGTAAGGGGTTAGCCTTGGATAGCAAGCATGCAATGACCCACCCACCCAAACCTGGGAGGCTTAGCACTCAGCAGGTGACCTCATCTGTCCTCAAGCCATCACTGGGAGATGCTCAATAAATATTTGCTGGGGTGAAATAAGCAACTGAAATGGGGAATTAAATGAAAGAGGAAAAATAACCATTGTTAAGCTATTGATGATAGAAGTGGCTGGGTGCTGTGGCTCACACTTATAATTTCAGCACTTTGGGAGGCCAGCAAGGGTAGATCACCTGAGGCTAGGAGTTCAAGACTAGCCTATACAACATGGCAAACCCCTGTCTTTACTAAAAATACAAAAAATTAGCTGGGCATGGTGGCGTGCACCTGTAATCCCACTTACTCGGGTGACAGGCATGAGAATCGCTTAAACCCGGGAGGCAGAGCTGCAGTGAGCCGAGATCATGCCACTGCACTTCAGCCTGGGCAACAGAGTGAGACCCTGTCTCAACAAAAAAAGAAAAAGATGATAGATGAAGGCCAGGATTCATCCTTGGCCAGTTAAGTAAGTGGGGCTGCCTAGAGTACTGAGAATTGATACCTACATGGTGTTCAGGACTAGGATAACCAACCTCTCCTATGGGCACAGTTTACAAGGATTTTTTTTTTTTAATTTATTTATTTTATTTATTTATTTATTTTTGGCAGGAGAGGTCTCACATACTCATGGTATTCCACATTTAGGGTCTTGAGGTTTGAGGACCTATATAGACTTACCCTCAGTCTGTTGGGTGAGTTTGCTTCTATCAGTTTGGATTTTTGATTATCCCTATTTTTTAGAGGCGAGAACAAACTTCAGGTCTTCCAGAAAGAATTGGCAAATAGGCCTGTCCTCCTCTGACTTCACTGTCTTGAACAATATACTTACACAATATGCCACTTTCCTGAACAATATACAAGTTCACCATGTAATTTAGAACCCAGGGTCCAAATATTTTTATGGTCAAGATTTGATGAGCTAAGTCCTCACACTGAGTTCTCCCAGCAAGGATGCTTTCCACTCACCTGCTGGGTGGCTGTGAGTCACCTCCCCTTGCTGGGCCTTGGTTTCCCCATCTGTGAAATGAGGTAGTTGCATTAGATAATTCCACAGTTCCCTTCCAGTTCTAGCATCACCCTCAGATACCCTGGTGCCTAGAGAATAATTGAACAAGAAGCATGGTGACCCCGGGTTCTGGCTCAAGTCCTCATCTTGGAGCCTGGCGGAATCGTGATGACGGCCACAGCCCCCGGAAGATGACTTTGGCAGGAGCTGGCTGAGATGATTTTTCTGCTGATGGTGAAATGTGCTGACAGGGTCTATACAGGTAGGTTGGTGCAGGTGAGGAATGGGATGGGCACTTTGTCTCTTGTGACCCCTGAGTAATGTTTCCTTGCAGAATTGGAAGCCTCCAGGACAGGTGGATGCCAGCTAGATTTAGCCATTCACCTTGGCAAGGTCGGTGACCCATCTTTCCACACACTCTTCTGTCAGGGCTTCTAGAAAGGCTTTCTGCTCCATCCCTTAAACACCTCCATGTATTTCACTGTCACTGTGCCTGGAATCATACCTTCCTGTGTAGCCTTCCAGTTCCCTACTCTGCTGGTATGTGCTCTGAGAAGGCTGTGACCATAAGTGCCACAATCAGCCAGGAATAGCTAAGCTCAGAGCCAGAGCCAAGAGTGGAAGAGTTACCCAAAATTGAGGCATGGACTGTTGATTCAGTACAAAGTGAAAGAGTTTGTTCCAACTTCAGAGCACACACCCAAATTCAGAAATTATTTTCAAAGGTCAAAAGAAAAACTGAAGCCATTAAAAACCAGTGGGGAAAGGAATATTTAACAAGTGACTGAATGGGGGAGCCCATTTAAGCTAAAAAGCAACAAGATGACATCAAGAAGGCAAAGGCCAACCAATTTGACTACATTAAAACAAAATATTTTCGAAGTCAAGTAATATCACAAACAACCAAAAAGCAAAGGGTTGCAGATTCTTGAAGTATAAAAGAACACACCCAAAACTTTAATAGTAAAAGAAAAACAGGTAAGTGTGTATAAGTCACCTGAATTGAGTTTATAGGAAAGGAAATGGAATTGACTGAAAAACTTGTTGAAAAAATATTCAGCTTCACTAATAACCAAAGATCAACAATGAAAACGATAAGGAAATACAAATTTTCCCTAACAAATTAGGGGAAAAAATTTAAGAATACCCAATGTTGATGAGGATACAGTGGAATAGGCACACACTACAGAATTGTGTACACTTCTTGGAAAGAAGAAGATTTAAGAGATGGTAAGTAGCCTGTAACTTGATTCAACATTTATTGTCTACTTGGTGTCAGGCATGATGCTAGATTTTTTAAAATACTGGCCAGGCACAGTGGCTCATGCTTGTAGTCCTAGCAGTTTAGGAGGCCAAGGCAAGAGGGTTGCTTGAGCTCAGAAGTTCAAGAGCAGCCTGGGCAACATAGCAAGACCCTGTATCTATAAAAATACACCTGTGCACACACACACACATGAAGATAAATATCCCTTTCCCTGGGAATACAAAGAGGTAAGAAAGACACACAGACACACAGATACATAGGAAGGAGAAGGCCAGAGCTATGCCTGGGACATGGTAGCATGGGGCAGCTAGGGTTGGTGGTGCAGGTGTGAAATTTTATGGGAATATTCAAGGAGGTTCCTAGAAGAGGTGACTGGATGGGCAGGAGTTATTCAAGTAGAAGGCATAGGCAGAGGTGAGCGGCATCACGGATGAACTTGTAGACAGCTGGGGGTTGCTGAAGCATGAAATGAGAGGTTGGGGTGGAGAAAGCAGAACCAGGTCACATAGTGTTAGTATGCCTAATTCAAGACTTGGGTCTTCAGTTACAACAGGGAGCCCCTGAAGCACTCACTGCAAGCAGGTCCATGGTAGGATTTCTTTTTTAGGGTGATTACTCTAGTTGCTTGGAGAAATTTGGAGGTATGAGGGCCAGAGAGGAGATGATTCCCTCGGTCCAGGTGGGGTCCAGGAAGGATAAGGGTAGAGGCCAAGAGGATGGAAGTGATCAGATCCAGGAGGTGAAACTGGGAGAATCTGTTGACTGGTAGGTTGATGGTGTTAATGAAAGAGAGTAAAGGATACCTTTCCTCTTTCATCTTGAGTAACTGGGTGAAAGGAATAACACCCAGGAGAAAGAGCAGGTTTGGGGGCTGAGAGAAAATTATTGAGCTCAATTTTGGATAAGTTGAGTCAGAGTTGGGCATCCAGGAGGAGGTGGCCCGCAAGGAGCTAGATAGAGGGTCTGCATCCCAGCAGGAGATTTAGACTAGAAATTTGGGTTGAGACTATGGTGCTTGTAGCCATGGGCTTCGGTGAACTGGCTCTAGGAGAACATGCCAGCTGAGAAAAGAGAGGGTGTCCAGGAACAAGAGTTTGCCCCATTTAAGAGTCAGACAGAGAGAGGGGAGCCCACAAAGGTGAAAAAGAAGTCCGAGAGACATAAAGCACCTGCAGCCTGTGTTGGCATGGAAACCTGGGGAGGCGGAATGTTTCCAAAAGAGAATTGGCAGCAGACACAAGAGAAAGGCCAGCTAGATGGGGACTGAGAGCCCACTGGATGCAGAGACCCTCATCAAGAGCAGTTTCCTGTGAGAGATTAGGCAGAGGAAAATGAAAAGACAAAGAAAGCAGACAGCATGGCCACCTCTCAGGGAGAAGCAGCTACAGTAACAGTTTGGGCCACGGGACAATTTCTGAGCTGAATCTGGACTGAGATGACAGAAGGATAGATGTGATGGGGCAGTCCAAAAGGCTATCACCTAGAGTCCTCCTGCCTGTCTGAGTCAGAGGCAGGAGCAAAGGGCCAGGGTGGGCAAGAAAGGAAAATATGCGTTGGTGACCTTGACTGTAGCTGGCATCAACGAAAGTGTATGTGCCTGTTAGGAGCTTACCAAAGAAGTGTGCACATCTCAACAGGAATAGATGAACCAGAGAAGCACTGAAAGAAGGACAAGGCCAGAAAAGAGTTTGTGACATTTTAGGAATGGGTACAGAAGAGTCCTGCTGAGGACACTGAGAAGGAGGGGCCAGAGGAGAAGACCCAAAACATGGGGTTCCTAGAAGCCCAGGTGGAGAGTTCCCAGAAAGACAGCGGCCATTGGTGGGTCATATTCACAAAGGTCAGTGGAGGCTCAGGCATCTCCTAGATTGACCTTTGGGGACTTTTGTCACAGCAACTTCTGGTCAAGGGGCAGAAGTCCCTCTTGGTGTGTGGGGAATGAACTGGGTCTGAGAAAGGAGGGAGAGGGAGCTGGAGCAGGCAGAGGGTCCAGGAAGAAGCTGATTCTTCCAGGAGACCTGGGAGGGAGGAAGCTGTGCAAGCCCAGTTGGAAGAGCAGGGCCGGGCAGTGAGGGGGCCCGGGAGCGCTAGGATTAAGTGTAGAGGTGAAGGGATTAGCTGTGTTGATGGAAAGGGACAAAAGTAAATTATGTACATTTTAGCAAGTAACCTAATCTCCAGGTTCTTTAGGAGGCCTTTTCTCTGCCCTCTGGGTACCGATTCCAGCTCTAATTAGCACTGGTTTCATCTGCCTCTTGGCTGAGGCCATGTCTTTCTCATTTTTTTCATACCTTTCAGCACCTAGCAACAGGCAACCAGCTAGGTAGGGAGAGAATAATTATTTTCTGCTTGAAATCCATTGTCTAAAATGGGAATTCAGAAATTTTTCTTTGTATCAGAAAGACTTCACGACAATATCCAGGACACAATGAAGTAGGTAAGGCTTGGGTCACTGGCTTGACTGTGACATTCGGGGTCTCCGTAGCAGTTTTCTTTTCTTCTTTTTTTTTTTTTCCCGCTCTGCCCCTACCCCCCGACACCCTGCAACAGTAGCAGTTCTATCAAAGAATTCTATTTCTTCCCTATTTGGACAGAAGCCAAAGTCCAGAGAGAGGCTTGGGCCTTGTGCCACTCCCTGATAGGACCAGAGTGGTAAGAGGCAGGACCTAGAGGAGGGACCTCCATGGCTTCCATGTGAGGGAACAGCTCAAGTCCCACCACGGCCACATAAGATGAGAAATTTCCTAAAAAGTAATAAGGGGCTTCAGGGAAGAATAAGTATGCTTAAAAGCCAAAACTCCCAGATATCCGTTAGAAGAAGTAGACAGCTCAGAAGCAGGAGACTTCCAGGTGAGAGAGGGAAAGGCCTGAACTAGACCAGTGGGGAGGAGAGAGATCAGAACTTGTGGTAGATAAAAACCAGAAATAAGCAGTGAGTGATTATCTGTGAGAGTGAGGAGAAGCTCAAGGCAAAGGTGATTCCCATGTGTCTTGGTTTGGTTTGTTTGTTGGGTTATTGTTGGTTTGTTTGTAGAAACAGGGTCTCACCATGTTGCCCAGTCTGGTCTCCATCTCCAGGGCTCAAGCAGTCCTCCCACTTTGGCCTCCCAAAGTGCTGAGATTACAAGCATGAGCCACCGTGCCCAACCCCATGTGTCTTGACTGGAGTCCTTGGTGGATGGTGGTGGTGGGGTCCTGGGGTGGGGAACACAGCAAGGTGAGCTAGTTTGAGGGACAAGATAGTGGACTCAGACACAGCCAAGTAGGGCCCAGCAGACCCTTAGATCCTGGTGTCTAGGGCTCACGAAGATATTCAGCTGGAAGCACTAGCCCAGGATGTCCCCACTCAGAGTAATGGGGACCCTGAGCATAAGTGAGATCACCAGGGAGAGTATAGAGAGAAAATGGGAGAGGGCCCAGGGCAGAATCCTGAGTCACCGTGACATTTGAGGAACCAATCAAGGTGTGGGCATGCGAAAACGGAGAAAGAGAAGGAAGGGCCTGAGAGATGGGACAAACAACCAGGAGAGTAGGTTGCCGTGACAACCAAGGTAGGGAAGAGTTTCAAGGAGAAAGTGATCAACACTGTCAAATGCTGCAGAGAATCCCAATAAGATATAGAAAATTTTTCCTTCAGATTTCATGATTAGTAAGTTTGGATGGCCTTCATAAGAGCATGTTGAGGGAAAGATGGCCTAAGCTGGAGTAATGGTGAGATGTGAGAGGACGTGGATCTGTCACTAAGAGTCCTCTAAGAAGTCCAGAAGGAAGATTTGGAGACATGAAGGATAGGGACTGGGAGGCTGAGGCTAGGAAAGATGAGCAGGTTTATGGGTTCAGCTCTCAAAGTGTTAAGCATCCATTGTTTAATACTAAAGTTGATACATTCCACATCATTCTCTTTGAGCACCTAATTGTGTGTCCAGCCCAGCAGTGTGCCTAGCACCATGGCTACTTGGGTGAATGAACTGAAATAGTCAGAATCCCTGTTCTCATGGTGCGTGCATGGTAGTAGGGGGAAAAGACATAAACAGATAATCACATACATGAATGTACAATTTCCAGCATTGATAGGCACTCTGAAAAGTACTGAGTACTGGAGGGTGTGCCACAAGGGGACTTGCCCTTATCTGATTCTGGGGGGCTTCCCTGAAGAGGTGATCCTCCAAACCAAGATAGAAAGAAGGGAACAAAGTAAACTGGACAAAGCAAACTGGAAAGCATTCTTAGCAAAGAGCCTGCCTAGGGAAGAAGAAGTGAGACCAGACAGGCAAGCAGTTCTGGCTATGCAGAGCTTTGGAGACCAGGGCTGAACTCCTGCCAGCCTCCTGAGAACGAGGGAAGCAGGGGATGTGACCTGCCCTGGTGTGTGGCTGTAATCTGCCTGACACTCCGGCTGTTCTGTGGAGAAATTATTAAGGCAGCATGGGTAGACTTAGGCAAGTTTGGAAGCTTTGTTGTGGTGGACAGGATTTGGACACTATCTGCATATTCTGGATGGAATGAAGAGGGGCTGGAAGAGGACAGCGTTCAGGATGACTCCTGAGCTTCTGGCTTGCCTTACTGGTGAGATGGCAGTGCCATTTTCAGAGCTGGGAGCCCTGGAAAGGGGCCAGGTCTGTAAGGTAGACCCAGGTCTGGTGGTAATGGCTGAGACATCTCAATGGAGATGGGGAAGAAATGGCTGAAGGCACAGCTCCAGAGCACAAGGTAAGAAATTATGGAGACCAGTCCAGGGCTCTGAGGGGCTCCCAGATGGAAATGGATCCAGATGTTGACAGGCTTCTGGGGCATTTTGAGGCCAGAGGATGGCTGAGGACAATGAAATCAAGCCCAAGGAGCACCAGCATTCAGAGGTTAGTAAAGAGAAGAGGAATCCTCTGAGAGCACTGAAAAGAAAGAGCCGGGAGGTATATCAGCAGAAAGACGAGGTGGTCAGCAGTGGGTGTGTACAGAGAGGTCAGGAGGACCAGGACAATCCCTGAGCTCCTCGAGTGTGCACCTGTATCAATGGTGCCTCTGGAACTGGGCAGCATGGTGGCCCTGCTGATTGGCAACCCAAGTGACCTCTGAGAATCTGCCAGAGCAGTTTGGGTGGAAGTCGATTAAGGAAAGAAGGAGCAAGATCCAAGGTGTTTACATCTTCATCTTAAAGAAGGGAGCAATGCTGGCAGATGAACATTCTGAGGGTAAGGCGCCTCAGTAGCTGAGTCATTAGGGATGAAGACAATTAGTGAGATGAGCTCCCAAAGGGGCTGGGATCAACTGTGGAGGTGGATAAATTAGTTTGGGGGAATAGTGTATATTTGACTGAATGGGGCAAAATTATGTACCTTTTAGAGAGTAACTTGATCTCCACATTCTTTCAGGAGCTTGTATGTGACCTGTGTACCAACTATAGTTGTAATTAGCACCAGTCTTGTCTTGTCTTGTGGCTGGGATCGTGCCTTACTAGTTTGTGTGTTTCCCAGCACCTAGCAACAGGTAGTAAGCTCTTTGGGTGCCGAATCAGTATTTTCAGCCTTGTAATCAAATGTCAGAAGTCAACATTCAAACTTCTTTTGACCAAAAAGAATCTATGACAATTATCCAGAAGTTACAGTGCCACAAAGAAGAACTGGACATTAAGTCTTGTGTAGCAGGGGTTTTGGGGGGTGGGTCAAGAAAAAATAGAGATATCTGCTCCCCTCATCCTTGTAAGCTCAATGCTGTTTATCTACGCTCACATTCATCATCTCATACAAGTTTCACATTTCCTCACAAGAAATGGAGCGTTACCTCGTCACCTACTCATAAAGGAGGAACTGGAAGCCAGAGGAGGAGATGCCTTACTGACAAAGAGCACAAGTGGCAGAAGCTGGCTTCAGACCTCAGTCCATCCGGTATGGCAGTCCCTCTTCCCAGGACCAGGTGGAGCTGGAGAGAAAGAGGAAGAGGAGTCTGTGAGGTCCAGATGGAGATGCTCGGCAGGCCCTTACCAAAGGTGGGAGGTGAGGTCTGCCTGGAACTAAAGGTGCTAAAGTGTCCTATTGCACTGTGCTGATGAAATCAGGTTCCCACCATAGCATATATACATTGTGTGTTTGCATCTAAAACATCTATAGTTGTTTGAAATGTTTAAATCTTTAACCCATCTGAAATGTATTTTCATGTATAGTGTGACACAGAGCTCTAATTTCCTCTTTTTCCAAATGATACCCAGTTTGCTAAGCACCATTTATTGTTCCAACACCACCTTTTCTCTCAATTCCCTATGTCTAGACTCCAGTTCTGTTGATCTATTTGTCTATTTCTGAGCGAATAGTACATATTAATGAGCAAAGCTTTATAAAGTGTCTTATGGCCTGTTGAGAGAAGCACTCTACCCTTCCCACCAAGGCCTTTATTCCTTTTTTTCTTTCTGAGATGGAGTCTCACTGTCACCCAGCCTGGGGTACAGTGGTGCAATCTCTGCTCACTGCAACCTCCACCTCCCAGGTTCAAGTGATTCTCCTGCCTCAGCCTTCTGAGTGGCTGGGACTACAGGCACATGCCACCATGCCTGGCTAATTTTTGTATGTTGTTGGTAGAGATGGAGTTTCACCATCTTGGCCAGGCTGGTGTCGAAATCCTGACCTCAAGTGATCCACCCACCTCGGCCTCCCAAAGTGTTGGGATTACAAGCGTGAGCCACTGCACCCAGCCCCTTATTCTTTTTAAAAATCGTCTTGGTCATGTTGCACATTTACTTTTTCAGGTACATTTTATAATCAGTATTGTCAAAGTTCCATGAACAAAATATCTGTTGGAAGTTTGAGAAGAATTGCATTAAAGGAGAAATTAACATCCTTAGAACATCAGTTTTTCCCATCTGTGAACATGGTGTCTGTCTCCTTTTAATCAGAATTGTATTTATGTTATTTTGTTTTTAATGCATTTTAATAAAGGTTGGTGGCTTTTGTCATAAAGATTTTTCACATTTCTTAATAGGTTTATTCCTGAGTACCTTATTAGTTTTGCTGCTTTTGTGAATGGAAAAACTTTCCTTTTTTTTTTTGATTTTGCTTTCCAAATTTTAATCAGTTTACTAATCACTATGCGTCATTCACAGACACACACACACAGCAAATGTGCTTTGTCCCTGGACACACAAATGAAAACACAGCACACATGTAAATCAGAGCTAATTAGCTGAAAATGAATTAGAATTTTTGAATTAAATTTTAATTATACAAGTAATACATGAATACATTTTCCTTTAAATAAAATTAGAGTATTTCAGGTAAAGAAGTCTCTACTGGCCTCCCCAGCCTGGCCACTGGCCCCCCACTCTAGAATTAGCTGCAGTGAGGCATTTGCTGTTGATCCAAAATGTTTTCCTATGCACATTGAAACATGTCCTGTGTTCTATTGTTGTTTTTGTTTGCTTGCATAGATGTGGTGGTGTACACACTAGAGGTGCTGCTCCTGAGCTCAGGGCACCCTACGGGACCCTCTTCATGTTGCATGTCGCCTGCCACAGCTGGCTCCACTGCCCCTTTCAGCTGGCTGTGGGCAACCGGAACTGATTGTGCTCTGATTTATTTGGTTGTTGCTTATTAAAACGCTTCCAGTGTCATATCAGTAAGACAAACCTGTAACAGCATCATCATATATGCCCCTTTGCCGACGTACAAGCGTTCTGAATATCTCCGGAGCCGATACTTAGAGATGGAATTGATGGGTCATAGAGCGTACACATCTTAAATTCTAACAGACACTGCCAAAATGTTCTTCAAAGTGCCTCTCTAATTTAATTTCATGCCAGCAGTATGTGTGTCCATTTCTCCAGACCATCTCCAGGTTTTACATTTTAACCAATCTGGAGGGGAGAAAAATAGTATCTTGTTTTAGTTTGCATTTTTCTGAATTACCAGGATGGCTGAAGTCTATGTATTTCCTGTCCATTTATAGTTCCTTCTCTGCATTACTTGTCCACATCTTTTACCCTTTTTTTTTTTTAGTGTATGTTGTCTTTTCCTTATTGATTTTTAAGAAGCTCTTTATGTATTTTGTATACTGTATGCATATTGCAAATATTTTCTGCATTGCGATTCTTTTTTTTTTTTTGAGACGGAGTTTCACCCTTGTTACCCAGGCTGGAGTGCAATGGCGCGATCTCGGCTCACCGCAACCTCCGCCTCCTGGGCTCAGGCAATTCTCCTGCCTCAGCCTCCTGAGTAGCTGGGATTACAGGCACGTGCCACCATGCCCAGCTAATTTTTTGCACTTTTAGTAGAGACGGGGTTTCACCATGTTGACCAGGATGGTCTCGATCTCTCGACCTCGTGATCCACCCGCCTCGGCCTCCCAAAGTGCTGGGATTACAGGCTTGAGCCACCGCGCCCGGCCTGCGATTCTTGTCATTTAATTTTAGTATGTCTTTTGAGAAATTTTAAATTTTGATATCTATTTTAATTCTATGTATTTTTTGCAATTGTATTTCAGAAAGCCTTTCCTGCATCAAGGTCCTATGCATTTTTCCTGTATTTCTTCTCTAACATTTATCATTTGTGTGTGTGTGTGTGTGTGTGTGTGTGTGTGTATTTAAGCCTTTTTTTTTTTTTTTTTTTTTTTTTTTGAGATGGAGCCTCACTGTGTCACCAGGCTGGAGTACAGTGGCATGATCTCGGCTCACTGCAACGTCTGCCTCCCAGGTTCAAGTGATTCTCCTGCTTTAGCCTCCCGAGTAGCTGGGACTACAGGGGCGTGCCACCATGCTCAGCTAATTCTTGTATGTTTAGTAGAGATGGGGTTTCAGCCTGTTGGCCAGGATGGTCTCAATCTCTTGACCTCATGATCTCCCCGCCTCAGCCTCCCACCAGCCTCCCAAAATGCTAGGATTACAGGCATGAGCCACTGAGCCTGGCTGTTTAAGCCTTTTTACCACATGCAAAAAATAAATTCCATATGCATGCATGAATCTTAGGATCTAACTTTAATTACCCCTCATCCTCCCAACAATAGATATGTAATTGTCCCAATACCACTTGTAGAATTCTATATCATTTTCCCACGAATTTAAAATTGCTACCTTTGTCCAATACTAAATCCCAGTAGGGCTCCTTCTGGTCCACTGATCTATTTGTTTGCTCCTGAGCCTGATAATATGCTTTGCTAACTAGCAGGACAAATCTCATCCTTTTTGTTGTTTTTGCAAAATTACCTTGATCATTCTTGCATATTAGTCCTATCATATGAATTCTAAAATAAGCCTTTCAAGTTTTGGGAAAATTTCTGCTGGGATTTTATTGGGGTTACAGGTGAGTTTTATGGTTTTCTCTGGTTAAAGTCTGGTATATTTCTTGCTGAATGTATTCCTAGGTACATTACAAGCTTTGCTGTTAACTGTGAGTAGTTTGCCCTCTGCTCTTATTTGTTTGGCCCTTGCTTTTTCATATTCCATTTCAACTTGTTTACTAATCACTGTGCTTGATTCACAGACACACACAAAGTAAACGTTCTCCCTCCCTGGGCACAAACATTTGAGCACAGCCAAATGCACAGAGGTGGCATAATTGGCTGAAAACAAATTAGAATCTTTTCAAATTATACTTTAAACAAGTAAAGTGTGCATACATTCTCCTTAAAAGCGGAACAATATGAATATAACTGTAGTCCCCTTTGGCCACCTGAGATTCTGGTTCCTGCCCCCTTACAGAGGTAGCTACTGTAATTATGTATTTCCTTCCATAGTAACATACAGTATTGATGTAAATATTTTGAATAAATTATCCCAAAACATAGATATTGTACTCTGTATCCTCTGTTTTTCACTTAGTTATATCTTTGAGCTCCACCTACATTGGTTCCTATAGCAACTCTTGTTTGCCCCCCAACTCTTCTTTTTTTTTTTTTGAGACGGAGTTTCGCTCTTGTTACCCAGGCTGGAGTGCAATGGCACAATCTCGGCTCACCACAACCTCCGCCTCCTGGGTTCAGGCAATTCTCCTGTCTCAGCCTCCCAAGTAGCTGGGATTACAGGCACGCACCACCACGCCCAGCTAATTTTTTGTATTTTTAGTAGAGACGGGGTTTCACCATGTTGACCAGGATGGTCTCGATCTCTTGACCTCGTGATCCACCCGCCTCGGCCTCCCAAAGTGCTGGGATTACAGGCTTGAGCCACCGCGCCTGGCCTCTTTTTTTCTTAAGACAGAGTCTCACTCTGTTGCCCAAGCTGGAGTGCAGTGGCACAATCTCAGCTCACTGCAACCTCTGGCTCCCGGGTTCAAGTGATTCTCCTGTCTCAGCCCTTCGAGTAGCTGGGATTACAGGCATGTGCCACCAGGTCCAGCTAATTTTTGTATTTTTAGTAGAGATGGGGTTTCATCATATTGGCCAGGCTGGTCTGGATCTCCTGACCTCATGTGATCCACCCTCAACCTCCCAAAGGGCTGGGATTACAGGCATGAGCCACCACACCCAGCCATGTTTGCTCTTTTGAGCAGCTGTGTCATACTCCATATGAATGTTCCATGTTTCCCCTTCTGTAACATCTATAGACCTTTTTTTATTATTATTATTTTTGAGACAGAGTCTTACTCTGTTGCCAGGCTGGAGTGCAGTGGCACAATCTTGGCTCACTGCAACCTCTGCCTCCCCGGTTCAAGCAATTCTCCTGTCTCAGCCTCTAGAGTAGCTGGGATTACAGGCATGCGCCACCATGCCTGGCTAATTTTCATATTTTTAGTGGAGGCGGGGTTTCACCATGTTTGCCAGGATGGTCTCAAACTCTTGATCTCCTGATCCACCTGCCTCGTCCTCCCAAAGTTGTGGGATTACAGGCATGAGTCACTGTGCCAGGCCCATCCATAGACCTTCAGTTAGTATTTTTTCCTATCTGTTATGAGGAGTACCGCAGAGGGCATCTTGGTACATGCCTCCTCCTGAAATGCTTCTCTTAGGATAGGCTCTGAGAGTGGAACTCTGAGTCCTAGGATTGTCTGCTGTTTAAGTTTTAGTAGATAATGCCCACGTGTCTTCTGAAGTGGCTGTGCCAGTTTGAACTCCCTCCACAAGTAAATGTGGATCCTCATTTTTCCACATCACTGCCAGCTTTTCAACTTCACACATCTGAGAGGTGAAAATGCATTTTCTTCTTGTGCCTTTAATTTGTGTCTTTTGAATGACTGGTCACACTAGAGACTAGTATTCTCCTCGGGGGCTTACTGATCATTTTTTTTCCTCCTGTTGGGCTCATCTTTGGATATTCTTTGTCAATCTTTCTGCCAGGTTGTCTTTTCTTACTGATTTATGGGAATTCTTTATGTTTTCTTGATATTAATTATTCTATGCATTATACATAATTCTCTACCATTCTGACCCTTATCTTTTAACTGTATTGTATCTTTTATTACAAAAGTTTTTATTTTATTTATTTATTTATTTATTTATTTATTTATTTATGAGACGGAGTTTCACTCTTGTTACCCAGGCTGGAGTGCAATGGCGTGATCTCGGCTCACCACCACCTCCACCTCCTGGGTTCAAGCAATTCTCCTGCCTCAGCCTCCTGAGTAGCTGAGATTACAGGCACGCGCCACCATGCCCAGCTAATTTTTTGTATTTTTCGTAGAGACGAGGTTTTACCGTGTTGACCAGGATGGTCTCAATCTCTCGACCTCGTGATCCACCCTCCTCGGCCTCCCAAAGTGCTGGGATTATAGGCTTGAGCCACCGCGCCCGGCCTCAGAAGTTTTTATTTTTGTAAAAATTTAGAATGTTATTTTGTCATAAGAAGTCTCTCTCTACACCAAGATCACAATTATTTTTTCCTATATTTTTCCTAAAACTTTATTTTCTTTCTCGCATTTATATATTACATTATTTTGTAATTTTCATGTTTAAGCCTTTATAGAGTATGAAGGTTATTTTTAGTGTGATATTGGTGTTTAATGTTAATAAATCTCAAAATTAAGAACCAACCTTTTCAATACTGTTTATTGGATAATCTGTCATTTCCCCTATGATTTAAAATTGCTGCCTTTGAGAGCAAATCCCAGTGCAAGTCTGTGTGGGCTCTTTCTGGTTTACTCATCTATTCTCTGCTCCTGGGCTTTGCTAGCTGGAAAGACAAATATCACCTTCTTTGTTGTTTCTGTAAAATTGCCTTAGTCTTTCTTGTATATTTGTTCCAGTATATACATTTTTTTTTTTTTTTTTGAGGCAGGGTCTCACTTTCTCTCCCAGGCTAGAGTACAGTGGCACAATCATAGACTACCACACTACAGCCTCAACTTCCCTGGCTTGAGTGAGCCTCCTGCCTCAGCCTCCCAAGTAGCTGTGATTACAGGTGCATGCCACCACAACCAGCTAATTTTTTGTATATAAATTTTAGAGAAGTGGGGTCTCACTTTGTTGCCCAGGCTGGTCTCAAACTCCTGAGCTCAAGTGATCCTCCTACTATAGCCTTCCAAAGTGCTAGCTGTGCAGGTGTGAGCTGCTGCACCTGGCCCCATTGTATGAATTTTAGAATCAGCTTGTTAAGTTTCAGAATTCTTACTGGAATTTTGTTGGGGTTACTTGAGTTTATGGATAAATTTAAGGAAAACTGACATCTTTATCATATAGAGTCTTCCTACCAAGGCACATTGCTCTACTCTCAATGCAGGTCATCTTTTATGTCTTTCAGGAAAGTTTAATGGTTTTCTCTGGTTAAAGTCTGGTATATTTCTTGTTGAATGTATTCCTAGGTATATTATAGGTTTTGCTACTAACAGTTGCCTTCTGCTCCTATTTGTTTGACCCTTGTTTTTTCATATCCCATTTCAACCTGTTTACTAATCACTGTGCTTGATTCACAGACACACACAAAGTAAACGTTCTCCCTCCCTGGGCACAAACATTTGAGCACAGCCAAACGCACAGAGGTGGCATGATTGGCTGAAAACAAATTAGAATCTTTTCAAATTATACTTTAATCAAACAAGTGAAATGTGCATACGTTCTCCTTTTTAAAAGTAGCACAGTATAAACATAACTGCCGTCCCCTTTGGCCACCCTCTGAAGCCCTCATTTCCCACGGGCTCCACAGTTTTATGTGTCTCCATCCATATAATGTCTCCAAACACATAGTTCTGATGTGTTTTCAATGAGTCATACCATGTTATAGGGATTTTACTATAAGCTGCAGGGTTTTTTCACTCAGTCTTACATTTTTACAGTATACTCATATTGATACATATAGCTTTTGCCTTTAATAGCTATATTGTATTCATTCCCAAGAATGTTACACTTTTTATCTTCTGTAAGCTTCATGGACAGTTAATTGCTTCCCTTTCTTTCTTCCATCACGAGCAGTGCTGCAGAAACCACATTGCATGTTCCTCTGCGGTGGGATCTGTCTGGGAGTGATTGAGAAATGGAGTGTTGGGTCTCAAGATGTCCACAGTTTTAGTTTTAGCAGATACTACCAAAGTGTCCTCCGTGATTTCTAAACCATTTAAGCTTCCAGTCAGGGGGTATGAGAGGGCTCTAATCCCCACATCCATAAGCAGTTGTTTTAAATATTTGCCAATCTCATGGGTGAAAAATTGAATCCTTTTAAAAAATTTGTATTTTCTGTTTGCTTGTAAGATTTTCATATGCATATTGGGCATTTGGATTTTCTCTTTTCTGAATTGTCTGTTTATGTTTTCTCATTTTAAACATTAGGTTATCTTTATCCCACTGGTTTGTGGAATTTTCTAATGTAATCTGGATATTGATCTTTTGTGGATATGTGACAAATATTTTCTTCCAGCTTGTCATTGCCTTTAAGTCTTTGTAGAACCTTTTGCTAGACAGAAGTTATCGGTTTGGACATAATCCAATGTATCGATCTTTTCTTTTGATCGTTTTTATACAGATACCATGTTTAGTCCTCCCCTGCTCCTAAGATTTAAATATATTATTTCTTCTTTTCTAATAATTTGATAATTTTGTTTTTATTTGGTTCTTTAATGCATCTGGAGTATATTTTGATGATCACATTGAGAAATGATCTAACCTTTCTCCAAACGGGCAGCCAAGTATCACAACATGAGGGGTTAACTAGTTCTTCCTTTCCCCTCTGATCTGAGGTAAAACTCCCTCATATTCGGAATCACGGTGGCTAGGCGGGTCTGAAGCCCCTGTTTTCCTGACTAGTCTGTTTATTCCTTTCAGTACCAGACTATTTTATTTGCCATTCCACCTTTTGATACCTGTGAAGTCAAATGCTATGTTTCATTGTGCTTGCTTCTCAGCTGTCTTAGCTAACTAGTACCGCACATTAACTCCTCCACATGAATTTTAAAGCCTGCTTGTTGTGTTGGAGAAATTGACATCAATACATTACCGAGGCTTTGACTTCATGAATACGGGAGAGCTCCACATTTTTTCTTATTTATCTTGTATGGCCTTCACTCACACGCTAGTGTTCTCCCCATAAAGAACTTGCCCGTTTCCTAATGGGTTTATTCCTATAGTTTTTATTATTGTTGTGAATGAGTTCTCTCCAACCCCCTGTTTTTGTTTTGCTTTTGCTTCCTACATTTCTTTTTTCATCTACTTACTAATCACTCTACTCTATTCACAGGCACACACAAAGTAAATGTTCCTCGTCCCTAGGCACAAACACACAAGTACAGCCAAACACGGATCCCACATAAATGACTGAAAATGAATAGCCATTTAAAAAAAAATTGAATTCTAATGACACAAGCGAAACATGAATACATTCCCCTTTTTACAAAAGAGAACATTGCGGATGAAGCTAGAGTCCTTTTTGGCCACCCACTGCCACCCTATTCCCTTCTTCCTCTCCAGCAGTAACCACTGTCATGGACTCAATGTGTACTTTTCTAGACCTTTCTAAAAACTTACAAATACATAGATAGGTACCCAAAGGAAATATATGATATAGTTGTCTCAAATAATGAAAATTTTGTTTTTCCTTTCTAGTTTTTATTAATATCCAACTTTTGTATTGACCTGAATTTTATTATGGTTACAGAATAGAATGTCAGCGTTATCATCTGTCACGATATGAAAGTAAAGATATAAAAGTTGGGAAGTAGCAATGGAGGGATGAGTGTAGGAAGGCTGACAGGGCCAATAGTGAGGAGGCAAGAGCTTCTGTAGACACGTGGTAGAACAAGGAATGAAGGGCCAAGTAGGTTTCTTAAAATTAAAAAGATAACCAACAGAAGTACTTAAGAGGAGAAGTAAGGATAGAGGGAAGTAGTTTCCAAGGGACCCAATGCCTAATCCACCGAGACATCCGTGGATCTTATGAACTAGAAACAGGTCATAGCAGATGCTGTCCGGAGAACTCCCGTGACCCAGTTTTGACTTGGGACTTGAAAGGGGATATCTTCAGGCAGCTTCAGGGAAACACTTTCCTCCCTAATTAAAGAGATGCACTTGGGGCCAGGCACAGTGGCTCTCCCCTGTAGTCCCAGGCACTTTGGGTGGCTGAGGTGGGCAGATCGCTTGAGCCCAGGAGTTCGAGACCAGCCTGGGCAACACTGTGAAACCCCGTCTCTACAAAAAATATAAAAGTTAGTCAGGTGTGGTGGCATGCACCTGTCGTCCCAGCTGCTCAAGAGGCTGAAGTGAGGAGATTGTTTTAGCCTGGGAGGTTGAGGCTACAGTGAGTTATTATCATGCCACTGTACTCCAGCCTGGATTGCAGAGTGAGACCATGCCTCAAAAGAGAGAGAGAGAGAGAGAGAGAGAGAGAGATACTTGGAGAGGTTTCTTGGCTGCCCCCTTTCTTTCCGCCTAGGTGCTGTTGAGCGAAAACGTGATACTTGGAGCCCTGACAGCTATCTGTCTTGTGACCAGGAGGGGAAGGCCTGGAGGCTTGTGGCTCTCGGCTTACTCAGATCTCAGCTACCGGGAACCACTGACTTGAACTTTCGTTACTTGAAATAAATGTTCTTATTGTTTAGCCACTCTTAGGTGATCTGTTACATTCTAGTGAAAGCGTCCTTCCTAATACAAACAACCTTCGAGCTTAGAGGTAGGAGACAACCTCCAGGAGCAGCGATCACACACTCTGGGGTAAGAGTTTGGGGTTAGGAGAGGGCCCATCCCAAACTTGCTGCTCTTCATCAAAAGCCCTTCGATTCTCTTGGATTTTTTAAAAAACGATATGCATGGATTACTTGAATAGAAATAGAAGTTTTAAAAAAAATCTGATAAGCTGAGCATGTCATGCACCTGTATTCCCACCTACTTGGGGGCTGAGGCAGGAGGATCTCCTGAGCCCAGGAGCTCAAGGCTGCAATGCACTATGATTGTGCCTGTGAATAGCCACTGCATTCCAGCCTGGTCAACAGAGACAAGACGCTGTCCCTATAAACAATTTTGATAAAAAGTGTGTTAAGATGTGAACCGTGGTTGCCTCTGGGTACCTTTGGGTACTTTGCGATTTTCTAAGATGTTGTCAAATATTCTTAAGGGCTGACACGTAAGAGAGGTTAGTTTTTTCAGGAAAAGAAAAGACCCACAGCTGGTGAGACTGCCCAGTGAAATCCTAGATGGAGTCAAGGGGCGTTAGAGCTGGGGATGAGGAGCAAACCGTGTGGTGGATGTGAGATCCACCTGATCCTGGAGAGGGTCAGCAACCATCCTGGGTTCTTAAGGGAACTGCAGGGAGTCCAGCTGATTTGGGACACACAGGGTTGGGGGCATGGGTGTGGCAGGAGGGAGAGCAGTGACAGATCAGGCTGGCTGCACTTGCGTTGCTGCTGTGTCATGACAAGGAGTGAGCCAAGGGTAATGAGGAACCAGTGGCTGTTTTGGGTGCTTTTTGTGTGTGTGTGTATGTGAGACAGAGCCTCACCCTGTCACCCAGGCTGGAGGGCAGTGGCGCAATCTCCATTCACTGCAATGTCTGCCTTGCGTGTCAGCTATTCTCCTGCCTCAGTCTCCAGAGTATCTGGGATTACAGGCGTGTGCCACTATACCCGGTTAATTTTTATATTTTTAGTGGAGACAGGGTTTCACCATGTTGGCCAGGATGGTCTCAAACTCCTGACCTCGGGTAATCTGCCCATCTTAGCCTCTCAAAGTACTGGGATTACAGGCATGAGCCACTGTGCCCAGCTGCGGCTGTTCTTAAGCGGGGAGACAGATGTGATCACTTTCGTTTAGTCAAGTTTCTTTTCTTTGCCAGTGAAAGAAGCTCAACTCAAACCAGCTCACGCACAGAGAGAACTTAACTGGCTTCTATAAGCAAACCACAAGCCAGGCTAGGTTCAGCTGACCTTCCAGTCCCCTGGGGCCAGGGACTCGACTGGCAGCCTGCCCCTCTCCCCTCTCCCATCTCCATGTCTCCACGTCTCTCTGCCTGGCAGCTCCCTCTCTCAGGCATGCTTCTTCCACACACCGGCATTCGTGACTACCAAGGTTTCACATCTCTCAGGTTCAGGACCACGAAGAGACCAAGGTGGGATTGCAGGAACTTGGTTAAGAGGCAGGGCTACTTGCTTACTCACTGCTTCGTCTAATTTCTGCCTTCAGTGACCTCACCTGGGAAACGGGGATAAAAACTGCACCAGCCTAGTGTTGTGAGGGTCAGAGGAGATGATGCCCATCAGGTACTCAGCTCGGGGATCGACACTAAGCACTCTGTAAATGTTAGTTACGAGCTCTCTCCATTCCCAAGTCGAGAAATCTGCAGAAAGGCTTCCACTGGCCCAGTTGAGTTGGGGCTCACCTCTGACAAATCAGTGATGGCCATTAAGGTGGTTTGCATAACAAATAAGAAGGTGAATTTCAAAACAAATAGGGTGGGGTGCAGAATGATTTCCCAGAAGGGTTGGCACAGTTCTAGGTAAAGAACAGAGGTCATCCCTCATCTGCCAGCAGAAAAGGGTTTGATCAGGCCCCAACAGCCTGGAGGCAGGGAAATACCTAAGAGGTACCACAGTTGTCCAGGTGAGAAATGGCGCAGACCTGAGCTAAGCAACAGTGCAGAGACAGAGAATGCGGAGCCAAGAGAAGTTTTGGAAGTAGAAATGGGGGTCATGGCGCCAAGTGCACCAGAGAGATGAGAGAGAGTGAAAGGTTGAAGGTGGCCCCAGGTGCTAGCCCAGAAACCTACAAACAGAGCCTCTTGAAAACGTCGCTTCATTACTCAAGTTCACTCTTCCCACCACCAGCACTACTCCATTCTGCTCGGCAGCACAAACTTAGTTGAAGGTAAACACAGCCACATCTGGGCATTTCCAAAGTCTCTCTTAAGTAGATTTTTGGTCCACTCCCAGCTTCTCTGCTTCCTACTGCTGAGTAGTTGGTGTTCTGGGGGCTTCTATTCTGACCTGGCACCAGGGCATGCAGGTGATCCAGGCCTGCCAGCAACTATCCACTGCCATCCACTGAGCCACAGAATGCCTGCTGAATCCTTGTCCTGACCACGAGGCACCTCCAAGTCCACTGGCTACACTTACCCTCTTTTGTACACCCTCACCACTAACACCATGTTACAAAGGATTCTGGAGGACACCTCCAGGCCACCTTCTCCCACCAGGGCTCCTCAGCCTCTCCAGCCAATGCCAGGAGCTTTTGGTCTCCCAGGTAACACCTGAGGAGCCAGGCAACAGTCCCCTTCTGCTCTGGGATACCTCAAATTTATTCTGGGAGCTCTAGTATCTACTGTTAGCTCCATCTGTATGTGATTCCTCTCCTCCCAGCAGTTGTCAAACTTTTATTTCCTTTTAGACAGAAAAACAACTTCTGCATTCTTCCCTGTTTACCATTCTGGCAGCAATTTCAAGTGCTCAGTCCCTCAAGCTCTTTCCTCTTTACAAAAGCCCAGCTACTGCAACCAAGCACCCTGTCTGTCTCTGTTGTAGGTTTCAAGAGACTCTTTGAAACTACTGACCATCTTTCTCACTGCATTCATGCTGCAGCAACCCAAATGCTGCAAAGCTCTGACTGAATCAGGAACCAGTGACCTTGGCAATGAGTCTCCAAAGATGGCCACCGCCCATACTTGCCCTCCTGCTATATATATCAGACTCCTCATATCAGGTAGAGAAGCGTAACTCCCTCCCCATGAATCTATCCTGGCCTTAGTGACTTTCTTGGCTGGTCGAATATAGCAGAAGGGACATTCTGGGACTTGTAAGGCTAGGTTACAGGAAGCCTTGAAGCCTCTGCCAGGATCTTGCAATGCTTGGCCTTGAAACACTCCTTGCAAACCGGCTGCCATGCTGTGAGAAGTCCAAGCCTGTGGTGAATCCACATGTGGGCACTCCAGTCGACGGCCTCGGCAAGCCCCCAGCCGACTGTGAAGGAGCCTTCTGATGACTCCAGCCCCAGCTGCCATCTGACTGCAGCTGCGTGAAACCCTCTCAAGAACCACCTTGTTGAGCCCTACCAACCCCAGAACCATGAGGAATAATAAACTGTGTTCATGGGGTTTTGTTGTTGTTGTTTTAAGACAGGGTCTTGCTCTGTCATCTAGGCTGGAGTACAGTGGCACAATCATGGCTCACTGCAGCCTTGGACCGCCTAAGCTCAGGCGATCCTCCCACCTCAGCCTCCTTGCAACTATAGATGTACACCACACCTGGTTAACTTTTGTATTTTCTATAGAGAAGGGGCTTCCCCACGTTGCCATGGCTGGTCTCAAACTCCTGAACGCAAGTATTTTGCCTGCCTCGGCCTCCCAAAGCGCTGGGATTACAGGCGTGAGCCACTGCACCCAGCCAATAAATTGTGTTTGTACGCTGCTAATCTTTGGAGTAGTTTGTTGTGCAGCAAAACGGTGATGGGCAAGGAAGTGTGGGGGAGGGAGGGGAGGAAGCACATCAAATAACATATAAAATATGATCCTACCACACAGCATTTAAATGTTCCACCATAGCGCAGTATGGTAAGTGCAGTAATGAACCATAAATATGCATAGAACTTTCCAGAAGAGGTGACCATTGGTCTGACTTCTTAGAGATGAGCAGGAATGAGCAAGGTAGAAGGGACTGGAAGGACATTTCAAACAGAGGAAATAGCACAAGCATAGCCCTAGGAAGGAGAAGCAGCAACAGTGAGCTTGCGGGAATTTGGTGTTCCCGGACTATAGGAAAAGAAGGAGAGGGCTGGGCACGGGGGCTAACACCTGTAATCCCAGCACTTTGGGAGGCTGAGGTGGGCGGATCACGAGGTCAGGAGTTTGAGACCAGCCTGGCCAATACGGCGAAACCCTGTCTCTACTAAAAAAATACAAAAATTAGCCAGGCATGATGTGCACACCTGTAGTCCCAGCTACTCAGGAGGCTGAGGCAGGAGAATCGTTTGAACCCAGGAGGTGGAGGTTGCGGTGAGCTGAGATTGCCCTGCAGCCTGGGTGACAGAGTGAGACTCTGTCTCAAAAAAAAAAAAAAAAGAAGAAGAAGAAGGAGGAGGAGGAGGAGGAGGAGGAGGAGGGGATGGGAAGGGCAAGATTAAGTGGAGAGAGGCCAGACCCTGCAGGGCCTTGGATGCTCCCATGTCAAGGAGTTCAGACACTGTTCTGCAGCCATTGGGCACTGTTGAAGTTTTTACACTAGAGTGACGCGTTCAGATTTATGATTTGGGAAGATCACTGAGGTGGTCAGTGCAAAGACTACTTTTGGAAGGTGATAAGTCTCTAGGCAGGGAGACCAATTTAGAAAACAAATTCAGAAATACATAAGGATTGTTGGCTGTTGGCTGAGAGAGAGGGCAGAACCAAGGGTGATTCCCATGTGTCTTGGTTGGGATCCTTGGCAGATGATGGGGAGGTGCTTGAGATGGGGAACACGGCATGGTAGCCTGTTTTGGGGAGGGCAAAATGGACTCAGTCTCAGAGAAGTAGAGCTGAGGGGCCCCGGGGCACAGCCAGGAGGAGGTTAGCAGACAGGTGGATGCCACAGCCGGGACTCAGGAAGAGATCTGACCAGAGGGACCCACCCAGGGACAGAGGTGAGTGGGACCCTCAGGTGCAGAGTGCAGAGGGAAGATGGGAGAGGGCTCGAAGCAGAATCCTGAGTCCCAGAGACATGCGAGGGGCTAATTGAGGTGTGGGTAGGTGACACAGGAGAGGGGAAAGGAAAGACCTGAGCAATGAGACAAATAACGAAGAGAGGGGGTTGCCATGGCAACCAAGGTAGGGACGAGCTTCACGGAGAAAGTAATCAACACAGTTCAATGCCCCGAATCTCAGAAAAAGAAGCAGCACAAAGTCTTTGAATGCAGCAATCAAGGGGCTACTACGAATCTTGGCAGGAACTATTTTGGGGGCAAAGGGGTAAAAGCTAGCTTCCTCAGGGTCCACGGACTGCATAGGTGGAGGAATGGGAGAAGAGGGAAGGAGCTGAATGGTAGCAAGAAAAATGTGGGCAGTCAAGGGAGGGTTTTTGAAACAACAGAACCCCTAGAATTTCCTGGTCTTGAAAGAAGGCACCCCCCAGAAAGGGAGAGGATGAAAAGTAGAAAGATTTGTAAGTGAACTGAAATCTATCCTCCAAGCCTGGCTGAAAGGAAACAGGTGGGTCTGACTGGAGATGTCTCAAGGGAGGAGAACTAGGCAAGGAAAGGGTCCTCGGGGGGCACTTCTGATCCTGAAAAAGCTGGAGCTAAAATTGATGACATTGTCAAATTCTGCAGGGTGGGTAAGAAAGGAAAGGTGCATTGAAATGAGTAGCCAGGAGGTCATTTGGTGACTGGTCTGAATAGTCATTATCTTCCAGCCTGCCCTGTGCCTGGGAGGCCAAACTTCACACTACCCCAGCTCCGTGCCTTCTGGCGTCTACAGAGGGTCCCTGACTTTTGATGGTTCAACTTACAAGTTTTCAACTTTATGATGGGTGTATTGGGGGTATTAAAGCATGTAATGGACCTGGCACAGTGGCTCAAGCCTGTAATCCCAGCACTTGGGGAAGCCAAGGTAGGTAGATCACCTGAGGCCAGGAGTTCGAGACTGGCCTGGCCAACACTGCGAAACCCCATCTCTTCTAAATATACACAATTAAGCCAGGCATGGTGGCTCGCGCTTGTAGTCTCAGCTATTTGGGAGATTGAGGCACTAAAATCGCTTGAATCCAGGAGTTGGAGATTGCAGTAAGCCAAGATCACACCATTGCACTCCAGCCTGGGTGATAAAGTGAGACTCTGTCTCAAAAAGTAATTTTTAAAAACCTGTTGAATGACATGATATTTTGACTTACAGTGGGTTTATCTGGATGTAGCCCCATCATAAGTCAGAAGCATCTGCAGTTGAGTGTGACCAATGGAGGAACCAAGGAGAGGCTGGAGGGAGGAGCGTGGGTTTCCCTGGCCGCCTGCCTTTGGCTGTGGGGCGGCAGTGTCTGCTTTCCTTTTTGTATGGCCACAGGTGGGGTCTCTTTCTGCAAGCAGCAGCTTTCTCTCCAGGTTCCGAACACCCACATCCTTCTCTCATCCCTGTAAACCTAGCGGTGAGACAGCTTCCAGCTGCTGCTCATCCCTGGGCGCTTTATCAACTCTGGAGCCCGCTACACTCTGTGAATGGTCTTTTCATTAAGTTAGCTTCCGTTTAATCCTTTGGAGTGCACCATCTCTCTCCCCTACCAGGTCCCCGACTGAGTAAGTGAAGTTGTTCCCCTAAGCTCTCTGGCAGACACAGTGGGAGGGTACACAATGGTGAGCAAAAACAGCCCTCAGCCGTGCCTGTGTAGAGCTGGCACATGGGGTGGGGGCGGCGGGGGGAGCCAGATGTTAACCAAGGCAGTAAAGAGGCCAGGTGCCATTAAAGGCGCTCAGGCCTTTAATCCCAGCACTTTGGGAGGCGGAAGTGGAAGGATCACTGGAGGCTAGAAGTTCCAGACCAGCCTGGGCAGCATGATGAGACCTTGTCTCTACTAAAAAGTGTGGTGGTGCGCACCTGTAGTCCCAGATACTTGGGAGGCTGAGATGAAAGAATCACTTGAGCCTGGGAGATCAGGCTGCAGTGAGCTATGATTGTGCTACTGCACTCCAGCCTGGGTGACAGAGCAAGATTCCATCTCAAAAAAAATTATTTATAAAAAAAGTATAGAAGTCCACAATTTTAAACGTGTTAGGTGCCATGAAGAAACCCCACTAGATCAGAGAAGTAACATTCTACAGGGGTCGTGGAAGTTAACAAGGATGAGAGTGCATAAGGGAACAGCAAGGGTGAAGCTCTGTGGAAGGAGGGCAGTACGTTCCAGAAGCCAGAAGGCCCTTAGGGCTGAGCACTTATCGGCAAGAATGATTTTGGCACAAGTGACAGAAAACCTAACTCAAAAATGTTTAAGCAATAAGAGATTTATTGCCACATATAATGAGAACTCCCAAGGGAGGCAAATGTAGTGCCATTAAGGACCCCGGTTCTTCCATCCTTCAGTTCTCCCCAGCTCAGCATATGGGGTCCTGTCCCCAAGGTCGCAAGTCACTGCAGGCTCTAGTCACGCAGGGCATTGCGTCCACAATGCCTATGACCAGAAACGAATGAAAGAAAGTCGTTCTTTGTGCTTCTTTGTAAGGGCTACAAAGCCTTTCCCAGAAGACCCCCCACAACACCCACACCTCTCATTGGTCATATTTGTGACAAATGTCCCAGAGGCTAAGGCAGGAGGATTGCCTGAGCAATCGCTGGCAAGGGAATGGACCTGTCCACCATGACTAACACAGATCAATTATGATTTACCCTCTGGGAGGATGATATGGTTTGCATCTGTGTTCCAACCCAAATCGCATGTGAAATCGTAATCCCCATGTGAGGTAGGGCCTGGTGGGAGGGGGCTGGATCACGGAGGCAGTTTCCAGTGGTTTAGCACCATCTCTCTGATGCTGTCTTATGATAGAATTCTCATAAGATCTGGTTGTTTAAAAGTGTATGGCACCTACCCACCTTCTCTCTCTCTCTTTCTCTTTTTTTTTTTTTTTTTTAAACTGAGACAAGGTCTTGCTCTGTCACCCAGGCTGACGTGCTGTGGTGTAATCACAGCTAACTGGAGCCTCCACCTCCCAGGCTTGAGCAATCATCCTGCCTTAGCCTCCCGGGTAGCCGGGACCATAGGCATGTGCCGCTATGCCTGGATAATTTTTATATTTGGGGGCCATATGTTGCCCAAGCTAGTCTTGAACTCCTGGGCTCAACACATCTGCTGGCCTCGGCCTCCCTAAGTGCTGGGATACAGGTGTGCCACTGCACCTTGCCGCCCTCTCTCTCTTCCACCTGCTGGGGCCATGTAACATGTACCTGCTTTCCCCTTCACCTTCCACCATGATTGTAAGTTTCCTGAGGTCTCCCCAGCCATACTTCCTCTATAGCCTGCAGAACTGTGAGCAAATTAAACCACTTTTCTTTATAAATTACCCAGTCTCAGGTACTTTTTTATAGCAATGTGAGAATCTACGAAGACAAATAAGCAGGTTCACCTTCCTTGAAGGACACGTAGAGTAGCTTCTGTTAGCAAGAACCAAGGAGAAGCGACTGCTGGGTAGGAACCAAGTCAGGGACAGTGCAGGGCACATGAGGAGCTTGGAGAAATCAAAGTTTGATTTTTCTCTTAAGAGCCATTGAACAGTTTGAAGTAAGAGATGGACATCAGAAAGATGTGTAGTTCAAAAAGGCTACTCTGGCTGCCCTGTGGGGGTTGGATCATTGGGAAGAAAGTTAGCAAGTAACTGCAGTGATCAAGCAAGAGATGACGGCTTGGACTGAGCCATGGGTCATGATGATGGAGTTGGTTAGAGGTAAGACCAACTGACCTTTCCATGACATGTTGCAAGAGAAGGCAGAGATTCTAGGCGCCTGCCAGGAGTCTCCCCAAATAGGAGACACCAGTCAAAAACAAATTTTGCGGAAGAAAGATTAGGAATTTGAATTAAAGATGATGATGAAGTGAAAAAATAACAAACCAAGAATTTCATTTGGGATAGGTTGTTGATGTCTGGGATGGCTGGCCATCAGGTTCTAGAGTCAGAAGAGAGATCTGGGCTGGACCTGGAAGAGGATGCAGAGAGGAAGATGGGTGTGTTGGACTGGAGCTTAAAGGAGCCCATTCTGGACTCTCAGTTTTGGGAATCAGCCTTCGGGAGGGAGGCAAAGCTTCGAGGATGCATGACATTGAGGGAAAAGATGCACAGAGAGAGAGAGAAGCCTGGAGTCCCAGCCCTGGGCAGCACCAGCACTGGGCAGGGGAAGGGGAGACTGAGAAAGTGGAGGAAGACAGGGAGAGAGTCCCAGAAGCCCATGAAGGAGCATTTCCAGAAAGACAGCGGCCACCGGTGGGCAGTACGCACAGAGGTCAGCAGAGGCTCAGGCATCTCCTAGGCCCGGCCTTGGGGGACTTTTGTCACAGCGACTTTGGGGCAAGAGGCAGAAGCCTCTCTTGGTGTGTGGGGAATGAACTGGGTCTGAGAAAGGAGGGAGAAGGAGCTGGAGCAGGCAGAGGGTCCAGGAAGAAGCTGATTCTTCCAGGAGACCTGGGAGGGAGGAAGCTGTGCAAGCCCAGTTGGAAGAGCAGGGCCGGGCAGTGAGGGGGCC
The DNA here is from genome assembly GCF_048565385.1 of Saimiri boliviensis. Classification (NCBI taxonomy): domain Eukaryota; kingdom Metazoa; phylum Chordata; class Mammalia; order Primates; family Cebidae; genus Saimiri; species Saimiri boliviensis. Next base: position 101,612,665 of record NC_133457.1, on the reverse strand, counting down.
CGGGAGCGCTAGGATTAAGTGTAGAGGTGAAGGGATTAGCTGTGTTGGTGGGACAAAAGTAAATTATGTACATTTTAGCAAGTAACCTAATCTCCAGGTTCTTTAGGAGGCCTTTTCTCTGCCCTCTGGGTACCGATTCCAGCTCTAGTTAGCACTGGTTTCATCTGCCTCGTGGCTGGGGCCATGTCTTTCTCATTTTTTTCATACCTTTCAGCACCTAGCAACAGGCAACCAGCTAGGTAGGGAAAGAATAATTATTTTCTGCTTGAAAGCGAGTGTCTGAAATGGAGATTCAGAAATTTTTCTTTGTACCAAACATGCTTTGTGACAACCCTGAGAAAGTGAGATTACAGGGAAGGAGGTGTTGGGGTCCATGGGGATGGAAGGGCTAGGGGGCTGGAAATGTCACCAGGTTACTTTCATGGCTCGGCACCAGGAGATGTGCTGGGCAGGGGAGGAAGGTCCAGGACTACTCGTCTCACACAGGTCTAGCTCTTCACAGCTGATGTCACACTGCCCGCCGGCCTGGCCTCCCCCAGCACGTTCACTGCTGCTGTTCTTTCCAGTGAGCTCCACTGCCCAGTCCAACAGGCATTTCTGTCTGTAACTCACTGGTCCTGGTGAAAGCATCTGACACGGCCAACTACTCCCTCGTGAGAGTGGCTCTCCTTGGCTTCCATAACACCAACATCTCCCAGTTAACCTTCCTCCCAGTGACTGCGGCTCTGCCTTCTCCGCCACTTGCTGCCCACCATCCAAATGTTGGATCCCCTCAGGGCTTGTGTCTGGGCTCTTTGCATCTTTCCTTCTTTTCTTTCTTTCTTCTTTCTTTCTTTCTTTTTTCTTTCTTCTTTCTTTCTTTCTTCTTTCTTTTCTTTTTTTTTTTCTTGAGACGGAGTTTCGCTCTTGTCACCCAGGCTGGAGTGCGATGGCGCGATCTCGGCTCACCGCAACCTCCGCCTCCTGGGTTCAGGAAATTCTCCTGCCTCAGCCTCCTGAATAGCTGGGATTACAGGCACGTGCCACCATGCCCAGCTAATTTTTGTATTTTTAGTAGAGACGGGGTTTCACCATGTTGACCAGGATGGTCTCGATCTCTTGACCTCGTGATCCACCCGCCTCAGCCTCCCAAAGTGCTGGGATTACAGGCTTGAGCCACCACACCTGGCCTCTTTCTTTCTTTCTTTCTTTCTTTCTTTCTTTCTTTCTTTCTTTCTTTCTTTCTTTCTCTTTCTTCTTTCTTCCTTCCTTCCTTCCTTCTTTCCTTCTTTCTTTCGTTCTTTCTTTCTTCTTTCTTTCTTTCTTTTTGAGACGGGGGCTCACCCTGTGACCCAAGCTGGAGTGCAGTGGCACAATCTCACTGCAACCTCTGCCTCCCAGGTTCATGTGATCCTCCTGCCTCAGCCTTTCAAGCAGCTGGGATTACAGGCACGCGCCATCACACCCAGCTGATTTTTGTATTTTTAGTGGAGACACAGTTTCACCGCGTTGGCCAGGCTGGTCTCCAGCTCCTGACCTTAAGTGAGCCACCCACTTCCTGAAGTGCTGGGATTGCAGGTGTGAGCCACGGTGCCCAGCCTCTCCATACCTTTCTCTGTATTCTCACCCTGAGTCATTACTAATGACTCCAATTTCATGCCCTCAGCCCTGCCCTCTCGAGGCTCACATACCACATCCTAACTACCCCATGACAGCTCAATCAGAATGCTAACTACTCCCCGAAACTACTCCCCTTACCTTCCACCCTCATTTGTCTTCCCCTTCTCTGCAAATGGCCTAGCCTTCAACCCAGTTTCCCAAACCAGACTCTTCAGCGTCACACTTGGCTCTTCCATCACCCTCTCCCCTCCCATCCAATCCCAGCAAATTCCGGCAGTTCTGTCTTCAGGGAAAACTGCCCAGGATTCCCTGAAGACAGGGAACTTCTTCCTCCACCCTACTGCCCCATCCTGGTTCCAGCCACCTCCCGTCTCCCATCTTCTTACTGCGACAGCCTCATGACCTTTCCTTCTTCCTTGCCCATCCCTTATCACAGAAGAGCAGATTTGTGAGACGTCTATAGGATCATGTCAGCTTCCTTCATATCACCAGGCTTCAGTGACCTTCCGTGGGTCTTCGCACCAACGCTGATTTCTTTCTCAAGGCCTGCAAGGCTCGCCTGCTCTGCCCCGTCTCTCTCCTGCCTCCCCCATGGGTGGGCTAACTCACTGTCCTCCAGCCATAAGCAAATTCCTCTGGTCCTCCGATGCACCAAGCTCATTCCTCTCTTAGAGCTTTGGCTCCTGTTGCCCCTCATACCTGCAAAGCACTTTCCCACCACCCTGTTCTCAGCTTAAAAGTTTCCCAAGAGAGACCCTCCCCAGCCACCCATCTAAAGGGGGGCTCCTACCCCACGCTCTCCCTCACATCCTGGGTGCTTCCTCCACGGTCCTTGCAATCACTTATTTGGCAACTGCCTTTTCCTCTGTTTTAGAGGACTCTCCTCTCATAGACTGTAAGCCCCTTGAAGGCTGTTTCTTCAGAGAGCATTTCTACCCTGCCAACTCTCGCATCCCTGGCATCAGGCACACTTTTGTTGAGTGAAGAATAAGGCTGTATTGACATTCTCTACCTCACGTGGTCTTGACCACCCCGTTTTACAGAAAAGGAAGTGAGATGTCCCAAGATCAAGCAGTGTGGGGAGAGCCCAGCACAGTGTGTGGCTGGCAGGGAGGTGGCTCAAACCCACATCACCTGACCCCGCCTCCAAGACTTCAGGATTGCATGCACCACTGGCCTGCCCCTATGGAGCACAACAATACCATGTGATTTCCAGGGAGAGGAGGTAGCTAGAAAAACATGCATCAGGTAAAAAAATATATATATATAGTGCTATGGGAAACCCAAGGTTAGATTCCCAAAAAGGAAATTGGATGTGAGAGTCAGATGCTTGGGCAAGTGATCTGATATGAAACAGAGATTTCAAGGTTTCTAATCCTAACAGACATTGCAGTATGAAATAAAACAAAATAGCCATTATTTTGTAACAGAAAGAAAGACATCCCAATGAGACAGAATAGAGAGCCCAGATGCAGATCCCTAGACTGTCTAATGCTATGACCTATGGAGCAGAGGTACCACAAATGAATGGGGGCAGGCAAAGGGAATGAAAGGATTTGTCACTTAGTGAGGCTGGAAAATTATTTTATCTATTTAGGAAACAAAAAGCAATTATATCTCTCTCTTTATACCAACCACCAACATCAATGCCAGGTGATTTATTTTTTTTCTTTTTTTTTTCTTTTTGTCTTCTTTACTTTTTAATTGACCTCATCTTTTCAGTAAGTGTCAGGTTTGTTTTGTTTGTTTGTTTTGGTTTTTTTTTTTTTTTTTTTTTTTTTTTTTTTAGATGGAGATTTGCTCTTGTTGCCCAGACTGGAGTGTAATGGCGTGATCTTGGCCCCCTGCAACTCTGTCTCCTGTGTTCAAGCAGTTCTCCTCCTGAGTCGCTGCAATTACAGGCACATACCACCATGCCGGGCTAAAGTTTTTGTATTTTTAGTAGGGACAGTTTCGCCATGTTGGCCAGGCTGGTCTTGAAATCCTGACTTCAGGGGATTCAGCCGCCTCGGCCTCCCAAAGTGCTGGGATTACAGGTACGAGCCACAGTGCCTGGCCATGTCAGGTAATTTAAATGCAAAAAGAACATAGAAAAAATTGGAAATGATTCATTATCCAAACTGTGGTCGAGGAAGGCTTCTGTAGCATTCACAGCAATACAGAGAACTGTGGTGGAAAATACAAATATAATTGACTATAGGAAATGTAAAGCTTCTGCGTGTTGGAAATTCTCATAAATAAACATTCACAGAGGCAATAAGAATTTTCATAATGAAACGTTGGGATGATAAAAGGCTGTAAGAGCCCATTTATGAAAGATGAAGTTCAAAAGGCAAATTCAGTTGAAAATGTTGAACTTACTCATAACAAAATCAATGTAAATTTGAATGCAGGGATACCACTTTCGGCCCGTCAAATGAGTACTTCACAGAACAAGAGCTCACAGAGCTCATTCAGCCCCAGTGGCATGGGACCTCTTGTGCACAGCTGGCAGGACTGTGAAGTGGCAAAACCTTTCTACAAGGCAATTTGTTTAAGATGAGCGAAGGGCCTCAAAAAGGTTCATACTGTTTCACTCAGTAATTCCATTTGCAGGAAGCTCATCCCAAGAAATGATCTAAAGCAATGCCCAAAGATTTGTGCAGGAAGATGTACACTGGGGCTTTAGTTATGACTGCAAAAAGAGAAAAAAGGAAATCACCACAATCTCCAGCTCCAGAAGAGCAGTTAACCAAATTATGTTCCATTCATTAACTGGATTATGAGGCAGCCATTAAACATAATAATTATAAAGAATGTTGACTAACATGGGGAAATGTTTAGCATATAATTAGTGTAAAAGGATGGTGCAAAATTACATGCAACAAAAGCATTTATTGTAAACAAATGCATTTATAGGGCTAAGAAGAGATGTGCTTTTCAGGCACATTTTCACAGAACTTGACAGTGGGTGCTGGGATTCTTGTCAAGACATTTTAGTTCTTCATGACTGACTAACTCTTCAAATTTTCTGCCATATTTGGATATTGCTGTTTTTATGATCATATATTTCATTTTTTCCCTTATTTATTTTTCCTAGACTGTTAGAGAAATATGACAATATATTTCAAAAGTACAGGAGAGAACAAGAATAATATAATAAATACAATATACTCACCATCCAAGATCATGTATTTCTTCTGTAATAGAAAAACAAAGAAGAAAAAAATAAGAGCCAGGTCTTAAGGAAATGGTACCTGCATCAGGCAAGTTTTGAAGGGGTGGAAGGGGGAAAGGGTGGGCAGGAAATGGAAGAAAATGGTTCTGCATGAGGAGGCTGCCTGGGTGGGTCTTCTTCAAAGAACCTCAGGGCTAAAGAACAGGGAGGGAGCTTCAAGCTCCCGGTGACCAAGGCTCATCATTTGAAATGCCCTTTCTAGTCTGTGGCAAGTTCCCTCTGGACACAGTTCAAATCCTGAGCTCCTCAGCTCTGCAGGTCAGTGTGTCTATCCCTGTGCCATTGCCACGCTGTTTAATCCTTTCATTGTTTTGTCCTATGCTACCTAGTAGGGCAAATCCAGTCCTTTTCCTCCTACTGTGTTCCACCACTCATTTTTCTTTCTCAAAATTATCTTGGCTATTTTCACCCATCTCCTGTACCATAGGACTTTTAGAATCAGCTTATTAAGTTCCATTAAAACATCGTAGTGAGATTTTGGTGAGGAAGGCATTGCATTTGTAAATTAATTTTGAGAGAATTGACATCTTTACAATATCAAATCTTCAGGACCCTAACATTTTAAGGGTGGTTGAGTCAGAGGTTCTGATTAATGAGACTAGGAAGGAAAAGTCGTCATAGAGACGGGTTAAAAACAAGGAGAGGGTGTTGTCATGGAAACCAAGAGAGCCCAGCATTTCGAGAAGGCGAGAGTGATCAACAATATCAAACCCTGCAGAGAATTCCAATAAGACAGGGATGGAAAAACACCCACTGAAGTTGGTAATTAGGAGGTTATCGGAGCCTTCAGCAAGAGCAGTTTCAGGGGCGTGATGGAGCAGGATCCCAACCGCAGCGCCTGAGGATGATAGATAGTCAGTCAGTGAAGACAGCCCTTTTACGGAAGTCTAGATAATTAAGTTTTGATAATTAGAAAAGTTTAGAGAAGGATTGTCTGGGAGCTAGAGAGTGAAATGTGGAGTCAAGAGGAAGTTTTCAATTCAATTCAACACATATTATTTGAGCACCTCTTGCATGCTAGCTACTTGTTGGGAAGACCATATGAAAAAGACAGACACACAGCCGGGCACGATGTCTCTCGCCTGTAATCCTAGCACTTTGGGAGGCCGAGGCAGGTGGATCACGAGGTCAGAAGTTCAAGACCAGCCTGGCCAATGTGGTGAAATGCTGTCTCTACTAAAAATACAAAAAAATTAGCCGGGCATGGTGACATGCTCCTGTAGTCCCAGCTGGTTGGGAAGCTGAGGCAGAAGTATTGCTTGAACCCTAGAGGCGGAGGTTGCAGTGAGCATCACACCACTGCACTCCAGCCTCGGTGACAGAGCAAAACTCCATCTCAAAAAAAGAAAAAGAAAAAGACAGACACACATCCCTGCCCACATGGCACTTACTGTCTAAAAGGGGCTTCCCTAGAAGGGGAAACAGATGTGAATTAATTACATGAATAAAAGGATAATTAGGAACACTGATATTCATGAAGGACAGGTGTGTGGTGCTGAGAACAGTGAGAGCGCCCACCCAGAAGGGATCTGAAAGATGAGTGGATATCAGCCAGGCTAGGAGGAATCAGAAAGAGCATTCCAGGCAGAGGGAACAGCCCAGGCCAAGGCCCAGCAGTGGGAGGGGCAGAGTGTATTCTGGGAGGGGAAGAAAGCCAGTAAGACTGGAACACAGTGGATGAGGGGAAGCAGGGTGAAAACTCTGGCTGGAAGGGTCAGCCGGCTGGGAAGGTTTGGGGCTTTATTCCAAGAATGATGGGGAGTCTTTGGAGACACTTAAGCATGGAGATGACTTGTGCCACTTTGCATGTTGAAAGTATCACTCTGGGCTGGGCACAGTGGCTCACACCTGTAATCCCAGCACTTTGGGATGACGAGGCAGATGGATCACCTGAGGTCAGGAGTTTGAGACCAGCCTGGCCAACAAGGAAAAACCCTATCTCTACTTAAAAAAAAAAAAAAAATCCAAGAAAAAAACGAACCAAAACTGGCTAGGCATGGTGGTGCATGCCTATAATCCCAGCTACTCGGGAGGTTGAGGCAGGAGAATCACTTGAACCTGGGAGACAGAGATTGCAGTGAGCCGAGATCACCATTGCACTCCAGCCTGGGTGACAGAGTGAGATTCTAAAGAGAGAGAGAGAGAGAGAGAGAGAGAGAGAAGGAAGGAAGGAAGGAAAGAAGGAAGGAAGGAAGGAAGGAGAGAGGGAGGGAAGGAAGGAGGGAAGGAGAAAGGGAGAAAGGGAGGGAGGGAGGAAGAAGGAAGGAAGGAAGGAGGGAGGGAGGGAAGGATGGAAGGAGGGAGGAAGGGAAGGAAGGAGGGAAGGAGAAAGGGAGAAAGGGAGGGAGGGAGGGAGGGAGGAAGAAGGAAGGATGATTCTGGCTTCTAGTGAGCAAGGGTGGCAGGACTGCAGGAGCAGGTGGAGCTGAAGAGAACTGAAAGGGCTCAGGAGTCACTGGGAGGCAAAGTCTCCAGGCTTGAGGTTGGACTGTGGAGGTGGGTGGTGAGAGCAAGTGGGCTGTGAAGGAAGATGCCGGACACCTCCTGGGTCTACTGGTTGGTGGCATCTCTTCATGAGATGTGGGACTCTGGTGAAGCATCATGTTTGAATGAGAAGAGTTGTCTGTTCAGTCAGCTGAGCATGAGGTGCCTTTGGGACTTGTGGGTTCTGGAGTTGGAGATGGCAGAGGCTTTGGGTCCAAGCCGGAGTGGAGGCGGCGTTGAAGCAGCTCAGGGACAGGTCAGATTAAGGGACAGAGCAGAGGAATGAGAAGACAACAGAGGCTGAGCCCAGGCGAGCACTCGGGTTCAGGAGGCTGGGTATGGGAAGAGGACACCAAGAAGGAAGGGCCAGAAGGGAATGCAGCAGGGGGGATTCCTGGGGCTCAAGGAATAGTATTTCTAAAAGGACACAGTGGCCGTGGCAGGGAGCTCAGGGAGGTAAAAGCTGATTGGAGGCCCCAGACCTGGCCTTCAGGACTGTTTGTGAGTTTTTCGGGGGATGCGGAGGGTTGGGTCAGGAGCAAGGTTGGTACAGGGTCTCTCTGTCAAGGGAGGAGGACCAATAAAGGGGGGCATAATTTTTTGTTTCGTTTTGGTTTTAATAAAAGGGCAACATTTGCATATTAATTTTCCCAGAGGAAGGTACCTGTGGGATATGAGTTACTGCGGAGCAGTAGCAATTAGCTAAATGAGGCCATGTGGACGAGCGGGACCCACCCTGGCGGTAACACACATCTGGCCTCCTGGGACAGCGTTCCACTGGCCTTTTACAGAGTCATCTGCATTGCACTTTCTGTCTGGGAACGTGTATGTGACCTTTGTGTTTCACTGTGTCTCCCTTTGGCAGAAATTTCATCCCACTCCCTGGCCAGGACCCTGTCTCATTTGTTTTGGAATCCTCCCCAGCCTGGAGCAGCCAAATGTGGGGTGCTGAATAAATATTCTCTAATTTGAAATAAAATGTCTGAAACGAGAGGTCAAAAACTTTTAGCCAAAAAGGGCCTGTGATCATCGAAGCAAACAAACAAATTCTGTGTGTTTGCTAAATTTTGCACAGCAGCGTGAAGAAGGGGTTAAGAGAGTCGGAGATGGGGTTGTGTGGTTGGCATCCTTATCATGCAGGGATGATGGGGTAGGGGACAGGAGGTCTGCTCAGGAGAGAGGACCAGGATCACCCACCCCAGCGTGAGCGCAGGACTTCACAGTTTACACAGCTGAGTCAGGGCCAAGTTGTATAGCGTGCTCGCAAATCCCATGAGACCAACAGGGATTCCACGGAGAAGCAGAGAAGGAAGTTGGTACTCAGCACGGGGCCCCAGTGAGTGGCAGGCAGCGGGCTCAACCTCTTCACCTCTTGCCTCTGACTCCAGTGTCCCAGCCCCTCTGCACCCCAGGGTGAGCTCCAACTAGGTTCATGTCCAGAACTTGACTTCGGGGGAAATCTAGCCCACAATCAGAAGTCAGTTGTGAAAGACAAAAGCAGAGTTTGCGGGCCATTAAGAGAAGGCGGTCACCAGAAGGCTGCCTGCAGCGGGAGTTCTGACCAGCCTTCTCGGCTGGCAAAATATAACCCAGAGCCACATCAATGAGATGACAGTGGCAGGGTGCAAGTCCAAGCCCCAGGACTCAGGGAAAGGTGACTTGTGTGTGATGGCATGAATGCCACATTGTCACAGACAGATGAATGGGCTGCTCTGCTCTGCCAGGCAGGATCATGCCTCTTCTGGTCCCATCCTGACTTCCTGGCAACCACAGCCTCTGTCTCTGGGAGTTCAGCAAGCTCCACTTCCCTAGCTTCCTAGAGTTGCCAGGCTCACTCTCGGCCCCACCCAAGCCCAGACATCCTCCGATGCCAGCTCATCTCCACAAGGCTGCTCAGGGAATTCTGCTGCCTTTGCTCCCCTTGATGTAGCCACCAGGTTAGACTTAAGGCTTCTGCTCTGGAGTCCCCCAGACTTGTCCAGGACTCCATCATATTCCTCCTTGGGATTCAGTTGAGGGGCTGGACAATGAGCCTCTTCTGGGGGATCCAGCCAGTACTAAGGTTCTGGTTGAATCTCCTTGGATTTCTTTCTTTCTGCCCACAGGTTGAACTCTTACCCCCTTCAAGGGGCTGGGTCTCCACCATCCTCATGAATTGTCTTTTCAGTTTATTGTCTACACATAAACTCTTTGCCTCTTCCTTTGGCTTTGACTCCAAATCCTCCAAACATTGCAGAATCTAGGATTTTTCCTTTCTCAACCCCAACTCTTGCCCTGAAAAGCTGTGGCTTTCATCCCTGTAGACTCCCCTGTAGACAATAGCCACACAAGTGTTGTTTGTGCTAAAGAGTCACAAAAGCCCACAGAGGAGCTCAAAAGCCAAGCCAGGGACTCTATGGAATGTCAGCACCCCAAAAACAGTGCACCCAGGAAGCTTGGACAGTCGGGCGAAGAATGAGGTAGAGGATATTAAACCCACACATAGTATAAGAGAAAAATATTACCATACTCAACAGAGCTATAAAGGGATGCCATGAAGCAGTGAAGAAGGAAGGGATTAGTTAATAAAGGTGCCGGAATGATCGCTAAGCTGTTTGGAAAAGCAAATTCACTCATTCTTCACTTCATGTCATACATCAGCATCAAGTTCAGATGGATTAAAGATTTAAATTAAAAATCACACTTGAATAAAGTAGAAGTGAATATTCACCCCGATCTCACGGTGAGGCTTCTAAGCTTAAAAGCGAGAGAAGCAGTCACAAAGAAAAAGAAAGAGAAAATAGATTGAAAATTTTAGATTTCACCGTGTGGAAATTAAAAACAACTTTGGAGGATGTCACGCAGAGGGTTAATATCCTCGGTGTTTAAGAATCCATACAAATTGAGTTTTAAAAATTCAAATCACTGCTGGGTAAATGTGAAGGGATAGAACACTCAATTAACAGAAGATTAATTTTTTATGGCTCATAGGTTGAACCCATTTTCCAATATCTAATTATTTTTTAAAAAGTAAATTAAAACAACAGTGAGATAACACTTTTTGCCCATCACAGAGTGAAGAAAAAAATTTTAATGAGAATACCCCATGCTGGCTAGGGTGTGATGAAACCGACAATACTGCTGATGGGAATGTAAATTACTACAGCCTTTGACCCGGTAATTACACTTATGGTGCTCGATCAGAAGGAAATAGTCTCAAATCGACAAAGATTTATGTACAAAGAGATGTAGCATGGCCTTGTCTCTAACAAAAAAATGGAAGCAACCCAAAAAACCAGCTATCGGGGAAATGTTAAGCAAATTATTTTATATCCACTCAGATGGACTATTATTCATCCACTAATCGTATTTTTACGAACAGCTCAAAAATTCTTATAATATAAAAAGTGGAGCAGCAACTGAGAAGCCAGGGTGCAAATTGTATGCGGGAGATAATCTCAGCTGTGGAAAACAGAAAAGAACATTTAAAAAAAGACTGGGAGGGAGTGCGCTGGGACCCTGAACCTATGGGCACAGGGCTCTGGACAAGGCAGCCTTGATGGGGGAAAGGGAAATAAATGGAAGATACCCAAGTGGGGTCCTGGGTGCAATCTCACATGAAAAACAACTTTAGATCTGGAGGAGATGGGGAGTGGAGTCTTGCTTCAGCCTGGCTGTCTGACCCAGCCTGCCCTAAAGCTCCAAGAAAGAATTGCCCTGGGCATCGAGCTCAGGGAACTGCCATTCGGTGTGTATATCCAGAGCACAGGGCATCATGGAGGGCCAGAAAGGCAAAGGGTCAGGTATCAGGCCAGGAAGCTCATGTAGGACCTTTGACCCATGCTAGGGAGTTTAGGATTTTTATCACAAGAGCAATGAGGAGCCGTTGAAGGTCTTTAAGTTTTGCCTTTCAGATAGATTACAGTATTAGCACCTTCTTTGCAAAACCAAAAATCCAACTCTAACTCAAGCATAAAAATATAAGTAAAAAATTAAAAGGATAGGGCTTGGTAAGGTGGCTTATGCCTGTAATCCCAGCACTTTGGAAGGCCAAGGTGGGTGGATCACAAGGTCAGGGGTTCGAGACCAGCCTGACCAACATGGTGAAACCCTGTCTCTACTAAAGATACAAAAATTAGCCAGGTGTGGCTAATACAGGTGCACACCTGTACTAGGGAGGCTGAGGCAGGAGAATTGCTTGAACCCGGGAAGTGAAGGTTGCAGTGAGCCAGGGTCCTGCTATTGCACTCCAGCCTAGATGACAGTGTGGGACTCTGTCTCAAAAAAATAAAATAAAAACAAAAATAAATAAAAAGGGTAAAACTCAAACTATATAACTTCTAAGATAAAACATGTAAGAGAACAACCTTCATAACCTTGGGTCAGGCAAAAACTTCTTAGCTACAACACTATACAAGAACAAGATGATAAAAGCGTGATTCATGAAGGAACAAATTGACCAACTAGACTCCATCAAAATTTTTAGAAACGTGCTCTTTTCATTGCTGAGAGAATGAAGAGACCAACAACAGACTGGGAGAAAACATTTGCAAATCATATATCTGATAAAGAACTCATATCCAGAATATTTATAAAGCAGTCTCAAAACTCAATGATAAAAAAAAAATCAACCCAATAAGAAATGAGCAAAAGATTTGAACAAACACTTCCCTGAAGAAGATAGGCAGATGTCAAATTCACACACAAAGAGATGCTCAACATCTTGAACTGAATCTTGCAGGCAACAGGAGCCCGTGGAAGGGTTTTGAGCAGGCAAGAGCCACGGGCAGGTATCTGTGTTACAGCAATCTCACTGGGACTTGGAGAAGCAAGTGGATCAGGGAAGGGTAATGGCTACAAGTCAAAGTTGACTTTGTGGGGCCTGTAGACAGCTGGGGGAGATGGCCAGCGGGGAGTCAGGTTCAGCAGTCTGGTTTTCAGGAGGGCATCTCAACCAGAGATACAGAGTTGGGGTGGCTGTGGCTTGGGGAGACTGAGAGCTAGGGAGAGCCCTGCTGGAATCTAAGGACCTCCACCCCATCATTTCAGGGGCTGGCAGAGCCTGGGACACCCGCAAAAGCAATGAAGGGAAAGAAATGTCAGTGTCACGTGCCATGTGAGCAGAGCTGGAGAGCAGGTTGTCATGGAAACTGGGCTAGTGAAGCGTTTCTAGGAGAGTGAGATCAGCAGGACCAAATGTAGCAGAAAACCAGACCGATGAAGGCTGAACATTTCTTTTGATTTGGCAATTAGTGGAACATTGATGAGCTTAACAAGAGCAATTTCAGGGGACTGTGGACCAAGGAGAGGGTGGAGATGGAGAGAGATTTAGAGGGTAAAATGGGCCAGAGTTGGTGATGAGGTGCACACTGGGGCAGGAGAAGCAGGGAAGGAGGAGGAGGAAGAGGAGGGCCGTGGCGAGCAAGACCCCTGGGTTTCTGGCATTCAGAATGGGTTGAATGGCAATGGGAAGGGATGCTGCAGGAGGATCAGGTTTGCAAGAGGAAGATCAGGAGCTCCATTTGGGACATTCTTATCCAACAAATACGTTTTAGTATTTACGGTGTGCCAGACACTGTTCTAAGAGTGTTACTTATGTTAATTCCTTCATACTTATAACTGTCCCATGAGGTAGATGTGCCTCATCCATCATCATTTACACAAGGAAACAGAGACACAAAGAGGCTGAGAAACTTGCCCACAGCAAGGAGGTGGCAGAGCTCAGGTTTGAAGCCAGCCTGCCCAGACGTGTTTGCATGAGGTCGCTGCAGTACACAAATGGGGTGTCAAGGAGGCAGGTGGATCTGGGGTCTGGGGGCTTGGCAGGGAGGTCTGAGTTGAGGGGTAAGAGTGGATCCAAGCAGGAAAGGGCCTGATTTGCTGTGGAGCATACACTGGAGATTGCTGGGTCCAGGAGGGTGTCGAAGCTTCAGGGCTGGGTGATAGCACAGGAGAGTCCAGGCAGAGGCCCAGACCATGCCAGCATTTAGGGGCACCCCCTCAGGGGGATTGAAAAGGCAGGGCCGGAGGGCAGACACGAGGAGGAGGCACACCAGAACCCAAAGAGGAGAGTTTCCAGAAGTGAACTGGCGGGCCGTGGGCTGTGTCCAGAGAGGTCAGAGGAGGTGTCTTGTCCCTGGGGAGGCTTCGGGGGATCCTTGTCAGAGCAGCTTCCAGTGAAGGCAGAGGAGCCCTAAAAAGGGAGGCAGTCAAGACTCTGGCTATGAGGGAGGGAGGGACAAGGGGGAGAGACAGGGGGCACGGTCCAGAAAGGTCTCATTTTTAAATGGAAACCATTTTTAAAATTTTTTATGTTTTTTGTTATATCAAAAACTACATTTATATGGTTCAAAATTCAAAATCCACAAAAGGCCACCCAGAGAAAAATCTCCCTCCTGTCTGTCTCCTCCAGCCGTCAGGCCCCCTTTGTAAAGGCAACTGGCACATCCTTCCAGAGACAGAAAATGGAAATCACAATGTGGAATTCGGGAAAGAGAAAATCCGATCATAATCCCGAGGTTCTTAAGAGGAGGATGGCATTCAGAGCAAGCGGCGAAACAGAGGCACAATCTGGCTGGGGGCACGGGGCCGAGGGTGGCAGCGGGAAATTAGCTTTGGACAAGAACACGTGTTTCAGTGAATAGAACAGAATTGAATCATTTTCCTTCTGCCAAGTAACATGAGCTCGGCATTCTTCTGGGGCCCTCCCGCCTGTCCCTGGGTCCTGGTGGCAGCTGGCAGTCACAGGGACTATGTCCTGCCACAGCTGGAGACACTGGCCCTCGCCTTCACCCTTGGCACCTGGCGACTGGCATTTGTCCTGGCGACTGCTGAATTCATATTTCCTGACATGAAATGCAACTGTCTGAAATGCAGTTCAATCTTTTAAAAAATGATTGAAACCATTTGGGGTGTCAAGGAAGACATAGTGAGCAGAGGCTGGGTTTGGGGGAGGAGTGAAGTGGGTAGGGGACAAGAGGCTTTTGACAGGGAGGGCTCCTGACTCCCGGGGCTCCTGTGGGGTCAGGAAGTAAAGGCTGCATGCAGCAGGGCTAGGATTCTTAGGGCGACGTTGCCTTTCCTTGCCTCAAAAGCCCCCAACTCTGTGGAGGCAGGTGCTGGACTAAGACGAAGCCCACAGGGTTATCAGATGGGCTCAGGACAGGGGTCACTTTCAGGGGAAAGGCCTCGGGGGACAGAGTGACCCCTGCCTCACCTCCAGGGACTCCAGGCAGATGGCCACCCCTCTCTGCGCCTCAGTCTCTCTGGCTGTAGAAATGGTGGGTGGGTGGGTGGGTGCGGGAGAGATTGCTCCCTTCTTCCAGCAATTTGGGCCCAAAGGTCCCACGGTGGACTCTTGGGACCTTTGGGCCACCTTTCTTTTCTATAGCAGATGCCCCGGCAGCCACCCAGAGCCCCGGTGTCCAGTACACACCGCAGTCTCGGAACCGGAGCAACGCGGCTCAGGGGGTCAATGGGCAGCCCCAAGACAGCCTCTGGCAGGTTGAAGGGTTGGGAATGGCCCCTGGGGTCTGCCTGAGCCTTGAGTGGTGCATCCTCGGAAGCCAGGAGAGTTCCCAAGTGGGCCTTGGAATAGCTGCACCGTGCCACGAGAGGGGCTGGGCAGGCTGCTCCCACCTGCACCATCCCTGCCACCTTCATAGCGCCTGGAGCCCGAACTCCTGATGCTTTGTGGAGTGGCCTTTGTGAGTCTTGTCAAGGGTTATGGCCCCAAGAAGGGGGAAACTGCTATCAGACACTGACACTCTTTATGTAAACTTAAGTTTTTTTAATTTTTTAATTTTTTTTTTTTTTAAGAAACAGGGTTTCCCTCTGTTGTCCAGGCTGGAGCGCATTGGTGCAATCACAGCTCACTGCAGCCTCGAGCTCCTGGGCTCAAGTGGTCCTTCCTCCTCAGCCTCCCAAGTAGCTGGGACTAAGCCATGTGCCACCATGCCAGGCTGATGCTAATTTTTAAAAATTTTTGTAGAGACGGTATCTTGCTCTGTTGCCCAGGCTGGTTTGAAACTTCTGAGCTCAAGCATCCTCCCACCTCAATCTTCAAAGTACTGGGATTACAGGCATGAGCCACCATGCCCAGCCTGAACTTCCATACTTTAACTGAAAAATTAATACATTTACGGGGGTAGTGTCCCCCTCCCTCCCCGGAGGCCACCACAGTCACCCGGATATTGTGAATCCTTGAGGGCTTCAAGGAGCTGGCATTAGGGTGGAGGAGAAGGACTGGAGGGGAGCGATTGGGGGTGCACAGGATGAGCTGGCCCATCAGGTGTGGGGGTGTGGGAGGGAAAACAATGGATGCTTGTGGCCAGGTTCCCACCTGGGACACCTGGTGGGTGTTTGTAGTATCCCTTGCAGGAGGTGATCAGAGTCCTCAGTGGCAGATGACAGGTTTGGTTTGGGACATCTTGGGCTGGGGGACACCCAGGGGATGTGAACATCAGAAGGTAGAAGCCGCCAGGTGCAGCAGGTGCCTCGCTCAGCTGCAGCTTCAGCTCACCAGGTGCAAACGGGCCTTCGTCCTTCCCCGCGTCTCTAGATGCTTCGCCTCCACATTGCCCAGCAACTAGTCCATACATTCTCTACTTCCCACAAAACGCTGACTTCCCTCCCTGCCCTGCCTCAGGGCCTGGGGATGTTTTGTTCCCCAGCATAGATTCCCACTAAGTATTTGCTGATTGGCTAAAAGCATCCAAATGGAGCTTACCGGAGAGCCTCCTGTGCCAGACACGAGAGACAAGGCAGAAGATGCCAGAAGCCCTGGGACCACACAAAGCTCTTAAACTAGCAGAGGAGACAGACAAAAAAGCAGGTGTGCAAATGACTACATACTCTGTCTTCAGGTGGTCCTGAGTGCGAGGACGAAAATGAAGGATGAGGGCAAAAGGCTGGAGACTGACCCGAGCAGTGGGCAAGGGAAGGGGTGAAGCCATTTAGACGGGATATTCAGGGAAGGTCTCTGGGAAAAGGTGGCATTCTGTCCGAGATCTAAATGACACAAGGAGTGGGTCATGTGCTGATTGGGGGAGGGAGGCATGCCTGTCGGAGGGACTGTCTTATTTTGCTAGAGCTGTGAGAATAAGTGATTCAAACTGGTGGCTTCAACATCAGAAAGATATTGTCGGCCGGGCACGGTGGCTCAAGCCTGTAATCCTAGCACTTTGGGAAGCCAAGGCAATGGATCACCTGAGGTCAGGAGTTCAAGACCAGTCCGGCCAACATGGCAAAACCTGTCTCTACTAAAAATAGAAAAATTAGCCAGGCGTGATGGCATATGCTTGTAATCCTAGCTACTCAGGAGGCTGAGGAAGGAGAATCGCTTGAACCTGGGAGATGGAGGTTGCAGGGAGCAGAGATGGTGCTGCTGCACTCCAGCCTGGGTGACAGAGCGAAACTCCATCTCAAAAAAAATAGAAGAAGAAGAAAGAGAGAGAGAAAGAAAGAAAGAAAGAGGTATTGTCCCTGTCGCAGAGTCAAGAAATCCAAGATCAAGGTGTCGGTAGGGCTGATTCCTTCTGGAGGCTGCGAGGGAGAATCTGTTCCAGGCCTTCTCCTAGCTTCTGGCGGTTGCCTGACAACCTTTGGCATTCCCAGTCTTGTAGACCAGCATGTTTGGTTTCATCTTCACATGGCATCCTCCTTGTGTATGTGTGTCCAAATCTCTCCATCTGGTAAAGACACCAGTCATAGTGGATTAGGGGCTCACCCTACTCCAGCACGACCTCATCTGTACTAGGCTGTTCTTGTGTTGCTGTAAAGAAATACCTAAGACTGAGTAATTTATAAAGAAATGAGGTTTAATCGACTTACATTTGTGCAGGCTGTACAGGAAGCGTAGCCGGTTTTGCTTCTGTGGACGCCTGAGGACACTCACAGTTGTGGCGGAAGGGGAAGCAGGCTCGTCTAACGTGGCCAGAGCAGGATCAAAAGGGAGTGGGATGGTGCTACCCACTTTTAAACAACCAGATATTGTGAGAACTCACAAGGACAGCACCAAGGGGCTGGTGCTAAACCGTTCATGAGAAACCGCCCCGTGATCCAATCACCTCCCCAGCAGGCCTCACCTTCAACGCTGGGGATGACAGAGACTGAGTGGGGACACAGATCCAAGCCATGTCACCATCTTAGCTAATTCCATCTGCATGACCCTAGTTCTTTTTTCTTTTCTTTCTTTTTTTTTTTTTTTTCTTTATTGAGACAGAGTCTTGCTCTGTTGCCCAGGCCGGAGTGCAATGGTGTGATCTTGGCCCACTGCAACCTCTGTTTCCCAGGTTCAGGCAATTCTCCTGCCTCAGCCTCCCGAGTAGCTGGGATTACAGGCACACAAGGTGTGCCTTTTTAGTAGAGATGGGGTTTCACCATGTTGACCAGGCTGGTCGTGAACTTGTGACCTCAGGTGATCCACCCACCTTGGCCTTCCAAAGTGCTGGGATTACAGGCGTGAGCCACCGTGCCCAGCCTCCACAACCCTGTTTCCAAATAAGATCACAGTCTACAGTACAGGAGTTTAGGACTTGAACACATGAATTGTGGTGGCGTGCAATTCAGCCCATTAATGGGGATCCTGTAAAGCAAGGTCCTGCCATGGAACCAGGCTTGGCGTGTTCTAGGATGGGCAGCAAGGCTGGTGCAGCTGCACCAGGGAGCCAGGGGCAGGGAGCAGGAGGGTGGAGTGGGAAGCGGAGGCACTTCACACAGGGCCTTGTTGTTTATTCCAAGAGCCGCGAGGGGCACGGTGGGTCTGAGAACTAACTTCCATTTCTTCAAGATCGTCTGGCCACTGTGTGGAGAGTAACTGAGTGAGTCTGCATATGGAGTCCTCTGCACCAGAGGGGCTGAGGAGGCCCAGCAAGAACGCAGCGGGAGACACATGTCAGGACGGGTTTCAGACATGAGCCGGAGGAGCAGGAGGGCCATTGGGATTTCTGAAGCCAGCTGCTCTGGGGGCCAAGGAGGAGATCCATAGAGGGCCTGGACGTCTGCCTGCACCCCAGGTAGCGTGGGGGCTGAGCAGTACCAGCCATGGTTGCTAGCCAAGGGGCTTTAGTGGCCTGGTCTGCAGCTCCAAGACCCATGTCTAACCCAGAGTGCCAGGCGGGGAAGAAGGACACAGTCCAGAAACCTGAGGGAATGGCAAGGAGACGAGACCTGGGGCTGAGTCCTGGGCCTCACTAGACATGGGCACTGAATACAAAAAGACAAGCCCACCAAGGAGACGGATGAAGGCCCGCAAGGGGGTCCTGGGGGAAGAGGAGAAGGCGCTCTGGGAAGCACGGAAGGAGGGCATTTCCAGCGAGTGGACAGGGTCACCCGTGGGCTGTGCATGGAGATGTTGGATGGGGGATGAAGATGCCATGAAGTCCCTGGCTTGGCTGATGGGAAGCTTTGGAGGACCTTCGTGGGAGCAGCTGGTGAGGAGATGGGCAGGGGCACAACTGCTTGGGCAACCAAGAAAGAAAAAGGAAGGAAGGAGAGAGGCAGGAAGGCAGGGTCCAGCGAGGACCGGTTTGGATTAAGCATGAGATGTGAGGGTTAGAGAGGAAGGGCCAGGACACTGAGCAATTAAAGATGCAGCAGTGAGCAGATGGGGCGTAGCAGGGGGATTACGGTGGACAGCCACGTGTGTCAGTTTGAACAGGAACCTAATTAAACTGCTGCCTCTCCTGGGTAACCCGATCCTTGTGTCCTTCTAGGGGCTTAGCACTTCCTCCCCAGGGATGGTAACAGCCCCCACGGGCCCCAGATTCATCTCACTTCCTGGCTGGGATCTTGTATTCCTCATCTCCTCTCACCCTCGGCTCTTGCAATGGCTAAAGCTGATAAGTGCAAAATATATTTTGTTTTGTATTTATTATTTTTATTTTATTTATTTATTTATGACGAAGTCTCTCTCTGTTACCCAAGCTGAAGTGCAGTGGTGTGATCTCGGCTCACTGCAATCTCTGTCTCCTGGGTTCAAGCTATTCTCCTGCCTCAGCCTCCCAAGTAGCTGGGACTACAGGTGCATGCCACCATGCCCAGCTAATGTTTTTTGTATTTTTAGTAGAGATGGGGTTTCATTATGTGGGCCAGGCTGGTTTTGAACTCCTGACCTCATGGTCTGCCCACCTAGGCCTCCCAAAAAGCTGGGATTACAGGCGTGAGCCACCACGCCCGGCCATATTATTATTATTATTATCTTAGAGACAAGGTCTCGCTCTGTCACTTACACTGGAGTACAGAGCTCATTGTGGCCTCAAACTCCTGCGCTCAAGCAATCCTTCTGCCTCAGCTCCTCAGGTAGCTGGGAATACAGGTGTACACTCTTTGTCAAGCTAATTAAAAAAATTTTTTTTGGAAACGGGGTCTCATTTTGTTGCCCAGGCTAGTCTCAAACTCCTGGCCTCAAGCAATTCTCCCACCTCAACATCTCATTATTTTGTATGGACACACCTAGTAGGCACACGATACAGTGCACAGATCTTAAGTGTGTCCAGTGAATTTTTAATTATGCACACGTCCATGTAATCACCACCGAGATATAAAATAATTGCATCCCCTAGAAGTTTCCCTTGTACCCCTTGTCTGTTCATATCCAGCCCCATAGAAGTAATTACTATTCTGATTTCTGTGACCCAAGAGTGGTTCTGCTTATTCTTACACTTCAGATGAATGGAATCAATGTGTCCCCTCCTACCTGGCTTTTTGGAAATAGACACTCAGTGACTTGTTAGAAATAGATGCTCGGTGCCGCAAAGAAAAATTAGCACTGAGACAAAGGATCTCTCAGCAATGTAATTTTCACTTCCTGGGCTGCAGGAAGGGTACTTCCGGTAGTGAGAGTACAAAGAACAAAGAGAAAACACACAAATTTATCCCTGATGCATTTAGGCTTGTCCTTACTGCTGTGTCGGATCTCCATTGGCTGGAGCCAGACCTTACAATCTAAACTAAAACCCGATTGGCTAAAAACTTAAAACTTTTCTTAACAGGTAAAAGCAGTGGAGAGCTGGGACACACCTGTGAGCATGTCCAGCACAGATATCTTGGTCAAAGTACAAGGACATAGAGTATACTACGTGCCTGTAAGCATGTTTAACAACTACATAGGATCAGGCTTAACAAAGCATTATTAGCACACTTATGATTTAACAAGAAAGGAGACTTTAAAAAGGAACTTTTCTACTTCCCACATGGCTTCCTTCATGAAACATATGTCTATGAGATTCATCCAGGTTGCCGCATGTAAATGTAATTTGTTCTTTCTCATTGCTATGTAGTATTCTTTCTTATGAATATACCTCCAGGGGATTTATTTGTCCATGTGTTAGTGCTCTGAGAGGAAGGGCCGGGGACACAGCAATTAAGGATGCAGCAGTGAGCAGATGGAGCATAGTGGAGGGATTACTGGGCACTCACATGTATTAGGTTGAACAGGACGTTATTAAACCAGCTACCTCTCATGGGTAACTTAATCCCCGTGTCCTTCTAGCACCTATCATTGACAGAAATTTGGGTTGTTTCTAGCTTTTTGCTTTGACAGAGAAAGCTGCTGTGAGCATTCAGTGTGCATCTTTGAGTGGCCCGTGCAGGCCTTTCTGTGAGGTACGTTCCTAGGAGTGGAATTGCTGGGTCATAGGCTAGGCATCTGTTCAGCTTTCACAGATACTATCAAAGAGTCTTCCCAGTGATCTGACCAATTTTCACTCACAGAGAGGGCTTATTTATCAATTTATTTAGCGACAGGGTCTCTGTCGTCAAGGTTGGTGTATGGGGGTGTGATCATGGCTCACTGCAGCCTGGGCCTCCAGGGCTCAGGTGCTTCTCCCACTTCAGCCTCCCAAGTTGCCAAGACTACAAGTGCACACCACCATGTCCAGCTAATTCTTGTATTTATTTATTTTTTTAAAAAAATTTTATTTATTTATTTTGTAAAGACAGGATATCACTATGTTGCCCAAGTTTGTCTCAAACTCATGGCCCTAAGTAATCCTCCCCTCTGGGCTTCACAAAGTGCTGGGATTACAGGCATGAGGCACTATGCCTGGCCAGAAAAGGGCTTTTTTTAAAAGTTGGGTTTATTGCGGTATCACTTGCACAGAATGACATTCACTCTTCTCAGTGGACATTTTAACAAATATGTATCCTTGCATAACTCCCACCACAATTAAGATATAAAACATCTCCATCCGCTTCAAAATTCCCTCATGCCCCACCAGCCCCTGGCAACCACTGATCTGTCCCCCATCCCTCTACTTTGCCTTTTCCAGAATGTCATAAATGGAGTCATACAGTAGGGAGCCTTTTGGGTCTGGCTTCTTTCACTTATCATAATGCATTTGAGTTGTACCCATGCTGTTGTGTGATTCAATATTTGTTCCTCCTTCTTTCTTTTCTTTTTCTTTTTTAGGAATGAAGTCTTGCACTGTCACCAGGCTGGAGTGCAGTGGCGTGATCTTGGGCTCACTGCAACTTCCACCTCCCGGGTTCAAGCGATTCTCCTGCCTCAGTCTCCCAAGTAGCTGGGACTACAGGCGCATGCCACCACATCCAGCTAATTTTTTTGTAACTTTAGTAGAGACGGGGTTTCACCATGTTGGTCAGGGTGGTCTCGATCTTCTGACGTCATGATTCGCCCACCTCGGTCTCCCAAAGTGCTGGGATTACAGGCATGAACCACTGTGCCCCACCCAATCCTCCTTATTTCTGAAAACTGTTCTATTATATAGCTGTGCAACGGTTCGTTTTTTTGTTTGTTTGTTTGTTTGTTTAAATGTCTTTGCAAGTTTAAAGATATTTGGTTTGTTTCATATATGGGGTAATTATGGATAAAATTATGATAAACGTCTATGAGAGGTGTTTGAGTGGACAAGAGTTGTCATTTCTAAGGGAAACACCAAAGAGGGGGATTCCTGTGTCCTATGATAAAACGTATGTTCAACTTGATAAGAAACTCTCCGGCCGGGCGTGGTGGCTCAAGCCTGTAATCCCAGCACTTTGGGAGGCTGAGGCGGGTGGATCACGAGGTCAAGAGATCGAGACCATCCTGGTCAACATGGTGAAACCCTGTCTCTACTAAAAATACTAATAATTAGCTGGGCGTGGTGGCACGTGCCTGTAATCCCAGCTACTCAGGAGGCTGAGGCAGGAGAATTTCCTGAACCCAGGAGGCAGACGTTGCGGTGAGCCGAGATAGCGCCATTGCACTCCAGCCTGGGTAACGAGCGAAACTCTGTCTCAAAAAAAAAAGAAAAAGAAAAAAGAAACTCTCCTGCACCATTTTGGCATTTCCACCAGCAACATACAAGAGTTCCAGTTACTCTTCATCCTTGCTGGCCCTTCATATATTGTTAGGTTTTGTGGTTTAGTGTGGTTTTTTTAATTTTAGCTATTCTGAGTGGGCATGTAGGGGTTCAAATCTTTTTTTCATGTTTTTGTTGAGTTGGCTGGGAGAGTTTCAAGTGGAGGAACAGCATGATCAGATGTGTAGCTGAGGGCGGGCTGGAGGGAAAACTAGACCAGAGTGGACAAGCCTGTCCTCTGGGTCCTGGGAGGAGCTTGTTGCATTCATCTGGATGACAAGGCCCACTCCCCAGAGGATGGCCCTGAGGGTGCAGGGTCTGAGAGTCTGAATGAGGTTTTGAAGGGCATTAGGGAAGAGCTGGTAACTCTTCCGCTGTTGTGTTCACCGCTGACTTCGGTTGGAGTCCACACAAGCAGATCCTGGGACAAGAATTTAGGAGCAAGCGATTTATTATGGAAGCGGTCTCAAGACACACTGGACAGGGAAGGGGAAGGCAGCACAGGAAAGGGAGACAAGGTCCAGCCAGGCAGTGACCTCAGACCGGGTCCCACAGGGGGCTCCCTCACCCTCACCCCACACGGGAGCACCACTGGGTAACTCACACCCCTGAGCTGTCCCTCCTGGAGGTAAGGAGGCTGGACTTTCAGACTCTTGTACCAAGCAGCCATTGGCTACAGGACTTGGGGTGCATTTTGGGGTTGGGAAGGGAAACATAAATACTCGTATACTTCCAGTGCTGGAGACCTGTGGGAAAAGAAGCTCCTGGAACCTTAGTCCAAAAAATAACTGCAAGTGCTATTTGTGGGAAACTGACATAGCAAAGATAGCGTTCAGGGGCATAAAAGCACTGGCTGAGCAGGGTCTGAAAGGACCTAGCAGGGCCTCAACACGGTCCCCTACAAACACAGCATGGTAGCACCTAGAACAGGGGCTGGGGCCTGGTAGGTGCCCAGTAAATGCTTGTTGATGAAATCACTGAATGAATGAATCCCTGAATGCATGACACATACCAGGAAGATGGGACATGCAGGAAGGAGGCCTGGTTCAGAGGAAAGACAGAGTTTGAATCTTAGTATCTTTGCTCAAAAGCATTTCTTAGTTCTAGCAAGGAGGCTAAGATTTTTCAAAACCATCAAGTGCTGGCTTCTTCATATTTAACAGTTATTCACTTAGTTCATCGCTTTTATCTTGCATTTACCATAAACATCAAAAAAGTAGGGTTTGGTGGCCAGGCATGGTGGCTCACAACTGTAATCCCAGCACTTTGGGAGGCTGAGGAGGGTGGATCACTAGGTCAGAAGTTCAAGACCAGCCTGGCCAACATAGTGAAACTAAAAATACAAAAAAATACAGGAATACCCAGACATACAAGACTTATAAAGAGACTTAGACTCCCACACAATAATAGTGGGAGACTTCAACATTAATATTAGACAGATCAATGAGACAGAAAATTAACAACGATATCTAGGACTTGAACTCAGATCTGGAACAAGTAAACGTAATTAACATTTATAGAACTCTCCACTTTACACAAAATATACACTCTTATCAGTACCACATCATATCAACTTAGAAGTTTAAACAAAACATTGGTTGGCTCCTTGTTTGTTACTCTCTTCCCTCATTTTCTTTCATGTCTCCATTAAGGACAATTATAGGCATACCCATATTTAGACTGCATTCTAGCCCGGGCAACAAAGCAATACCCCCATTCTCTCTCCCTCTTCCTCTTTCTCTTTCTTCCTCTTCTTTATTCTTTTTCTTATTAAATAAATAAATAAATAAATAAATATACAAAATATACACTCTTATCAGTACCACATCATATCAACTTAGAAGTTTAAACGAAATGTTGGAAAAAAAAAAAAGAAAGAAATTCCATCTCAAAAAAAAGGAAAAAATGACATGTACCACACAGGGGAGTCATCATAGAATTCTCATCAGAAACAATGGAACCAAACATATTTTTTAAGTGATGAGAGAAAAGAATTGTCAACTTAGGATTTTATATCCTGAAAAAAAAAATACAAAAAAATTAGCCAGGTGTGGTGGCACACACCTGCAATCCCAGCTACTTGGGAGGCTGAGGCAGGAGAATCACTTGAATCTAGGAGGCGGAGGTTGCAGTGAGTGGAGATTGCGCCACTGAGAGCAAGACTCTGTCTCAAGAAAAAATAGAGTTGGTTTGGGGTTTGATGACTTTGAGGTGGTGACATGTCACCACCTATGTTAGTCAAGGATCCAGCACAAGGGAGAGTGTAAGGAGGCCAGAGTGGCAGTCAGAGAGATGATGGTCCTGGAAGAGGGAGCCCAGAGAGGAGAGAAGAGGAGGAAGGAGGCAGGTGGTGGCTCACACCTGTAATCCCAGCACTCTGGGAGGGTGAGGCTGGAGGATTGCTTTAGCCTAGGAGCTTACGGCCGTAGTAAGCCGCAATCGTACCACTGCAGTCCAGCCTGAATAACAGACAAGACCCTGTCTCTCAAAAAGAAAAGAGTAAAAGAGGAGGAAAAAGAAAGTCTTAAAGGCTTAGCGAGCCAGGGAAGAGGAGCTACAAAGCGTGAGGAGGGGACAAAGTGGCTGGAGAGTGGGCAAGCAAACCAGGAAAGAAGTGGATGCTGAGGAAACCCAGGGGTCACATGTTTGAGGAAGAAGAGGTGGTTAATAGTCTCAGAGGCTGCCAAGCTACCACCACCGGCTGTGACCACATGGAACACCCTGATGACATTGGCCAGGGAGCTTTCAATTGCCCAGAGGGCCTGGAGCAGCCTGCAAGGGTCAGCCAGGCCTGAGAAGGAGGAGGGCTGTTGGCAGAGAGGTGGAGGAAAAAGACAGGGTATATTAAGAAGGAAGATGCCCGGGCGTGGTGTCCCCTGCTTGTAATCCCAGCACTTTGTGAGGCAGGCAGATCACAAGGTCAAGAGATCAAGACCATCCTGGCCAACATGGTAAAATCCTGTCTCTACTAAAAATGCAAAAATCAGCTGGGCATGGTGGCGCGTGCCTGTAGTCCCAGTTACTCAGGAGGCTGGGGCAGGAGAATTGCTTGAACCCGGGAGGAGGAGGTTGCAGTCAGCCCGAGATCACGCCACTGCACTCCAGCCTGGAGACAGATTGAGACCCCATCTCAAACAAAAAAGGGAAGAAACCAGTGGGGAGGCACCATGTTGATGAGATCCAGGCCTGGTGGAAGCTTAGGTTTAATCAGTCCCTCAGTGTTGGACTGAGCTGCCGAGGTGAACTCACTAAGCCCTCAGTGGGTAACTATCCCTGTGTCCTGGGTGAACTTTGTGGGATCCCAAATCCTTCCAGGGTGGGGGTGGTGTTACATTATGTCCGGAGCCCCCAGCAGTTGTCTCACTTGACTGTGGCTGGTGTTGAAAGCCCCTAAGAGGGCAGGTGGCAGGTGAGCCATGGGAGCCTCGTGGCATCCCAGAAGAACAACATGGGGATAGCGAGGATTGTGACAAGAAGGGGAGATGCAGGGAGGGTGCCCAGGAAGGAGGGGGACTTTGATGAAGGGAGAGGCATGATGGGAGCTTTTGAGAATTTTATGGGTAGAGGGAAAAGAGCCAGCAGAGAGGGAGACATTGGAGAAAGGAAAAGACAGCTGTAAGGCCAGGAGGAGACAGGCGGGGGACAGCTGGCCTTGGACACGGAAGGTGCAGGCAGATTGCTGCAGAGGCATGTGGGGGCAGTGCCAGGGGCAGGGGCCTCCACAAAGGCCTCTGTTTTCTCCACTGAGCAGGAGCTGGGTTGTCTGCGGGGCCCAGGGTAACAAGGCCGGGGAGGGGGGCGGGGGCCGGGCGGAACAACGGCTATGGGAATGCAAAGGAGTCTGGGGACCAGTCGAGGGGTTGCTGAGCTGCGCTTAAGACCCAGCTGAGGTCGGAGAAAATCAATCTGTGCTGGCGCCAGTCGGCGTGGCGATGTGATTTGTGCCTGCGGCACTTGGCAGCCCAGGGGTGAAATGGGGAAAACAGGCGGTTTGCTTAGCTCCCGCTCATCCAACATCTCATTTAATCTGCCTGGCGACCCCCACTGCCTCCGATTTATAGATGAGGAAACTGAGGCCCAGGGAGAGGAGACCACATGCCTGGAGTGTTGCAACAAGTGTGTGGGCACACAGGACCCAGTCCAGGACCGTGGACCCCCTGCTTGGGGCAGCCCCCATGGTCCTGCGACCTGCTGCTGGCACACACTGTGAAGAGCATGACGGCAGCCTCTGTCCTCACCATCGAAATACACGGGGAGCCTGTTCCCTCGTGTGCTCAGAACTGTGCTCAGCTCAGCTTCTCCTGCTCGCTAAAACCTGTCAGGGAGGGACCAGGAGGCAGCTGTGGGTCAGAGGTGGCACATGACTGATCCAGGGTCGCACAGCATTAAGATATCAATTCTCCCCAAATCGATCTATAGATTCAATGCAATGGCAATCAAAATCCTCCCAGACTTTTTGTAGAAATTGACAAACTGATTGTAAAACTGATATAGAAATGCAAAGGGCCAGCCGGGCGGAGTGGTTCACACCTGTAATCCCAGCACTTTGGGAGGCCAAGGCAGGCAGATCACCTGAGATCAGTTCAAGACCAGCCTGACCAACATGGCAAAAACCTGTCTCTAATAAAAATACAAAATTAGCCAGGCATGGTGGCAGACACCTGTAATCCCAGCTACTCCGGAGGCTGAGGCAGGAGAATTGCTTGAACCCAGGAGGCGGATGTTGCAGTGAGCCGAGATCACGCCACTGCACTCCAGCCTGGGCAATAAGAGCGAGACTGGGTCTCAAAAAAAAAAAAAAAAGAAAGAAAGAAAGAAAGAAAAGAAATACAAAGGACCTAGAATAACCAAAACAATCTTGACAAGGAAGAACACATTAGGAAGTCTTATGCTACCTAATTTCAGGACTTACTATAAACCGACAGTAATCAAGATAAAGTGGTATTGCCTGTGGTTAAATTGAACCTAATAGACAGTCCAGATGTAGAACCACATATACACAGTCAAGTAGTTGATTTTTGACAAGGGTGCCAAGGCAATTCAACAAGGAAAGGATAATTTTCCCCAAATGCTGCTGGAACAATTGGAAAACCACACGGAAAAAAAAAAATGAGGCTTAATTCTTATCTTACATCATACCCAGAATTTATAAAGAAGTTTCTGGCCGGGTACAGTGGCTCATGCCTGTAATCCCAGCACTCTGAAAGGCCAAGGAGGGGGTGGATTGCTTGAGCCCAGGAGTTCAAGACCAGCCTGGCAACATGGCAAAACCCATCTCTACAAAAATTAGCCAGGTGTGGTGGCACACACCTATAGTCCCAGCTACTCAGTCGGCTGCACCTGAGCCGACTGCAGAGGTTGAGGCCAAGGACCACCTTGACCAGGAAGGTGGAGGCCAAGATCATGCCACTCCACTCCAGCCTTGGCAACAGAGAGAGACTCTGTCTCGAAAACAAAATAAAAAAAGAAAGCATACAATACAAGCTTCCTCCATGCCCAGGACATCTCTGGCCACCCATTGTCCTTCTTGGGCATACAGCTCTCTCCTAAACTGGGACTTGCATATCCACGCACTTCCCTGCCCTCCCACACTGCTCTTCTTTTCTCCACCCTCCTCACCGGCCCAGCTCCCCATCCTCAACACAGATAGACCAAGTCTCAGGCACTCTCTTGATTCCTTCTGGCCACATCCAGTCCCACCATAGGGCTGTGCCCACCGTACACCACCACCATCCCATCTGGGTGCCAGCTCCCAGGGCCTCCCGGGTGTGTCCCATCTCCAGCCTTGCCCCTTCCTCTCTACACCTGGGGAGACCACCCAAGCCACCTTTTGAAATCTCCCACCTGGCAGGTGTTTCGATGGTGAGGACAGAGGCTGCCGTCACGCTCTTCACAGTGTGTGCCAGCAGCAGGTCGCAGGACCATGGGGGCTGCCCCAAGCAGGGGGTCCACAGGCCTGGAAGGGTGAAATGCCTGAGCCAAGAAAAGCCTCACTGTGTGCCAGGTAGACCAGGTGAGAGGCATTCCTGCCAAGGACAGCTTGATCAAAGGCCAGGAGGTGGGAAGAGACTGAGTCTTTCTACACTGTAAGAGGTTCCTTGTGTCTGGGGACAGGGCAGAAGGAGAAGTGACCAAGAGCGTGAGGGTTTGGCCTGACCCAGAGCCTTGAAGCAGGACCAATTAGCTTTAAGTTTATCAGGAGGGTTGGGGAGGTGGGGAGCTGGCTCAGTGGGGTTAGGCCAGCAAAGGGTGAGCTGCCAGGTGGGAGATTTCAAAAGGTGGCTTGGGTGGTCTCCCCAAGTGTAAATAAGAAGGGGCAAGGCTGGAGATGGGACACCCGGGAGGCCCTGGGAGCTGGCACCCAGATGGGATGGTGGTGGTGTACGGTGGGCACAGCCCTATGGTGGGACTGGATGTGGCCAGAAGGAATCGAGAGAGTGCCTGAGACTTGGTCTATCTGTGTTGAGGATGGGGAGCTGGGCCGGTGAGGAGGGTGGAGAAAAGAAGAGCAGTGTGGGAGGGCAGGGAAGTGCGTGGATATGCAAGTCCCAGTTTAGGAGAGAGCTGTATGCCCAAGAAGGACAATGGGTGGCCAGAGATGTCCTGGGCATGGAGGAAGCTGTCCTTGGGGAACTGGCAGGGCAGGAAGGGGTGGAGGACCGAGCCCTGGAAGCATAAGTACTGGGAGGTGGACGGAGGAGGAGGCTGTGGAGGAGAAACTGCCCAAGGAGTGGGAGAAAAGCCAGGAGCACCCAGTGTCCTGAGGGAGGAGAGAGTGGCCTCCCAAACAAGAACGGGAAAGCCAGTCAGGACCCCAATGGGCCAGGAGAAATGAGGAGGCAAAAGGGGCCATGGGCTTTGGCAAGAAGGAGGTCTATGGAGAGCTTTCTTGAGAACCACGGTGGGCTCAAGGAGGCTGGGGTCCCCTGCCAAGGATGGGCTATGCATGGGCTGGGATTGGAGGCAAGTAAAGCCAAGGGTCCCTTTCTCAGATTTCCTGCGGATGGACAGAGAGAGAAGATGGAGCATGGGAGGAACAGGTCACCAGAACGTGTCTCTCATGCCGGAAGGTGGACTCAGGAGGAGGGAAGAGGATGGCTCTCGCCAGGGCAACCATGCTGGCCATGGGATGAAAGGAGCAAAGAAGATGGGAGATTTGGGAGGAAGAGTAGGCACAAGTTTAAAAGAAGGAGGTGGGGAGAAGGGGAACCCTGGATTTCTGTCCCTGGAGATGGAGAATGAGAGCATAAGATGAAGCCTGGAAAGGAGGGAGGTTGGTTGGAGTTTGCGGAGTCTATGATACCGGGGGTATGACTGAAGGGGGCTGAGGACAGGACAGTGAGCAGACAGGTCTGGGACAGGAGAGATGAGCCGAGAAATACAGAGGAGTTTCTGCGCAGGGACCTCTGAAGCACTGGTGTGGACAGTGTGGCCCAGAAGCCCATGGAAGGAGAAGGGCAGAGCAGTGAGGACACAGCCCTGGGGAGCACTGATAGTAGAGATCAGGAGGAAAGAGAAGGGTCTGAGGAAGTGGCCAAGATGGAGCACACACATGCATATACGCACGTGCAGGAACACACACACACACACACACACATAGTGATGCTTGGAGACTTCCAAAGTCCCTATCACCCCATCTTCCCATGAGTGGTAACTGGTCCTCCCTCCCCTGGATGCCTTAGACAGCCTGCAGTTTTGGAGCCCTTGTCTTCAACAGAGCACTCAGATGTTCAATGTATGTCAGGTGGTGGGATGGATGGATGGATGGATGGATGAGGGAGTAGGTGGATGGATGGCTGGGTGGATGGATATATGTATAGATGGGTGGTTGGACTGGATAGTATGTATAGATGTGTGAATGGATGGATGGATGGTTGGATGGATGGATGGGTGGGTGGATGGAAGTCTGAATGAATGAATAGATGGATGGATGAATGGGAGGATGGATGGATGGGTGGATGGGTGGATGGGTGGGTGGGTGGATAGATGGATGGATGAATGGATGGATGGATGAGTGAATGCATGTATGGATGGGTGGGTAAATGTATGGGTGGATGGGTGGATGGATGGATGGATGGATGGATAGATGGATAGATGGATGGATGGATGGATGAGTGGATGCATGTATGTATGTATGGATGGATGGATGGATGGATGGGTGGATGGGTGGATGGATGGATGGATGGGTGAGTGGATGCATGTATGGATGGGTGGGTGGATGGATGGATGGATGATGGAGGGATGGATGAATGGCTGGACAAACAAAGACAATTATCCCCTCATCTCCACATGACGCCACATCAGGGACTGAGAGGGTGGGGGCCTTTAGCAGCCCCTCGGAGAGAGAGTTGGCAGGGAGGGGGAACAGATGGGCTGTGAGTGGCTAAACAGGAGTAGTCAGAGACGACACAGGGCTCCTGGCTACAGCACCACGCCGAGGAAGCCACTGACATTCTGTGTTAATATGAACAGGAAAGCGGCCAGGTTGGAGTGTAGGCATGATTAGACAAGTTTGAGGCACCTCAGAGGGGCCCAGTCAGCACTGGCTCCAAATCTGTGGCATGCAAGACAGAATGGGGGTGGCATGGTTTTCAGATGCAGGAAGAGATTGGGGTGAACCTACAGAGGCCTCTATGCCTGAGGTGCATGGAGGGCACCCCTTGTTCAGCACAAGAGGAGGGAAAGAAGAGGACAGGAGGAGAGGACAGATGGACAAACCTCGGCCCAGAGCTCAGCAGGCATTCCGGGGACAGGTGGAGTTCATGAGAGTGACAGAGAGGGTGGGACCCGGCCCTGACCATGCCTTAGAGAGAAGTGACTCACACCCATGCACACACATGTGCACCTGTGCACACACACAAAGAGTCAAACTCTCCAAGCCCCAGAAAGAAAGAGAGAGCTGACAGAGAAAGTGGCAGGCACACACACACACACACACACACACACACACACACACACACAGAGCAGGAATGACGCACAAACTTGAAGCAAAATCCAATAAGGCGCCTCTGGAGAGCGGGAGGGAGTGAGGCTGAGCGAGATGCAGGCAGAGGCAGAGTTGGCGGGGCACATCAATAATAAAGTTAAAAAATGAAATGAAGAGGGGGCGGCAGGACCCTCAGGGAGCGGAGAGGCAGGCAGATGCAGAGATGCGTGCACACGGAAGAGGAGGGAAGAAGGGGGGAGGGTGAAGGCTGACATAGGGCCTAAAGAAAGGGGGGCACAGTGGGACCCACACCTCCACACAGAAGCAGCCACAAATCGTGACTCTCAGGGCAAGGACCAAATATGGGGAGGAGGAGAAGACCCGAGGGAGAGGATGAGGAAGGACAAAGGAAGGAAGGAGCCAGACTCCCGGAGACCTGGAGAGGCAGCACGGTCAACGGACAGACAGCAAGGAACTCACATACTGTAGACGGATTCTGAGGAACCCCCTCCTCAGAACCCAGGAGCGGGCAAGGCAGAAGGGGCGTCCAGACAGATAAGGTTGAAAAAGAGAAAGCACCCATGTTCATCCACAGGAAAACTGGTCACCCACAGTGCAGCCGTATCCCGAAAGGCCCAGATCTGTGAAAGAGGGTACATTCCGGGGTGTGCTGGCACGCTAGCCCTCTGGGGAGAGCGTTCCCCATGGGTTGGCTGTACCCGCTTCTGTGGTGTAAATACCACCACCACGGCCAAGTTCAGGCTACCATGGTGCCATCACTGAGCAGGACTGGGAAGAGGGGCCCACCTCAGCTCTTTCACACCAGTGACGCTGCACCCACATGTCCACAGAAAGAACCCAAAGTCTCGTCACTGGGCAGACAAAGCTACAGGCAAAACTTGCACAGTATTTACATTTTAGAACAATACCCACCACCACCAAAGGCAGCTCTATTTTATTTAGATGAGACGACACATCAGGCTGAGTGGACAGGGACACACAGAACTGGCCACAGAGGTTCCCCTTTCTGGGGGAGCTGGAGGTGGGACGGGGGAGGGAGAGAAAAGGGACTTCAGCATTTTGTCATTCTTTCATTTTGTGAAAGCACAAAACATTTTTAAATTGTATGCAAAGATAATTTCTTCATGGACCGCACATAATTAAAAACGAATTTCTTAATTAGGAGAGGAAGAAAATGGAAGGAAAACAGGGAGGACGAAGGTGAGGAGGAGGGAGCACCCGGTCCGTCCGTCCTCAGCCTGCCCACCCCTCTATCCCCTCCACAGTCACAGCCGGTCTGCGGAGATACATCAGCGGCAGGTCCAGCCCTCGAGGTGCTGACAGCCTGGGGGTGGGGAAAGATGCCCAAACACACATATTTCTGGGCACTCTGGACACAGGATCCTCACCCAATAGGTCAGGGGCCCCCAGGAAGAGCTTGGAAAGGACTTCTTTGAGGAGGACGTGGGGCTTCCCAGGGCCTCCCATGACCCTGCTCAGCAAGGTGCAGGGTGAGAGGGGAGATGCTGAGCGGGATCAGCATGAGGGTTGTCACCCAGGTTCTAGAAGAGGCCACCTGGGGGGCAGAGCACAGGGAGGGGGAGGATGGGGTCCTGGGGACATGGACACAAAGGGCTGATGGAAGCTGAGGAAGCTGCAGATGCAACAGAGGAGGGGTGGCCCGAGAGGTGGTATCAAGAAAAGAAAGGGGGTAAGAAGCCAGGAGAGACCCCCAGCATCAGAGCCCCTCAGTGGAGAGAAAATGGGCCTTGGGGTTTGGAGGCCTCATCCCTCCTCGCTGGCAGGCACAGAGCAGCTGCAGGGGTGAGCGGGATGAGAGGGAGGGCGTGGCCACAGCCAGGGATGAGAGTTCCACCCAGCTGGTCTGGAATGGAAGAGGGCATAGGAGGGAGAATGGAACGGGTCAAGGGAAGGACTCCTGGGTGAGCATGCCCACCTGCTAGACAGCCCAGGCGAAGGCAGAGAGGAGGGGACAGCTGTTGCCAGGGCAACGGCACTGACTGGGAGCACAGAGAGGATCAGAGGAGAAGATGGGAGACAGACCTTAGAGGGGGAGCGGCCCTGGGCTGGAAGTGGGAGGCAGGCAAAGGGCGTGGGGCCTGCCTCTGTTTTCGGTCCTGGATTTGGGAAAATGGGGGAGGAGGCCATCTGTGACCTGCTGTTGTGCAGAGAAGCCCACCACAGAGCGTGTGTGCCTGGCTCAGTATGACTCCGTTGAACATCAAAACCAACACCAGCACCACCCACAGGGCTTGCCCTTCATGAGAAAAGAACATCTGCAGAGAGTGGAATGATTGTCCCAAACCAGTGCTGTGATTACTTCTGGGGAGCAGTATTTGTACCCTGGACTCGATGGGATGGGGAGTGGACAAGAACACCAGTCTTATGTACAACGCTTTGATTTTTACTTTTCACAAAGACAGTGGGTCCATGAATTACTTGTGTAATTAAAAATTCATTTTTTAGCCAAGTCCCGTGGCGTATGCCCTTGTGGTCCCAGCATTTTGGGAGGCTGAGGCAGGAGGATCACTTGAGAGCCAGGAGTTCAAGGCCAGCCTGGATAACATAGCATGACCTCATCTCTACCAAAAAAGGGTTTAAAAATTAGCTGGGCTTCCTCTCTCCTCCCACTGCCCAAGGTGCTGAAAGGAAAGAAGGCCAAGCGGGTGAAGGTGGCTCCGGCCCCTGCTGTCGTGAGGAAGCAGGAGGCCAAGAAAGTGATAAATCCTCTGTTTGAGAAAAAGCCTACGCATTTTGGCATGGGACAGGACCTCCAGCCCAAAAGAGGCCTCGCCTGCTTTGTGAAGTGGCCATGCTATATCAGGTTGCCGCGGCAGAGCGCCATCCTCTGTAAGCGGCTCAAAGTCCCTCCTGTGATAAACCAGTTCATCCAGGCCCTGGACTGCCAACAGCTACTCAGCTGCTTACGCTGGCCCACAAGTACAGTCCAGAGACAAAGCAAGAGAAGCAGCAGAGGCTGTTGGCCCGGGCCGAGATGAAAGCGGCCAGCAAAGGGGACGTCCCCACTAAGAGAACACCTGTCCTTCCAGCAGGAGTTAACACCGTCCCCACCTTGGTGGAGAACAAGAAAGCTCAGCTGGTGGTGACTGCACACGACGTGGGTCCCTTCGAGCTGGCTGTCTTCCTGCCTGCCCTGTGTCATAACATGGGGTCCCTTACTGCATTATCAAGGGGAAGGCAAGACTGGGACGTCTAGTCCACAGGGAGCGCTGCACCACTGTCGCCTTCACACACGTGAACTCGGAAGACCAAGGCGCCTTGGCTAAGCCGGTGGAAGCTGTCAGGACCAACTACAAGAACAGATACATGATCCGCTGTCACTGGGGAGGCAATGTCCTGGGTCCCAAGTCTGTGGCTCACATCGCCAAGCTCGAAAAGACAAAGGTTAAAGAACTGGCCACTAAATGGGGTTAAATAGGTACTGTTGAGTTTTCTGTACATAAAAATAATTAACATAATACAAATTTTCCTTGAAAATAATTTAGCTGGGGGTGGTGGCGCACACCTGTAGTCTCAGGCACTCAGGAGGCTGAAGTGGGAGGATTGCTGGAGCCTAGGCATTAGAGGCTGCAGTGAGCTATGACTGTGCCACTGTGCTCCAGCCTGGACAACATAGCAAGACCCTGTCTCAAAAGAAAATTCACGTTACAAAGGGTAAGAGGACCGGCGGCAAAGGAGGAAGAGAAGAGACCGCTAGAAAGACACGCCTTCCATTTGTCCATCTTCCTCTCCAACCTCAAACCCAAAAGGAAGCCAGATGCAGGTCCTCTTCCCAGGAAGCTCCATGTCTGAGTGGAGAGAAAGGTGCCCTGATACCCATGCCCAGGGGCTCCTGGAGGACGGGAGTCAGCCGGCAAAGCTCTCTGTGGGGAGGACCCAGGGCCTCATTCTGCTCATTGCGCCTGCCACTTGACACTGTCCTCGCGCCCAGTTTCCTCACTCTGATCTGGTCTAGATCCAGTAGTCCCTCTCTCTCTCTCTCTCTCTCTGTTGTTGAACTTGCAAAGCCTCAGCTCTTCAATTGCACAGACTTCACTTCTCCATGTACTCTTAGCCTCCTTTGTTTTTCCAGTGACAGCTTATTCATAATATGTGGAGGGAGAGGGATGAGAAGGAGGCCAAAGATGGAGTAGGGGGACGTACCCATCGGATGTTCACAGGGAGACCCCGTCTCCACCCCAGGCAGATGGGGGCTCAGGTCTGGACTCTGCTGTGTGCAAAAAAGCATGGACAGTAAGCCACCCTGTTTCCCAGAGAAAGCTGCCCCAGCAGAAAAGGCAGAGCAGGAAGAAGCGGCAGGAGGCTCAGGCCTGGGGCTCTGTAGCATTCCCAGCCGGGTGAAGGGAAAGTCCCACAAAGGAAGCAGGGAAGGATCAGCCAGGGAAGTGAGAGAAACACCAGGAGACATTGGCAGCCTCAGGGCCAGAGGAGGAGAGAAAGGCCCGCAGCAGGAGCTGCCCCGTGGTGAGGTGGGACCAGAAACAGTTGGTTGGGTTTGGCCAACGGGAAGCTGGTGGCAGCCTTGCCTGAGCCTGGTGGTGGGTTCAGGGCCAGTCACAGGTAGCCACAGAGAAGTGGGGCTATGGAGGGGACAGCAGAGCTCAAGGTTCCCTCCCCAGCACTTCTGTGGACAGGAGGAGAGGGGAGCAGGAAGGAGATGTTAACAGAAGGTCAGGATCTCAAGTGAATTTCTCCCTGGACTCTGGGCTTCTGCAGGGCATAGTCTGGGCTTTGGGAGTCTGTGTTATCATCAGATCACCTAGGAAGTGTCCAACTGATGTTTGGTGGTGGAGGGATGGATGGGTGGGTGGATGGACGGATGGATGGATAGATGGGTGGGTGGATGGATGGATGGATGTTTGGGTGGGTGAATGGATGGATGGATGGATGGGTTGGTGGGTGGGTGGGTGGGTGGATGGATGGGTGGGTGGATGGATGTTTGGGTGGGTGAGTGGGTGGGTTGATGGATGGATGGATGGATGGGTGGGTGGGTGGATGGATGGATGGATGGGTGGGTGGGTGAGTGGGTGGATGGATGGATGGGTTGGTGGGTGGATGGGTGGGTGGATGGATGTTTGGGTGGGTGGGTGGGTGGGTGGATGGATGGATGGATGGGTGGGTGGGTGGATGGGTGGGTGGATGGATGGACGGACGGGTGGGTGGATGGATGGATGGATGTTTGGGTGGGTGGGTGGGTGGATGGATGGGGTCCAGGCACTAGATTCTAACAATTGGGCTGAGGTGGGGGCTGAGGGGATGGAGAGGGAGTCTTGACCTCTTTGTTTGAGGAAGATCTGGCAGGAAAAGGGGACAGATGAGCCGCGGAGACAGGGATAAGAGCAGCCAGAGGTGACTTGGGGCTCCTGGTTGCTGAGCCCTGGGTGGCAGAGATACTCAGTGCCAATGAGAATGGAGATAGAGGCCCTCTGCTGGGTACAAAAACAATGTAATGGCTTGAGCTGGGTGGGGTTTCCTCGAGCTTGAGCCTGTGGCTTAAGGGGAAGAGAAAGGGTCTGGGCTGCATGAGGGGCTGAGGAGGTGGTGTCAGCACAGAGAGCCATGGGTGAACACATCCAGGGAATGTGTGCAGAGAGAGCAGAGGACTCCAGATAGGTCTTGGGGCCCCATGGTGTGAGAACAGATGGAGGGAGAGGTGGGGAAGTAGAGGAGGAGCGAGGACAGACGGACAGCCCTTGGCACTGAACTAACTGAACAGTTTATAGACACATAGAAGAGCAGGAGATAACAGCAAGGAGAGTGACAGGGAGGGTGGGGGCAACTCTAGTCAAGCCTCACAGCAAGAGATGAGACCCATACGTGTGTTCACAACAGTGAGACTGGACAGGAAAAAGGACATGGGTCCCGGCACCCAGTAGCTGCTATGTGTTTGTAGATGGGGGATGGACGGATGGATGGATGGATGGATGGTTGGGGAATAGATGGAAGGATGGATGGATGATGAATGGATGGATGGATGGATGGATGGAGTAATTCAAGGAGTAAGAATAAAATCAGTGAGGCAGAAAGAGAAAGACTCCTATGTGACCACTTTGCCGGTCATCATTGTGATAATTGATATTTCCTCTAGGAAAGGGGATGGAAACTAGGATCCGAAAAAAAATCAATACGAAATTTAGAACTTTAGAGCAAAACTCCACAGGCCCCCAGAAAAGAGAGAGTTGCAGGGGAAAGTCAGCCAGCACACACACACGCACACGCACACGCACACACACAGATACATGGCAGGAATGACGCACAGCCTCAGAGCAAAATTCAATAACTCTCCTCTGGAGAGAGGGAAAGAGCAGAGATGAGCAAGACAAAGTCAGATACAGGAAGAGGAGGGGGAGGAGACGTCAATAAGAAAGTTGAAAACAAGAGGGGGCGTGAGCCAGGCCAGCAGGCAGTGGGGGTGGCAGGCGGAGGCCCAGCATGCTCTCGCAGGGGCACCAAAGCTCCACGAGGTGCGTCATTCACACAGGGCACCTGGGGGGGGGGGGGCTCCGTGCACACTGGCTGGATGGATGTGTGGATAGGGATGACGGGTGGATGAAGTAACCTAGAGATTGGAAACAAAACCCAATAAAGGGCTTGGAGAGAGAAAGTTCTAGATGTACTCTACTTCCCCGATCCCTCCTCCACCCTTATCCTTTGCTTTAGAAGGCTGACAACGTCCATCAGGAAGCTCCCCTGCCCCCTCAGGCTTCCAGTTGGGCTTGGCCAGTGGGAGGAGGAGAATAAGATAAGGAGGCTCATTCCCCCCAAACCCCCCCTCCCCCGTCACCTCAGGCTGGGTGGTCCCTCCCCTAAAGGTCCTGGCAAGGCAGCCCCTGTGACAGTTTGCTTCCAGGGCCTGGTCATTCATTACTTCCACCCTTCATTGGGAAATACGGGGTGGTCACAACTTCACAACTATTAGCTCTAGGTTTCTACAGAATCCCACATCCTGCAATATAGCACTTTTGTAAACAAACTCACCTCAAATTCTCCTCGATTTGAGTGTTCCATCCCTTTCCTGTTGGGACCCTAAGTAACACAAGCCCACAGTGAAAAAAACAGACAACATACACATACACACACTGCTGGGACACAGAAAGTGACAGCTACATCTAGAAAGAACAAGGAGAGATGAGAAGCTGAGAGGGAACAAGGAAGGAAAGGAGACAGAGAACCCAGGCACCCCGAGAGGCGGAAGGGAAAACGCACCGATATCGTTAGGCGAAGGAGGGACACGGGTGTTCGTAGCAACCTCATATCTTTTCTTTTTCTTTTCTTTTTTTTTTTTTTTTTTTTTTTTTTTTTTTTTTTTTTTTTGAGACAGAGTCTCGATCTATCACCAGGTTGGAGTGCAATGTCGCGATCCCAGCTCACTGCAACTTCCGTTTTCCGGTTTCAAGCAATTCTCCTGCCTAAGCCTCCAGAGTAGCTAGGACTATAGGCACGCACCACCACACCCGGCTAATTTTTTTTTTTTTTTTTTTTTTTTTTTTTTGAATTTTTAGTAGAGACAGGTTTTCACCATGTTGGCCAGGATCTCTTGAGCTCGTGATTTGCCTACCTTGGCCTCCCAAAGTGCTGGGATTACACGCGTGAGCCACCGAGCCCCACCGGCAACCTCATTTTAATGGCAAGACAGCAGAAACCATTCAAATGTCCATTCCCAGAAGAAAGACCAAATAAACCGCGACAGCTCTGTCTGCTGGAATACTACGCAGCTGACAAAAGGTGGTTGGACAGTTTTTGTGTTGAGATGGAAGAAGATCCCCAAAACACTGTCCTGCCAAAGTCCCACTGAAGAGCAATATTCAAAGCTCAATGCAATTTCTACGGGGAAGAAAATGCCCTAAATCAAAATCTACCAAAAAAAATCAGATTCTATATGGGAAAAATATACATTTTTATATTTAAAAATATGTATGTAGTATAGAATGATTCTTGATAAAGTAAGGACTGGTTTTCCCCAGAGGAAATGGCTAGAGAACAGGAGGAGTGAGTGTCAAGGAAGATCTTTAATCTGATTTGAAATACTTTTTACTCTTTATGCAAAGATGATGTGGTCATGTGTCACTTAAGTAATTAAACGTGAATATTATTTTCAAGACAAGGTCTTGCTCTGTCACAGAAGGTCAAGATCTCAAGAGAATTTCTCCCTGGACTCTGGGCTTCTTTTAATGGCAAAAGATCTCACCACAGGCTGGAGTGCCGTGGTGAGATCACAGCTCACTGCAGACTCCTCAAACTCCTGGGCTCTGGTGATCCTCCTGCCTCAGCCTCCTGAGTAGCTGAGACTATAGGCTACTCAGTCTGTAGCAGTTGGGTGTGGGACCACCACACCCAGCAAATTTTTTAACTTTTTTGTAGAGATGAGGTTTCACCGTAAGTGTTAATTTTTTAAAAGAGAAAGAGAACAAGAGAGTTGAAGGAAGAGAAGAAATCCTCTAGACAGACACAGCTTTCATCCGTCTGTCTGCCCGTCCTCCCGTCCAGCCAGCCCCTCCTCCATGCATCAGACATGCAGACTCCATCTGGAGAAGCTCAAAGAACGATGTCCAAATCTAGCCATTCCTGAAGGCCCCAGTGCTCTTGTGGGACAGGGGAGCTTCTCCGGGGAAGGGTCAGCAGGGCTTTCTGTGGGGAGGACCCAGGAAGGAGGCCCGTGGAAGGCAGTGGAAATGGGGGTCCCAGCTCAGCAGGAGTTGTTGGCCACAGATACAGTCGAGGTCTGAATGGACTCTATGGGCTGAGACGGGTGCAGTCGGCCCACAGAGAGCTTGTGGAGCAGGTGGGGGAGTCAGGGCCTGGCCTGGGAAGCACTGCCATGCTGCAGATCCTGGAGCAAAGAGAATCCGCCAAAGCAAACAGGAGAGGTGGCTCGAGAGGCGGCAGGAACCCGGACCCTCGCTCTCCAGGAGCTTACGAATGAACAGAGAGGAGGAGAAAAAAGTGAGCCCATGGTGGGCTCAAGGTCAGGGCAGGTGGTGATCACAGAGGCCGGGAGGGAAGAGGAGAAACAGCCTGCAGTTCCCTCCCAAACTCCTGTGGACGGAGGAGAGAGCAGACAAGACGAGATGGGAACAAAAGGTCAGTGGAGGGAGGTGAACAAGTTTGCCTCTGAAAAACCCAGGAGAGGGGAACATGGCGTTGCCGGGGCAACCGCATGAATGGGATAATGGATCTTCAAGAAGGGAAGGCAGGGTGGGAGAGCAGCTTAAAGGAAGCAAAGCTGAAAGGTGGCAGGCAGTAGAGGAGAGGGGTGCCGCGACTCGAGTGCCCAGGGACGGTGAAGGGGAGCACAGGGGAAGGACTGGGAAGTCAAGGAGTTCTCCCTGGGCTGAGAGAGCTGGTGGGACGTCCAGGAGGTGGGGGCATGGGCCTGGGGTGTGCATAGGAGGCTGGGTGGACACAGGGGCCACTGGGGGGGGATCTCAGAGCCCCACAGATGGTCGGCCTGGCCCAGGGAGGGTGTGTGGATGGAGGGCGCAGATGGAGGAGAACACAGCCCAGGGCTGACTGATGCTGGAGGGGTGAGGGGAAATGGGCGTGGGTGAAGTGGGCAATGCAGAAAGACACCACGCACACAAACAAAACACACACATGCACAACACACACACATGCACACACACGTGCACACACATCACACACATACACATGCACGCACAACACAAGTGCACACACACCACACACACATGCACACAACACACATGCACACACAACACACAACACACAAATGCACATGCACGCATAACACCCATGCACACACAACACACATGCACACAATACACACAACACACGTGCACACACGCACCCACACATATGCACATGCACACACAACACAATACACACATGCACATACACATCACACACACACGCACACACCCTGAGTGTGATGCTCGGTGGCCCCTGACCCGATCTTCCTGTGATATAACAACTGGTCTGTCTGTCCTGGACTCCGAGTTTCTTCGGGACACAGCCTGGGTAGAACCCTGGGCTCTTCGCCCTCAGCAGCACACAGATGTTCAAGTCGCATTTGTTGAATGACTACTGGACGGATAGGTAGGCAGACACAGACAGATGAAGCAGGACAGGAAAGGTGGGAGCCAGCCTCGACCATGTGCACACACTCACGCACACACAGCAAGAATGATACACAAACAGCACAATTGGACAAGGCTCCCCTGGAGAGCTGGAGGAGCGAGGCTGAGGGAGCGGGAGACCCAGGCTCCGAGAGAGGGGGCGGTGCATCAGAGAGAAGTTTGAAAAGTCAAGGAAGGGGAGCAGAAGCCTGGGGAGGCAGACAGGTGGGGGAGCAGGCGCAGCCCACCCGCCGGCTCTCAGGAGGCGCTCACGTGCATGCGTGTGTTAGGTGGGTGGTGAACGCAGCGGCAGAGGGGGCAATCAAGCCTGAGAAAGGCCCCAGGGGAAAGGCCCCCTTAGCAACACAGGCACCGATGACTCCCACACCTGCCCTTCCCGCCCCACAGGCCCCCCTCCTTCTCCCTGCTCGGGGCTGGGGAGGCTATGCCCCATGGATGAGCCCTGGGCCTTCCAGTTTCAAGCTGGGCCTGCCCGGTGGGCACCCCCAGCAGGAGAGTGGAGGGCGGAGGGCGGAGGGATGGAGGTCAGCGTGTCTGCCCACCTGAGCTCAGGCTGCTGTGCCCTCTGCTCTCGGCTTCCCTCTCGACACAGTTCTGGAAACTTCTCCTCCCTCGTTCCTTTGGATCCTCTGGAAATCACGTTTGCTGCTCTCCTGGCTCCTGCACCCGCTTCGCCGGTGCCTGTGTAAACAGACCCTCTGGAGGGAAGAGAGACATCTGTTTCCTGTTGGGGCCTGAAGGAAGACAGGAGCAGGGGTCAAAGGGCACCTCAGTCCTCGTGAAAGGCTTTGTGTTTTTTGCAGACACAGTGGGTCCTTACAGCATGTGTGCAGTTACAAAACCATTTTCCAAAAGGAGAGCCGAGCAACAAGGGGAGAGAGAGTAAGAGGGAGGGAGAGAAGAGCTCGCAGATGCCCCGTCTGTCCTCCACACTCCCCTCGGTGCTGAGACCCTGAGAGAGGTCACACCCAGGCCCCCCAGAGCCCATGGCCTTGTGGGGAACAAGGGCCACCACAGGCCAGGTGCTGGGTGCTCCCAGGGTAGTGCTCCCTGCATCAAGGAGGGTTCAAGGGAGGGCTCAGCAGGGGCTTCTCTGGGGAGGACATGGGCCAGGCCTTCTCTACAATGGTGGGTCGTGGGGGGAGACGGGACCTGGAGGCCACTCCACACAGAGCCCCCACCCCAGGCTGGTGACACTTGGACTCAGCAGAGAGGGCCAGAGTAGAGCCTGGCCAGGGTCTACCTTGGAAGGGCAGGAAAGTGCTGGGGAGCAGGCAGGGCAGGGCTCTGGAGCACCGGAGTGCCATGCAGGCTGGCAGGAGAAACCCTCCAAAGGAAAGGAGGAGGCCCAGCTGAGAGATGCAGGAATACTCAGCCTCGGTGTCTGGAGCCCAGGGAGAAGCTGCTGGCCAGGAGCCAGCACCAGCCTCCATGCGGCAGGGGAGCAAGGAATGGATGGGCTGCAGGTCTGTCAAAGAGCAGGTGGGGCAGCCTTCCGGGGTGCTCTGAGAGGCTTAGGGCAGGGGTCCTCAGTTGCAGAGGAAAAAGGAGAGAAATCCCCAGGCCTAATACTCCCTCCCCAGCTCATCTGTGGCCAAACAGAAGGGAGCTGTGAGAGCCCACAGTCTCACCCCCACCCCTACTGCCCCATGCAGCCGCTGAGAGGGCCAGGAGGAGGGCAGAGGACAGCGTGGGGTGGGGGTGGGAGTGAGACTGTATGGAAAAGATTGTGAAGACCTGGGGCAGATTAGAGGAGATGAGGCAGGGAGAGGGGAGGCGTGGCCAGAGAGTTTGCTCTGGGAGTAGGGATGGGGATAAGAGGATGGCGAGTTTGGTCCTGGCTCAGGGAGTCTGTGAAGCTGCCGGGACCACCGAACAGAGTCAGAGAGAGAAGAGCGACCATGCGACGTCTGGGGCTTGAGCTGAAGAGCCATGGTGGAGGGGGTACTGAGGTGAGGCAGCTTGCAGCGGGGCCTTTGAATTCCCAGGAGAGGACAAGGAGGGAGATCTCAGGGAGGGAGAGAAGCAGAAGTGGGAGGCGCAGCTGCAGACGTGTCTGTGCTGGAGAGTAAGGAGGGGGCAAAGGGACTGGAGAAGTCACCAGGAGTGACCCCACCCTCCAAAGGAACAGAGGAGGCCCAGCTGAGAGGTATGCACACATGCACCCACCCATATACACACTCATGCACACACATAGGTACACACTCATATGTATACACATATGCACACACCCACGCTTGTGCACATGCATGCACACTGTGATTTGCAGAGTGACATAAAGTCTTAGGAAGCCTCCATCACCCATCTTGCAGTGCAGGCATAACCGCTCTGTATTCTTCCTGGACTCTGAGCTCCTGCAAGCCATGGCCTAGGGCTTTGTGGCCTGTGATCCCAGCAAATACCCAGAGGGAGTGGGTGCTCAGTGAAAATCTGTTAATGGATGGATGAAGGGATGGATGATGGGTAAATGCATGATGGATGATGAAGGGATAGGTAATCGGAGGATGAATGATGGGTGGATAAATGATGGTGGGAATGAATGATGGGGAATGGATGATGGGTGATGGATTGATGATGGGGGATGGATGATGGGGGATGGATGGATGGTGGGGGATGGATGGATGGTGGGGGATGGATGGATGGTGGGGGATGGATGATGGAGGATGGATGGATGATGGGGGATGAATGGATGATGGGGGGATAAATGAATGGATGGTCCAGGCATCAAAAACCTAATAACTGGGTACATCAGAGGCTGAAGGGATCAAAGTGGCGAGGGGGCTGCTGAGCAAGCCCTTGGAGAGAGACCTGACAGGGAAAAAGGACAGGTGGGTAGTGTGCAGC
This sequence comes from Saimiri boliviensis, assembly GCF_048565385.1. Classification (NCBI taxonomy): domain Eukaryota; kingdom Metazoa; phylum Chordata; class Mammalia; order Primates; family Cebidae; genus Saimiri; species Saimiri boliviensis. The sequence continues at coordinate 101,568,178 of NC_133457.1, read as the reverse complement.
AGGAGTGAGTGGGATCACAGACAACTCGTGCTTGTGGCTGTGAAACCCCAGTGGTGGTGAAGCTCGGTGCCAATGAGAACTGGGTGAGAAATGCATTTGGAGGACGGGACAGGATGGGCTGGGCTTGAGTGCAAGAGCCCGGTCTGTATGAGCCACGGGTCAGTGACAGGATGGGGAGAGAACAAGTAGGGCCTGGGCTGCCAGGGATGCTGGGGTATCAGTGCAAAGAATGACTCTGTGAACCTCAGGGAGCTGGTGAAAGCCGGGGAGGGAATGATCCAGGGCAGGAACCTGGGGCCCCGAGACGTGAGGCTGTGTAAAGCAAGAGGAGTCAGGGAAGGAACGTAAGAGACAGGACAAACAGGCAGACCCTAGTCCCAGCTCAACAAGAGTGGTGTGTTGGATGGATGGACTGGCAGACGGATGAAGAATCACTGAGAACAGAGAGGGTGGAACCCAATGAAGACTAGCATGTGTACACATGTGCACGCACACACCACAAGATCTGGAGAAAGTGGGAAACTTTATGAGCTTGAGAAAAGGAGAGGTTGCTAAGGGGAAGCTGTACACACACATGTGCATGCAAACACACACACAGCAAGAAGGATGCATGAACTCACAGCAAAATTAAGTAACACTTCTCGAGAGAGTGGGCAAAACATGCTGAGCCAGAAGATCAAGATAGAAGCTGGATGAGCAAGATGATGTGTACATTCAAAAAATTAGGGCATGAGAAAGAGAGGGAGTTGGGGTCTTCAGGGAGACAGCCAGGCAGGCAGGTGAGACCCAGGCCTGTGCATGCACACAGACGCCCTGATACACACATGGCCAAGCTTAAACCCAAGCTCCTGGAACAAGCTCGGTGCGTTTTTGTGAATGGGTACATGGTGGGTGAGAGGATGGGTGGGATAGCCCAGAGGGTGAGAAAAAAAAACCTTCTGAGAAAGGCCCCAGAGAGGAGGAGTCACCTGAAATTATTCTAATTTGGTTGTGATACCAGTTTCCTGATGGGACCCCTTACTGTTACATAAACAGAATGGGGAACAGACAACACACCACACACACACACACACACACACACACACATCCTCAAGAACAGGGCCAAGTCCAAAGGGAACTGGAAGAGATGAGGGAGAAACAAAAGGGCGAATGAGGCCAAGAAGGGGAGCAGCAGAGCACTTGGAGAGCCCGGGAGACAAATGAATGCCCAGGCAAGGTTTGGGTGCCCTGACACCTAAAAGAGGGAGCCAGAGGGGACACCCATGTGTTCACTGCAGCCTCATCTGTAATTGTGAAAAGGTAGAAACGACCAAAACGTCCTTCCCTGGGACAATGTCTAAATAAACTCCAGTGCCTCCCTTCTCCAGAATCTTACACAGCAAAGGCAAAGAACGTAGTGCAATTCTCTGTTCTAAAGGGGGAAGAGAACCCTTTGGGGGTTCTTGGGGGTAAAAGCCCCTGGGGAATAATGTATACAGTATGAGGCCATTTCTTTAAAAAACACCAAACGGTATTCTGCATTTTCTAGAGAAGTATATATGCTTCCATTTCCAACTGTTCATTGACTTTTTAAAAATATTGGCCATTTTTACATCGGCCTTTTAATTGTGTAACCTTGCTAACCTCACGTTATAGTTCTAGGGGGTTTTGGTAGACTTTTTTGGAAGTTTCTATATAGACAATAATGTTATCCGCTAATGGAGACAGTTTTAGTTCTTCCTTTCCAATCTGTATCTCGTTTTATTTCTTTTTCTCGTCTTATTGCACTAGCTAGGATTGCCAATACGATGGTGAATAGGAAGGGTAAAAGGCAGATGCTCTTGCCTTGTTTCTGATCTTAAGAGTCTCATCACTGGCTGTGTTTTTGGCTGTTTTATGAGAGAGAGAGAGAGAGAGAGAGAGAGAGACAGAGACAGACAGAGAAAGAGAGAGAGGAATTTTTTCCCACTAATTTGATAACCTAGTTTCCTCTTAAGAAAGAAAGCATTAGGGACCAGGAGGTAGGGTGGTGGGTACAGTGGAAGAGACTTTAGTTTTATATGTAATGTTTTAATCTTTTAAGAAGAAAATGTATGTGTATATCCCTGATGAGATTGGAAAGTAAAAGTAATTTTGGTTAAAAAAATAGAGGCATGACAGGAAGGGGAGAAAGGGATTGATAAAGAAGAGGATGAGGCCAGGCACAATGACTCATCTCTGTAATCCCAGCACTTTGGGAGGTGGGTGGATCAGTTGAGGCCAGGAGTTCGAGACCAGCCTGGACAAAATGGTGAAACCCCATCTTTACCAAAAAAAATTAGCCAGACATGGTGGCATGCACCTGTAGTCTCAGCTACTCTGGAGCCTGAGGTGGAAGGACCACTTGAGCCCAGGAGGTGGAGGCTGCAGTGAGCTGTGATTTCGCCACTGCACTCCAGCTTGGGTGACAGACTGAAACTGTCTCAAAAAAAAAAGTTGGGGGGACGAAGAGGAAACTCACAGACATAAATGCCTTCCATCTATCTGTCCACCCCCTTCCCCACCCAATCACACACATCCTCAACCTTCTTCTGTGCTGACTTCCACAGAAGACCCTAACATCAAGGCTCACAGTCTAGTGGGGGAGAAAGGTGCCCAAACCAAGGCATGTCTGGCTGTTCCCTGGGGGAGCTCTTGGGAGATGATGGGAGTCCCAGGGGGAAAGAAGCAGCAGAAGCTTCATCAAATGGGACACACAGTGCCTTGTTCTTGAAAGATGGGTTTGGGAAGGGAAGGAAAAGAGGTCACTGTAGCCGTTGGCGAGGAGGAGCCTGTAAGACATCCACAGGGACCCCTCACAGCGGGCAGATGAATGTGCAAAGGCCAAGAGACTGAAGAGCTGGCATGTGGGAGGTGGGTGGAGGGCCCTGCTGAGCACCTTGGCTGGCACAGAGGAAGCAGGGGTGGCAACACTGAAGCCAAAGGCTCCCTCCCCAGCTCTTCTGATGATGGAAGGAGAGAGGGGGAAGAAGGGAGACAGATCAAGATGAGTATTTCTCTACAAGTTAGAGAGAAGTGGGCACACTCCCCAGCTAAGAGCAGCCAGGAGAGAAGGGAGAACAGCCATTGCCAGGGCAACCATACTGGCCATGAGGATGGAGAGGACCAAAGGGGAAGAGGGGGAAGAGAGGCTGGAGGAAGAATCAGCAAGAAATTAGAGTTAAAACGGAGATGGATAGCTCTGCCCCCTCCAAGATGGGACACCGAGGAATTTGGTCCTGTCTTGGCAAGTCTGTGGTGTTGCCAGGCATCTGAGTGTCTTTGGGGAAGGGACAGTGGCCCCATCTGCATCAAGGGCATCTCTGCAGCCCTGAGCAGGGACAGCATGGTGCAGGCACTCATCAGGGAAGAATGTGGGCCAAAGCAGGAGGATTCAGCCCTGGTGGAGGGTTGGATGGAGGAAGGAGGTATGAAAAACTGATAAGTAAGACAGATGTGGCTAGGTGCAGCGGCTCACACCTGTAATCCCAGCACTTTGGGAGGCCAAGGTGGGAGGACTGCTCGAGCTCAAGAGTTAAAGACCAGCCTGGGCAACATGGAGAAACCACATCTCTACCCAAAATACAAAAATTAGCCGGGCACAGTGGTGTGTGCCTGTAGTCCCAGCTCTATGGGAGGCTGAGGTGGGGGGACTGCTTGGACTGGGAAGGCAGAGGTTGCAGTAAGCCATGATTATGCCACTGCGCTCCAGCTTGGGTGACACAGCCAGACCCTGTCTTAAAAAAAGAACGAGATATATCACTCCCCCAAACACAGTGTGAAGACAAAAGTGACAAAGTCTTGGGAAGTCTCCATCACCCATCAACCCTGAAGGTCAGTGACAACTGTTCTGTCTCCCCTCTGGACTCTGAGCTCCTGCCTTTGAGGCCTGTGTCCTCAGCAGAGACCCAGTGTGTGTGTGTGTGTGTGTGTGTGTGTGTGTGTGTGTGTGTGTGTGTGTACTCAGTGCAAGTCTATTAATGGATGGGTGAGTGATGAGTGGATAGACAGATGGATGGATAGACGCAGTGGTCCAGGCTTAAATTTTCCAGGCCTGTGCTGAGATAGGGGCTGATAAGATGGTGGCGATTGGTGGCGGGGTGCTGAGCAGCTTTTGGGGAAAGATTCTCCAGGAAGAACAGATGGGCTGTGGGCGGCAGGAGAATAAGGACTGATAGATGACTTGGGGCCCCCGGCTGTGGACCCAGGCAGGCAATGACAGCGCTAATGAGAACAGGGAGAGAAACACATTAGGGGTGCGGAAAGGATGTGATGAGTTTGTCATCCACTGAGTTTGTGATACCAAAGACAGCTGAGGATCGGATTTGAGTGTCCAACTTGAGAGCACAAGGGCAGCCTGGCCTGCAGCAGGGCCGTCAGCTCCAAGGGCAGGGTGACCTGGTGCAAAGGAGAAGGGTGGGCTCAGGACATGCACTGGGTCCCAAGGTATGAAGGCAGGTGGAAGAAGAGGAGGAGAAGGAGACAAAGGCAGGGATGGCAGACAGCGTGCACTCTCACATTCACACACGTACACAATGGAGCAGCCCAGGTCCTGATGTGAAGCAGGTGTTTAATCAACCTCTTGCGGATGAATCAACAAATAGATAGAAAAGGTGTAAATGACAGTGACCCAGAGACCAGTAACCACCCATCCCAAGCCACAGGGGGAAAGAAGTGAGAGACTGACAGATGTATAGACACACACACACACACACACACACACACACACACACACACAGTCACAGCATGAATGGCTTGCAGACTCAGAGCAAAAATCCAACAAGGCTTCTCTGTAGAGAGAAAGAGAATATAGCTTTGAAAGGAGACAAAGACCCAGGCATTGAGGGAAGGGAAATGAGACCCTCAGACACACAGCAGGGACATGGATATAGGCATCCTGTACACACAAACTTAACTCTTACTGACTGGCAGAGAATCTTTTAGATGGATGGATGAATGGAAGAGTGGATGAATGAATGGGTGGATGCATGAGTGGATAGGTGGATGGATGCATGGATGGGTGGATGGGTGAGTGGATGAGTGAGTGTGTGGGTGGATGGATAGATGGATGAATGAAAGTGAATGAATGGATGGGTGGACGGATGAGTGGGTGAATAGATGGACAGATGGATAATTGGAGGAGTACATGAGTGGATAGGTGAATGGATGAGTGGATGGGTGGATGGGTGAGTGGATGAGTGAGTGGGTGGGTGGATGGATAGATGGATAAATGGATGGATGGATGGATGGATGGATGGATGGATGGATGGATGGATTAGTGGGTGAATAGATGGATAAATGGAGGAGTGAATGCATGGATGGATGGATGGATGGATGAGTGAATGGGTGGATGGGTGAGTGGATGAGTGTGGGTGGGTGGATGGATGGATAGATCAATAGAAGTGAATGAACGGATGGATGAGTGGATGGGTGGGTGGAAAGGTGGGTGAGGGGGTGGTGGGGAGGAGGATGGGTGGATGGATAGATTGGGTGTGTGGATGGCAGATGTAATAATACAGAGATGAGAACAAAACCTGCTAAGTGTCCAGAATCTGAGCAATTCACAGATGTGTCCACACACACATATCACACATCTACACTGTCTAGCATAGCATCCACCACAACATGGAATAACTGAATAAAGTAATAAATTAACAAATGAATGAATGAATGAGGCAAACCGGAAGTTATATCAAAGCCCAGTATGTGAGAGAGAAACAGAAATGTGACCCACAGTGAGACAGACAGGCACAGACATGGATGTGCACACACATACACACACACACAGGGTGATGCACTCACAAAGGGAAGGCCAAATCTGTGCGGGCTCAGAGGGAGAACCCTGAATCCAAAAGACAAGGAGAAAGGGAGCTCAGAGAGCGGGGCAGGAGGCAGAGAGGTGAGTGGCGGGCGCAGCGGTGACAGCTGTTAAGGAACCAACTTGAAAGGACCTGAGCCATGCCTGTGACCCACAAGAATCTGCAGAGTGCCTACTGTGTGCCAGACACTGCTGAACCACCACACTACAGCAGAGAGCAGAACAGACCCAGGCCCTGCCGTCCCGGAACTGACCGTCCAATACAGAAGACAGAAAGAAAGGAGGAGTAAGTTAATGAGACCATTTCAGGTCATAGTAAGAGCAAAGAAGAGGCTAAAGCGGGCTGGTGACACTGAGCCTGGGGGATGGTCAAGAAAGGCCTCCCCGACGAGGCGGCATCTGAGCCTAGCACTGAGTGACAAGAGAGGACGTAGCCTTGTGGATTCCTGGGAAGAGAATCTTCCAGTCTGAGGGAACTGCAGGCTGAGCCCTAAGACAGCTCTGTGTGTCTGGGGGAGGGCAACAGGCCAGCAGGGCTGGAACCAAGCAAGTGGAAGGGAGGCAATGCAGGACATGAAGCCAGAGATGGCATCGGGGTCACACCAGGTCGGATTTTATAGAATATGACAAAAAACTTGGATTTTATGAGCAAGAGGTGGCGTGATCCAATTTACAAGATCCCTCTGGTTCTAGATGAAGAATGAGTTGGAAACAGGAGTAAAAGCAGGGAGTCCACAGAGGAGGCTGGGCTGGTGTCCCAGAGGAGTGACGGGGGCTTGAGTTAGCATGGGGCAGCTGGGCTGAAAAACATGCAACGGTTGTGGGTGCTTTGGGAGTTCAGTCAGTGGGACTTACCAGCGGATTCAACACGGGTATGAGTGATGAAAGAACAGAGACTCCAGAACGACTTCTGGGGTCTTAGAGTAGTGCAGTTACTGATGTGGGGAAGACTGGGGAAGGAGCAGGTTTGTGGGAAGATGGAATGAGTTCAGCTTTGGGCATAGTGAGTCTGAGATGCCTCCTGGACATCCAAGTCGAGATGTGGAATGGGCAGTGGAGTCCAGTTCAGCAAGAGCTGGAGTTAGGGAGGCGTCAGCGAAGAGATGGTGCTTCAACCCAGTAAGCTGGCGGAGACCAGGAGAGGGTGTGAGTACAGAAGAGAAGGGAGCCATTTAGAGGTTAGGGACGCAGCAGGACCCAGCAACAGAGTCTGAGAAGGAAAAGTACGAGAGTGTCGTATCATGAAGGCCAAGACGAGTGAATGTTTTGAGAGTGAAGGAGTGATCAACCCCATCAGGCACTGCTGATGGGACAAAGAGGATGAGGGCTGAGGAGTGGCCGCTGGATAGGACAAGAGGGAGGTCACTGGTGATCTTGCCAAGAGCAAGGCCAGCAGCACAGTGGGGACGGAAGACTAATTAGAGGAGCCGAAGAAAGAGTGGTTGGGGGCTGACTTCCAAGGTCTTGTTGTGATCAAAGACGCGCTGGAGCAAAAAGGTGGAATGAGAGCGGATGACTGCTGGGGGGTGGGACGGCTGAAAGTCGAGATTTCAGAGTTGGCACTGTCATTGTGGGCGAGGCTACAGACGTGCTCAGAGCTGAGGCTAGGCAAAGGACAGTATTGTGGGCATCTAGGAGGTCCAGACCACGGTGCTGGCTACACCATCCATGTTGGTGTTGAGGTCATCAAGAATGGCCACAGAATTCAGAATAGAGAAGACAGAGAACCAGGAAGCAAACTCAGTGATTGAGGGGGCACAAGAAGGGCTTGGCAAATGACCACCCCCATGAGAAGTGCTCATAGAAGTAAACAAGGCCGAACTAAGGGTGACACAGGATGGCCTCCATGGTAGGGCGCATGGAGGTCTTCTTTGCCAACACAAGGACACCAGAGAGAGAAGGAGCATGTGTAGGGGACGACACTGGGTCCACAAGGGCCAGGTGGAGCAGCAGCCTGAGGGATCTCGGAGTAGAAGCCTCCAGGAAATGGCTCATCACAGGCTCAGAATAAAGGTTAAGCAAGAGATAGAAATTCTGGAATCATCAGTATTTGTGTGGTTATTGAAACAGTGAGCAGGAGAGAGGGAAAGGAGTCATGAGGAGGGCTGGGGATGCAGCCCTGAGGCTGAGGGAGGTGGCCCTTGTTTCAGGGGTGTGTGTGTGTGCATGTGTGTGTGTGTGAGGAGAGAGGCCCTTGTTTTAGACAGGCCTGTGTATGTGATACAGAACCTCACTCTGTCACCCAGGCAGGAGTACAATGGCATGATCTTAGCTCATTGCAACCTCCACCTCCCAGCTCAAGCTATTCTCCCACCTCAGCTGCCCGAGGAACCAGGATTACAGGCGCCCACCACCACACCAGCTATTGTTTTAGACTTCTGAGTGGTAGCTGTGCCAGGTCCTGAAGTGAGGGGGCAGCCAGGCAGGGGCCCGGCTTGGAGGATTGAAGTCGGGGGCTCATTTGGAGCAGGTGAGGTTTGAGTGGCCACAGGCAGACACCTGGAGATGGTCGCAGGGCAGCTGGACGTCCACACCTGGGGTTCAGGCCAGAGCTAAGAGTCATCAACATAAGTGTGCCTGGGTTTTCAAGTCATAGGACTGGGTGAATCAGGATTCCCAAGGAAGTGAGGAGAGAAACAGAGACAGAGAAAGAGGAGATAACCAGGCATTGAGCCAGGGACCCACCAACATTTTAGCAACTTCTAGAAGGGGTTCTCCAGGGGCCGGCCGTCAGAGGACATGAGAGATGCGGAGGGGCATCCCAGAAAGTGCTGAGAGGCTGCTGAGAGTTGGAGGAAGAGAAAAGCTAATGCTTAAAATGCCCATGAAATTTGGCAGCATGGGGGCCACCCACGATCTTGACCAGGGCAGAGACGTCAGGAGAAAGGGCTGATGAGAGTGGGTGGAGGAATTGGGGCTAGTCGTGGGGGCTGGAGAGGGCAACTCTTTCCCAGAGCTCTTCTAAGAAGAAAGAAAAGGAAGGGAATGGAGCTGTAGCTGGAAGAGAGATGGAGTCACGGGAGGGATCTTCTAAGACTGGAGAGGCTTGCAGGCTGGCTCAGGAGACCTGGGACATTTCCAGAGGGCAGCCATCATTCAAAAATTGTTAAAAAAAAAAAAAAATCCTGCCCAGAGACAAGGAGTGTGGGGGGACGGGGAATCTGAGAGGAATATAAGGAAGAGAAAATGGCACACCCATAGAGCCAGCCACTCATTCATTCATTCAGAAAATCTTCAGTAACAGCTCCCGTTTAATCTTTAATAACAGCACGGATTTCGAGCCTGGCCCTCCGTAACAGCTTTTCAGCATTTGCCTAATCCTCGAGATACCACACGAGGAACATTCGTCACTAACTGCGTTTATGGACACGGGAGCTTAGGAAGGTAACAGGTGTTTGAGTAAGAAGTGGAGGGTGAGAGCGGAGGTGGCGGGCCAGGGAGGGGGCCCTGGAGGACGAGCGGCAGGAAGTGGGGACAGATGGGGGGTGGGTGACGGGCACTGGAGGAGTCAGAGATGACTCCCGGCTCCTGGCTGCAGCCCCGGCGGGTGGTGACGCCCAACACTAATGAGAACAGTAGAAAAACGTGATTGGGGACTGCAGTGACAGGTGGTGGGCTTGAGGCATCAGTGGAGGGGCTGGCAGGTGCCGGCCTTGTCCCTTCATCCACGTGAGCTACAGGGAGCAAGTCCGGGGGTCAGCACAGTGCGCAGGGGATGAGGTGCCCAGGGAGAAGGTACAGAAGGTGGACAGGGGACAGGGAGCCCACGGCAGGACAGAAACTGCAGAAAAGAGAGACTCCAAGCCTTTTACACCGAGAGAGAAACGCTTGACACATACCACCTGACACCACCTTTCGGGGGGTTCTGGAGCCAGAAAGCCTGGGTTCCATTCCTGCTTTCACTACTTATTTGCTGAGTGACCTGGGACAAGTGTTTTCACCTCTCTGAGCCTTGGTTTCACTGCCTGTAAATGGAAATCATGGTATCTATACTTGTAAGGAGCAAATGAAAAGACCATGGAAGGTGCTTGGGGCAGTTTCGGGCATGTGGTGGGCACTGGGTAAGGAGTTGTGGTTGCTGCCGTTCTGTTCTGTCTTGTTTTGTCCTTGAGTGCCCACCGCCTTGAGAAAGGCAGACGGACACAAAGAGAGCCATGACGTGACTGAGACTTGTTATGAGAGAGGCCAGGAGGGAGCCACATCCTAAAAAGGCAGCAGGAAAGGCTTTGGAAGGAAGGGCCATTTGAGCAGGGTCTCGGAGGGTGCATAGAAGTTAGCCAGGTGAAGGAAGAAAGTTTGTTTCTTCTTCCAGCTGCTCCCTGGGGTCCCCCCGAGTGCCTCGTGTGCACTTAGCCCTGTGCTGGGCAGGCGAGGGAAATCTCCAGAGATTTCCAGGCCTGCCCTCTGCCACTCGTAACCTAGGGGTGAGGCAGGCACAGAGAGATAGATAATCACAAGAGAAGGTGGGGACAGCAGCAGCAATGGGGTGGTGTCCAGGGGTCATCCAAGTTAGGATGCCCACTTGCGGGGGTGACAGAAAGGGGCGCGTGTAAGGAGGGAGCTGGTGGAGGGAAGGAGGGTGCATCCCAGGCCGAGGGGACAGCCATAGCAAAGTGTCAGAGCTTGGGAGGGCACTCGTGTCCCCAGTGCTCCTGATCAGCCTTCCCTCCCCCGTCCTCACCGCCTGCAGGCCTCCACAATCTCTCTCCCAGGCTTATCCCCTCAGCATCTATGAAACAGCTGGGAGGCGCCACACCTGCGTGGAGCAACCTCTCTCCTCCTTCCCCACTGCCGCCCTGGCCCGTCACAGCCTCTGCACCTTCCTTCTTCACTGGCTGCCAGAGAGCACATTACAAATTCTGCCACTGCGACAGATCACCCCTTGCTCTATAACCTTCACTAGCTCCCTACGGCCCATGCAGTAAAGCCCAGAAATCCGTGTCTGCTAAAACTTGCCCCCAGGGGCAACAGCAGCTTTCCTGACATTGGCTCAGGTTCTTCCCACCGCCAAGACCTCCCCTTGGCACTCCCCCACCCCCTAGTCCCCAGTGGGCACACTCCCCCCTCAGCTCCCCTCCCTCCCTGGCCCCTCGTCTCCCACCTCACCCCTTCCTCTGCATCCTTCTGGACTCTCACTGTCTCTCTGGGCATCTCTCTGTCTCTCCCTGGATCTCTCTGCATTTCTGCCTCTCTTTGTCTTTCTACATCTCTCTGTGTCTCTGTCTCTCTGCATCTCTCCCTGTCTCTCTGTCTCTCTACATCTCTCTCTGTCTCTCTCCAGGTCACTGTTACCCTCTGGGTTTCTGCATCTCTTCCTCTGTTTCCCTCTGTGTCTCTTCATCTCTCTCCCTCCCTCTCTGTGTCTCTCTCTCTCTCTGTGCATCTCTGTCACCCTCTCCATTTCTCTCTCCCTCCCTCTCTCTCCTCCCCTCTCTCTGCCTCTCTCTCTCCCTCCCTTACTGCCTCTCCCTCTCTCCCTCTCTGTCCCTCTCTGTCTCCCTCTCCATTTCTCTGTCTTTGTGTCTCTCCCACTCTGTCTCCCTCCCACTCCTCTGTTCTCCTGGAGTCTCTGGGTTCCATTCATCTCATGCTCCGCAGCTGGTGGCCCGCACATCAGTGCAGACCCTAAAGGCCCCCGCAGGGCAGGCTGTGTGCCAAGTCCCAGTCTTTGTGTTGGACTCTGGGTCTACCCATGGAGGGTCTTCCTCCCGGCCCGCAAACCCGCAACTGTTGTCTGCTATTTCTCAGTACCTGTCTCTAGAGTTGAATTCCGTTTTCTTCCAATCCGTGGGTCAGTGCTGCTGTGCAGTGGTGCCCACAGGCCTGTGTGTGTTCACACATCTGTCCCTCTGTCCACCTGCCTGGCTCAGGCCTGCTCTCCAAGCCTCTCTGAGTCACTCATTCAAATGCCCGCCAGGGAACCCTCCTGTGTGCCGGGAGAGAGGGGCTAGGGGTGCCATGGCCAGTGATAAGAATGACCCTAGTGCCGGAGAAGACGATCCTGGCACTAGCCATGCGCACAGCCTGTGGAAGAGGCGCTAGTGGCAGCTCCATGTCAGAGAGGAGGAAACAGACGCTCAAGGGCGAGGCTGAGAGCAGTGACGCGGAGGGAGACTCAGACCCACCTGCTCCAAATCCACCCTCCACGCCCCTCTCTGATGTCCTCCTGCCCTGTACTGGGCTGGAGGGCTTGGGGAGAAACTGAGGCAGAGACGGGGCAGAGCTGGTTCAGTCAGTTTAGGCTGGGAGCCTCATGAGAGTGCGGGATTCTTATGGGTCACCCCTTTCCTCTGCTCACCATTCCCACCCCAGCCCCACTCGAGGGCCTCTCAGCCACGCTGTGGAGTCCACCACGGGCTAGTGGAGGGGCCCCAGGCAGAGTCCAGGCCTGCACCGGCAAAGCCCAGGCCAGGGCAAGGGGGCGGGGAGGAGACGGGACTTCAGAGAGATGTTTGGGAATGGCAGGAAGCAGGACACCCTGGCTCAGGCGGCAGAAGCCAGGGGTCAAGCAGGGGTCCCACAGGGTGCTGACAACAGGTCATTGGTGTTCCCACAGCCACGGCCCACTTCCCAGCCCCAACGAGGGCACAGCAGGGGGAAGCTCCCCTGTGGCCGGTCCCCTGGTCCCCTGCCCCCTCATCTCCTAGGCCACACGAGGAAAGCTCCCAGAAACAGTCCTGTTTGCTGCTTCCGCTCGCTGCTGGGAGCTGCAGCCTCCCCCTCCCCCGCCCCCTCCACTCCTTGAGGCTCGGTGCCATCCTTTAGGAACTCAAAGACAAAGGAATGGGGACAGGAAAAGGGCTCGGGGGCCACAGGCAGACACCTAGCACAGTCATCCGGGCACCCCAAAGCGGGCAGAAGAGGATGGAGAGGGAGGAGGGGAATGCAGGGTCTTTTTCTGTCTCTCTCTTCCCTCCACAGGTTCTTTTTTCTAGCTTTACACACACACACAGGCACTCGTGCCCACACGAAGGGAGACACGCAGGAGACCCTCAAACACACAGACCATTCAGACAAAGACATTCTGATGGGCTGACAAAGACACACAGGGGTGCCCCAAGTGGGGGCCCCCAAATGCTTTTGAAGGAATGAATGAGAGTAGAGAGTGGGACCGAATCTGCAGAGCTCGAGAAACAGCCCAGAGACTCGAGGCACAGATGATGAAAGGCCCCCCAAAATGTCGGCAGCAGCTCCCCTCCCCGGGAGGCAGGAGCACGAGGGGTTTTTGTTTGTCTTCCTCTGCACATTCTTTTTTGGTATTTTCCACCTTTTCTATAGGGAACACACATGACATCTGCAACCAAAGGAAAACAATAAATGTCATTTCTGAAAGAAAGGAAATGTTCCCGGAGGGGAACAAAGGCTGGCGTGGCTGCAGGGGGCGGGGTGGGGGGGAGTGCGTGCAGCCTGGCTCACAACCACACACCCACACACACACCACACACACACAAACCACACACACGTCATACACACCACACACGTACACACACACCCCAGGCACACACACCCTGCACATGCACACACACCCACATACCGCACACACACTACATGCACACACCACACATTGCCCACACACCACACACACCCACACACAAATCCCCACACACACCATATGCACACCATACACACACCACACAAACCCCCCACACACACACCACACATCGCACACACACACCACACAAACCACACACACACTGCACACACACCACACGCACACACCACACACACCCACACACAAATCACACACACACACCGCACATACCACACACACCACACACCCACACACCACACTCACACACACACCGTACACACAAACCACACACACACACATACACCCACACACAAACCACACATACACACACCACACACCGCACGGACACATACACCACAGACACCCACACCACACACACTCCTCAGCACCCACACTAACACAAACACACCACATACAACCCCTCAGTGCCCACACAAACACAGCATACACACACCACACACACACCCCTCAGTGCCCACACAAACACACCCCTCAGTGCCCACACACCCTCAGTGCCCACACAAACACACCACACACAAACCAGACACACACCCTCAGTGCCCCCACACACACACCCCTCAGTGCCCACACTCTCACACACACCACACACCACACACACCCTCAGCACCCACACTCACATACCACACACATACCGCTCAGTGCCCACACTCCTACACACAACACACACACCCCTCAGTGCCCACACACACACACACCACAGCACCCACATTCACACACACCACGCACACTCCCTCAGCACCCACACACACACACCACACACCACACACACACTGCACACACCTTTAGCACCCACACTCATACCACACACACCACACATACACCCCTCAGCACCCACACTCACACACACACACCACGCACACATACCCTCAGTGCCCACACTCACATACACACCACATACACATATTCAGAGCCCATTCTTTAGGCTCACAGCATGAGCAGCGAGAGCGAAATTCCAGAAATCTCCAGGAAAAAGCGTGGAGAAGACGAGGAAGGAGAGGCAGCCAGGAAGGCTGGAGATGGAAGGACAGGCAGACACACTCACACGCCCCAGCACGGCCATGCCTCAGGGGGACACCAGTGACAGGCACCAGCACCCTATGGTTCCTGCGGTTGCAGTTGCAATGTGCATGGGTGTTTTTTATGACAAAGGTAGTAAAGCTTTCTGTGCTCATGGCAGATAATTGAGAAAGAAACGATGCTCCCTTTTTGAATGAGCGAAGGAACTTATGAATGGGAGTGACCCAGGGGGACAAAGGGAGAGCAAACTATGAGGAAACCGCAAAGAGGAAGCGAGGGAGGCAAAAGTGAGTGAAGGGACACACGGACACACACGCACACACAGAGGATGCGGTGAAGGGCAAGATGGCAGTTCACAAAGGTGCAAAGAAAGGGAGGTGGCAGAAAGCCAAGCAGACACACAGGCGGGAGGCATCCAGGGAGCCAGACGTGTGGACACCCCGCCCCCCACATGCACCCCAGGAGCGCCCGCAGAGTGGGGGGAAATCCAAGGAACCTTGAGAGACAGTAGGAGGCACACACACACACACACACACACACACACGGTGCAGCCGGTGTCTGCAGAACGGGGTTTGTGAATGAATGAAAGTGGATGTGGGTGGGAAGCTCCCCTCACCTGTCCCGTGAGGGCAGAACGGAGACAGAGAAAGGCGCCCGGAAACAGAGGGGCTCAGAGACAGACCAGAGAGACGGTGAGAGCTGGAGCAAGGTTGAGGCCCTGAGAGGAACAGAGAAAGGCTGGACAGAGCCAGGAGGGAGGCGGCGAGGAAAGAGAGGGCGCAGCAGGTGCTTGGGCACGGGGCGGGGCTACAGACCACCTAGGGGGCTGCTCCTCAGCCTACACCCCCGGCCCTCCACTGAAGAACCGGACTTCGATTGTTTTCTCCGTATTTTCTAAACATCCTGTCATGAAGATGGAGGGCTACCTTTGGAATCAGGAAAAAACAACACGTGCCTGGGAAGAAGAAAGGAGAAACAAAACTGGTGTGGAAAAAGTGAATGGAGATGAAGTTACAGAGAACGACTGTGGGGAGGCCATCAGACACACACGCACACATACACACGTTCAGACACATATGCACACACAGCACACAATGTGCACACATGCACACACATGCTCGCACACACACAGCACACAATATGCACACATGCAGACACATGGACACAGCACACTATGCACACATGCACACATATATGCAGACATGAACACACACGCACACATGCATACATGCACACATACATGAAGACATGCACATGGATACGCACGCACACATACATGCATGCACATGTGCACATGCACGCGCACACACATATACACACAATATGTGCACGTGCACATATATACACACATGCAAACACACTTGCATGCACATGCATACACACATACATACACACATACACATCCACAGGTGTTTGCACACAGAGGAGGAGGAGCAGGAAGGCTGTGGGCAAGGAACAAGGAGGGACCGGCAGGGGGGTAGGCCTCCAAGCCCCAAACCTCAAACAGGCTGGCACCCCCTGAGAAGGAGACTGGGGTGCATCTGGGGCAACCTGCTGCTGTGTGCAGGCTTCTGGGGTTAGGCTGGGGCTGCAGCCGGTTCCCCTTGAACCTACCTTGATCTCAGGGCAAGTCTGGGCTGACCTGGAGGCAGGGCAGGGAAAGGGTCTCCCAGAGCCCAGGAGCACAAAGCAGGGCCCTGGCGGAGGAAGAGGAGTTTGCCAGCGTCGGGAGAGGGCCCAGGGGAGGGGGGGGCTCACTCGACAGGCCGAGGACAAAGGCTGAGCACAAGGACAAAGGCTTGGAGGAGCGTAAGGGCCTGGTGGAAGACTCAGAGACAGACAGAGACAGAGGACAGAGGGGAGAGGAGGCAGGCCTTGGCAGGGCCTGGGTGTGAGCCCCTGGAGAACTTGGGATGGCCTTGCCCTGGGTTTCTGACCCTGATGATGGGAGCAGAAGCAGTGGCTGCAGAGGAAGCTAGCAGCGTCCTTCCAGGGAGAGTCAGGGTGGCCATAGAGAGGGAGCGGAGATCGGGAGCTGTTGGGAGTGTGGAGGGGGCATTCAGGAGTCCTCACGATGGTTTGTGGGTGGGGTAGGGGCAGGCCAGCCCTGGCCTGGGCAAGTGGGGTGAGGATGGGAATCTCCAGCTCTGGGACCTGGGACCAGGTGGGGTTAGCTCCACGGTTCCCGGGGGACATGGAGGATGTGGGGATCCCTCAGGATGGAGCCCCAGGAGCAAGGAGACAACAGCTCAGGGCACCAGTAAAAGGATAAGACCCCAGGATGGAGACCCCCTAGGGCCCCCAGCAGGGTAGGGGTAGGCAGAGGGAGGGGAAAGAGACATTCACAGACACACACAGGCACACAGAGACACACACAGAGACCCACATAGCCACACACATACACACTCAGAGACAGACACACACACAGACATACATAGACACACAGAGACACACAGACATACTCCGAGACATAGAGACACACAGACACAGACACACAGATACACAGAGACACACACTCAGAGAAACACAGATACACACTCAAAGACACACACAGGCACATGGACATACAGTCACAGACATGCACTCACGGACACACAGAGGCACACTCACAGACGCACATAGACACCACAAAAACAGATATACACTCAGAGAAACAGACACCAGAGACACACTCAGGAACACATACAGACACAGGCACACTCCCAGACACACACAGAGATACACACTCAGCGAGACACAAACACAGACACACACAGATAGTCACAGAGATACTCAGAGACACACAGAAATACATACACACACAGAGATAACACATTTAGAGACACACACACACTCACAGACACACACAGATGCACAGGAGGCCAGAGGAGGGGGGAGAAGACAGATCCAGAGAGAGGAGGAGGAGGAGGGAGGGAGGGAAACACGTGGCATGAGCAGAGTCAGACATGGCACATCTGGAAAAACTGAGAAGGGAGGAGAGGCCAAGAAACGGAGAGAGAGACAGAGAGAGGGAGAGAAGAACAGGAGCAAGGAGAGAGAGGCTGAGAGACAGAGAGAGACAGAGAGAGGCTGAGAGAGATGGAGAGACACAGAGAGAGATTGAGAGATGGAGAGACAGAGAGAGACTGAGAGATGGAGAGACAGAGAGAGACACAGAGAGAGATTGAGATGGAGAGACAGAGAGAGACCGAGAGATGGAGAAACAGAGAGAGAGACTGAGAGATGGAGAGACATGGAGAGACAGAGAGAGACTGAGAGACAGAGAGACACAGAGAGACTGAGAGATGGAGAGACACAGAGAGAGACTGAGAGACAGAGACTGAGAGAGACTGAGAGATGGAGACACAGAGAGAGACTGAGAGACGGAGAGACACAGAGAGACGGAAAGACAGACACAGAGAGAGAGAGGCTGAGAGACGGAGAGAGAGCTGTAGAAGAGCAGGAGGCAGTGAGTAGCCAAGCACTGGGAGGCCGCCCGCCACCTCCTTTCCCTCCCTCCCAACCTCTGTCTCTCTGATAGCCTGGGCAGATTTCAGTAACGCCTTAGAGACAGACCAGGCTGCAGGCAGAGGAAGAACCAGAGAAACACACACACACGTGCAGGCACATGCACACACACACATGCAGACACCCACACGTGCCTGGTCAGCACACAGGAGCCACTCGAGGGTACTGACTGGAGGAGTGAACGCCATCACTCACGGAATGAGCACAAAAGCAAGACCCCGCAGAGAGGGAGCCAGGCGGAGGTTCTGGTGGGGTGTGTGTGCGTGCCTCACATGCTCAAAGAATGTCAAAGAATGACAATGATCTCTGGGGCTAAAGCCAAGAGAAAGCAAGGAGCTCGGTGTGGTGAGACAGACGGACAGACAGACAGACAGAGAGAGGGTGCCTGCACAGGACAAAGCATTTCATGCTCAACAGGCAATGAAGCACCTAACTCTCCGGGGGTGGGGGGAGGCGTGACAGACAAACGGACAGACACACACACACAGCGGGAGGAAACTGGGCCCGGGACACTCAGAAGAGGAGCGGGAAGACAGAGAGGGAGATAAGGAGGGGCCGAGGGGCCGAGGGGCCAAGGGGGAAGCCATTCCTGGGCACAAGGAACCGGAGCTGAGTGACTCACGGCCTGGCCTGACCGACAGACGGATACCATCAGCACACAGTGGGGCAGGAGCACTCCTGGAAGCCCCTTCCCTAAGGAAGCCAAGGTGGGGGTGGGGAGACACTCACTCTGCTTGGGGGTGGGAGGGGCGGGGAGGGGAAGCAGGGAACAGTCCCCCAATCTGCAGGAAAGGTGACTTGGAACCAGATGCCCAAGCACTGGGGCGGTCAGAAAGGGACACCTCACCCAGAGAAACGACGGCTGCAAGGGCTGGGAGGGGTGAGACTGTGTAGGGGCGGGGTGGTATCTGAGAGGACTGGCCATCTGGGTGGCTGGTGGCTGCTGTGGGGTGACAGAGAAGGGGTGAGGCTTGAGAGGCAATGGCAGTTGAGGCGTGCAAGGGTTTGACGCCCAGGCTAAGGGTGGACTGCGCCCGCGGGATGGAGGGAGCCCAGGGAGGGGTGGAAGCAGCCGGAGACACAGGTGTTTAGATGGGTTTGAGGGTCAGCCACAGGCTGCACGTGGGGAGGGCGGAGCTGGGTGTGGGCTTCCCGGGGACTGGGTGATGAGGGACGGGATCTCTGCTGCGACCTGGCCAGACGGAGCTCCAAAATGAGATTGTTCGTTCCATCGAGCCCCTTCCGCGTGCCAGGCGCTGTTCTAGGAGCTGGAAACACAGCACCGGACGAGACAGGCACGCGCCTGCCTCATGGGGCTGACAGCATAATGGCAGAGACGATGGCATGAAAGAATGAAGAAAAGCCCCAAATCAGCGTGTCGGAGAATGGCAGGGAGAGGGCAGTGTTATGAAGACAAGCCGCAGCCTAGGGGGAAGAGTGGCAGAGACGCGTTCAGACACTGCGGCCGGGAGGGGCCTCTGGGGAGGGCAGTCCAGACGGCAGAACGGCCTGTGCGCTGTGCGTGGAAGGCACAGCAAGGGCAGGGCCACCGCAGCACAGGGAGCAGCGGGTCTCGTGCGCTGAGGAGGAAGGAGGGCGCCGGCTAGAGCCAAACGGCCTTCCCTGAAGGGCGGGCGAAGGCCTTGGAGCCACTTCCGAAATATGAGGCTTCTGGAGGCAAGCGGGGCTCTGGTGAGGACGGGGAGGAAAAGGAGAGCCTGGGCGCCCTGCCAACCCTGCCCGCCCCGCCCCGCAGGAGTCTGTGGGTGCTGGGCTCAGGTACAGCTCTAAAGTTCCATACAAACTTGCTCAACGGCAGGAAGGCCACTAGAGGGGCGAGCGGGGGAGCTCCATGGCACAGACTCAGGCCTGACGCACACAGGAAAGAGAAGAAAGCTCCAGAAAGGCTCAGAGGCAGAGAGGGAGGGGCTGGAGAGCTCCGAGACCCCCCACGGCGCCAGGGGCTCCCGGCTGACGCACACACCAGGCCCACGCGGAGAGAGGGTCTCAGCTGCGCTCCGTGACGCAGGCCAGGCGCTGCGCACCAGGCAAGACAATGACGAGCAGACCCCAACAAAGCCCCCAAGAGGGGACGCGGGTAAGGGGAGCGGGAGACGGGCAGAGAGGGGAGTCGTGATGCCTCCAGAGCCCGCAGAGAGGGAAGGAAGGACACATGGATGGGATCAGCCAGACCCCCACAGGCAAGAAGTTCCCCCAGCTCAGACCGGCACGCTCACCTCTGCTCGCGGGCAGGACTGGCGGCAGCCCCACACACTGGGACTGACACACAGCCAGCCCCCACAGACCGTGGCCACGCTGCGGACCTCCCGCCACACGGCAAAACTGGCCAGCCAGAAACCCACTCCGGGACACACAGACCGCCCCCCCCCCCCACACACACACACACCCTACCTCATGGACACGAAGACAGAGGGACAGGCAGACCAGATACGCAGCGCTGACACTCAGAGACAGACAGACAGGGACAGGCATGCCGGCCCCTCCCTCAGACAGGCCAAAAGACCCCACTGCTGTGGAAAGAGGTGGGTGGGACACCAGGAGGCAGGTGGAAGGAGAGGACTCACTAGAAGAGAGAAGTCCCAGCTTCGGAGGAGCGTGTGAGCCCACAGCCCGCAGCCCAGCAGCCTCCGCTGGGGTCTCCCCACCAGGCCAGGGACAGGGGCGCAGGTCTGCCCCCGTGGGTGCTGGGTCAGGGAGCATCTACCACGGGCACCACCAAATGTGTCTGCTCTGAGGCAAGTGCAGGCCAGAGCGCTGCCTCGGCTATGGCACTGCAACAGGTGACAGGTGACAGAGACTCCAAGGAGGGGACTGGAGCGCAGCCCAGGAGGGGACAAGAGACTCAAGGCAAGGTGCTGGGGCTGAGAGGAAGGAACAGGTCAAGACCCATTGGGGCACCACGTGGATGGGCCATGGGCAAGGAGGGGAAGGCGACTGGCCCAGAGTCTGAGCTGGCTGCTGCCAGGCAGTGGGCACATGATCAGGATGCCCCAGGCTTTGGAGAAAGAGGGGTGGCTGAGCCTGTCATGAGGTGCACATGGAGTATCCGGAAGGGTGTGTGCAGGGAGACCTGGAGCTCAGGGGATGGAGTGGGGTGGTCCCTACAAAGGGGGAGCTCAGGTCCGGAGTGGGGACAGCCACCAGGCATGCTGGGAAGGGAGAAGAGGGTGAGGAACAACAGCACATTAGAAGGTCAAGACTTGGAGGAGTCCTCCAGAAGCAGGGCAGGCTCAGGGAACCAACATGTCTACAGTCAGATGCCAGAGAAGATGAGGACAAGGTTCTGTCTGCAGGGAGGCAGGCGAGGTGGTGAGAGCCACGTGGGGGTGGGGGGGTCTGGCATAAAACGCAGCTGGAGTGAGTGAGAAGGTGGTGCGGACAGGAAGATAGCTCAGGATGGTGAGGGGAGGGACAGGGTGGGGCTGGAAGCAGGCTGGGGGTTGCCCTGCAGCGGGAAAGATGGACCACGATGGGTGGACAGGTCCGGGCTCAGCTCAGAGATCATGGCTAGAGACCCCGATGTCAACAGCTTATGTGTGGAGCAAAAGGAGTTGGCAGAAGGGAATGGGGGGATGCCAGGGGCAGGAGGAGGAGGAGGCGGCCAGAGCTGGCTTGGAGGCATACAGGCCGGCACATGCCCAGGGTGAGAGCCCACCCCTCAGAGACAGTGAGGGG
Source organism: Saimiri boliviensis (assembly GCF_048565385.1). Classification (NCBI taxonomy): domain Eukaryota; kingdom Metazoa; phylum Chordata; class Mammalia; order Primates; family Cebidae; genus Saimiri; species Saimiri boliviensis. Next base: position 101,546,591 of record NC_133457.1, on the reverse strand, counting down.
AGGAAGGAGGGGTGGGAGAGCCAGAGAGAGAGACAGGCTGGCTCCCCTGGAACAATCTCGATGGAGCCCCCAGGAGTGGGAGGGAAAGGAAGGGAGGCAGAGGTGGGGGAACGAGAGCGGGGGTGGGGGGAGGTGGTGGGCAATCAGGGAGACGCGCACACACACACACACACACACACACACACACACACTCCTACAGGGATGAACAGAATAGAAGCAGAATTCAATAACAACTTGGAGAGGGAGCAGAGCGGGAGAGAGCAGGCAGGGAGAGTGGCGGGGGAGGGAGGGAGGCACACTCAATCCGGTCCTAAGGAGGTGTTCAATCACCACTGTTGGAGTGCAGGAACAAAGACTGGGGCTCCCAGAAGGAAGCAACCGCTGAGAAAGTTGCAAGATAGACAGACAAAATGTCACGCATGCACACTGTGAGAAACACCCTCAAAACAGCCTTGAGGGGCAGGTGGGAGGGAGACTGCCTGAGGCTGGGACGGTCTGTTTCTTGCTCCGGTTTGGTGAAGCCACAGGTGCAGACACGAGAAATTCATCAAGGCTTTTCAGTGGTGCATCTTGCAATATGTAAGTTACAATTTTTTTAAATGAGAGCAAGAGGATAAAAGGTGGAAGGAAAAATGAATGCGTCAGTCAGGGAGACAGGAACAGACACACACACACACAGGTACCAATGATGCCCAGGTGAGAACAAAACCCGATCAAGTCAGAGGAAAGAGTAAATAAAAAGGGAACATGACCAGGAGAAAAAGATCAACTCCTAGACCCTCACGTGGAAAAGGAGAGGCCCCTGGGAAACCTGAATTGGGGGGTAGGGGATTTACGAGGCAGGAAGGAAATCGCCTTGAGCTTTCCTTTCCTTGAGCTTGTCTCTGGGGGTGGTGGGGACAGAGCAGAGTGGCCAGAGGAATGGCCCGGCAGGGGTAACCTGCTGGAGGTAGAGTGAGGTGGCACCAGGCCCCCCGACAAGGGAAGGTGCCAAGCAAGATGCCAAGCCCGGAAGGGGCCTTGAAGGGTTTGGGGCCGGTTGGTGGGTGAGGAGCCCAGGAGGCAGCTTTGTTCTCAGGTCCTGGTCCAGAACCCACAAAGAGGGAGGGAGGGAGATGGAGGGGAGAAGGCGGTGGGCACTGAAATGGCCCTACAGGAGGATGCAGGTGGGGTGGGTGAAAGCCTGAAGGCCCAGGAAACGGGTGGGGAGGTAGAAAAGGGCCCACAAATAACTCTGGGACAGACAGACAGATGGGTAGTTGGATGGATGGACAGAGCACCCTCTCTCATCTGCAAAGTGAAAACAAAGCCTCAGAGATGATGCACAAAGAGACAAGGGGAGGTTTAGGGGAAGTGGAGAGGGATAGGGGTCCGAGCAGGTGAGCAAGGGTCAAGATGGAGCCACAGAGAGCAAAGGGGAGAGGAGCTCTCCCCCCCACACACACACACGTGTGTGTATGCACAGCTCATAGGAGCTGTTCTGTATGTGTGGACCAAAGGAAAATATAAAGGAAATTACCCCAGGGTAAGAGCAGGGGATTAGGTACACTGGCAGAGATGACGCCCTGACAGCTTGTCACACACTGGTTCAAGCACACAGACCTCGCTCTATGAATCCACACACACACAGCCGGGGCAGATTTCAGAGTGCCTTAGAGACTGGCGAGAACAGGTGGGGAGGAGGGAGAAGTGGAGACACACACACATACACACACAGCCCAGCACACGGGAGAGGAAGAGGTGTTCATTGAACGTAAGGACAAGTGCATGCACACACATGAACACACATGCACATTCACTCACACACATGCATGCACACAAAAACACATGCACATGCATGCACATATGATCACGCATTCTCACATGCACATGCACACTGAACATGCATGCATTTTCACACGCCCCATGTATGCACACATGAACACATGCACATTCTCACACATGCACATGCACGCACACACATGAACAGACATGCACACGAACACACACGTGCATGCACACACATGAACACATTCTCACACACGCCCATGCATGCACACACGAACACACATGCACGTTTGCACACAGGTGCACATGCATGCACACAAACACACATGCACATTCTCACACACATGCACATATGCATACACACATGAACACATGCACATTCTCATGCGTATATGCATGAACACACATGCACATTCACACACACGTGCATGCATACACACATGAACAGACATGCACATTCTCTCACACAGAGACATACAGGAGCAGCTGCTCCGAGACAAGGGTTTTAGGAAGAGCCATCAAAGAAAAGAAACCCCCGCCAATGGCAGCAACCCCCTGGAGCAAAGGGAGGCAGCTGCTGCCCAGGCAGGAATCCCACAGGCCTGCAGCCATGGGGGCTTCAGGGGAGGCAGGAGCATAGGGAACAATGAGGAGCCAGACCTGTTAGCCATACAGACGCATGTGCATGCCTATGAGTGTGTGTTGGGGGTAAGTAAATGAATGAAAGGTGGAATGGCCAAACTTTGTTGGAAAGAGAGCAAGAACACACACTCATACACACACACAGCCTCAGCACACACACACTCATACACACATGCACATTCACACTCGCACACTCACGCACATACACACACATACACACACTCCATTCATACGCACACACTCACACCTATACACGGCTGTGCTGAGGTCCCCTCATACACACACAATCTCAGCACACACTCATACACATACACATCCATACACATACACACATACACATACACTCACACACTCATGTACACACATACACACTCACACACACAAATGCAGGAAGCCCAAAGAAAAAGAAAAAATGCTAGTAAAGCCCCAGAGAGGAGAGGGAAGGAGGCGGAAGGCAGATGCAGGAGAGAGGGGCCGGCTGTGCACCTCTCGCCCTCTTTTGGTGTCTGTCTGTCTATATGTCTCCCTGGCCCTCTTCCTCTCTCTCTCTCTCTCTCTCTCTCTCACACACACACACACACACACAAACACATACCCCTGCTGGGCAGGAGCAGCTGCTGCACTGTTTCAGGAAGAGCTGAGGGGGTAAAAGAAAACAAATCCCCACCTACAGCAGTGACCCCAACGCTGGAGCAAAGGGAGGCGGGCAGGCAAAGGGTCAGGAGCAGGAAGCATGGCCCACTCTGGAAAGCCCACAGCCTGCAGATCTGGGAGGGCAGGAGGCCTGGGGAAAGATGGGGAACCAAGACACCTGCTCCCTGGCAGACACGCCGATACAAAGACACAGGGTGACATGTTAGGGGAATGAAATGAATGCATGAATGAGGGGACCCTGGAGAAAGGGACAAAGCTGATATGGTGAAAGAGATTAATACAAGCCAGGCGCAGTGGCTCCTGCCTGTGATCCCAGCACTTTAGGAGGCTGAGGTGGGCGGATCTCTTGAGCCCAGGAGTTCAAGACCAGCCTGGGCAACAAGGTAAGACCCCGTTTCTGTAAAAACAAAATACAAAAAAATAGCCAGGCCGTGGTTGTACACACCTGTAGTCCCAGCTACTCAGGATGCTGAGGTGAAAGGATCACTTGAGCCCAGGAGGTCAAGGCTGCAGTGAGCCGTGATTTTGCCACTGCATTCCAGCCTGGGAGACAAAGCAATACCCTGCCTCAAAACAAAGAAAAACACAGATGAACACAGAGATGGAGAGGGAGGATGCGGCACGCACACACACGCACACACACACTCATCATCTTGCTTTGATGCACTCACACAAGGGCAAACTGCAGGTGAAAATGAAGAAAGACACAGAGAGGGTAGACAGCGCGGACCATACACAGCCTGCCCAGCCTCACCCAGGCCTGGCAAGAGGAGGCGCTCCGCGAATCTACAGCCCATGCATCATACTTCTGTCACCCCAAGAAAAATGAACTTTTAACTCCATGTTTCAGTAAATCCTATTAACATATTCGTGTTGATACCAATGCTATTGTAACACATAATTCTTTTCTTTTCTAAGGAAAGGACAAAGGTACCTAGCCCCACAAAAGTCCAAATGGGACTCCAGTTGGATGCCCAGCCTGCGACAAGGCCAAGGCCAGGATAGATCTCACTGCAGGGAGTATCAGAGACAAGGGAACGCAGAAAAGGGGGCTATCAGGAGGGCTTCCCAGAAAAGGTGGGATTTGCAGGCTGAAGAAAGGAAAGCTGTCGGGCAGGGGCACCGTGAGCAATGCCTACGTGGTGGGGATCAGGGTGCCCCAGGTCAGTCAGAACCAGACCAGAATGGCAGGGGAGTGAGAAGCAGGGTTCTGAGCAGGGCCAGAGTGGGAAGAGAGCATGAAAGCCCACAGCGGAGCGTGAGTAAGAGACGGCCGCACCACCCAGGGCAGGTGGTCTTTCGCCAGAGGTCCCCCTGCAGAGAGGGTGGGAGTGGACGGGTGAGTGGAGTTTTCAAATGTTGCAGGTAAGATGTCCAGGGGATGGTTGCCAGGGAAACTGTCCAGAAGGCAAGCGTTGAGGCTGAGGCTGGACCAGGATGGGGAGTGAGAAGAACCCCCCCAGAAGCCAAGTCTAGGAGCCTCTGGGACAGGGGAAGTGAGAGATTCATGCACAGACACACATGTACACAGGTGCCCACATTGACATGGTGGCAAGAACAGGAGGGAGGGAGAAAGGGAGGTAGACCCATGGGCATGGAGATCTGGACACGTGGACACACACACACATGCACACACACACTCTGGGGGTGGAACAATCAAAGAAAGACATGAGCATTTAATGAGACCACAGCAAGAGGCAGGCAGGAAGCAGAGGCTGACGCACAGACCGACAGATGGACACAGCCCCAGGATCCCAGGAGACACGCTCCAAGAGCTGGGTGGGAAGAGCCCCAGAAAGGGGAGGGATGCGGGCAGTGAGACTCGGGATGGACCTCACAGATGATGGGCAGATGGACAAAAAGCTGCTCTCCCTGCCGCTCCCTCCCCGCCCCCAACTCCAGCCCCTCTGTCTCCATCCCCTTTTCCTGTCTGTCCTGTCTGTATCTCTGAATCTCTGTCAGTCTCTTTTTCTCCCTATGAACCACAGCGTTTTAGAGCCCCCGAGAGAAAAATGGCAAAGGAAGACAGAGATGACAGAAAATGCAGACAAGAGACTTTGTGCATGTGTGTGGGGGTGTGTGTGTGTGTGTATGCGCCTGTGTATGTGCATGTCTGTGCATGCGTGCACCCAGCATGAAGTCTGGTCTGGAGAATGTAAGTAGGGAGGGAGGAAGAGCGGGGACAAGAGAAGCAGAGGATGAACAAAGAGACTTTTGAAGCTCATGGGACAAAGCCTGGGAGGCAACAGGAGCAGGGACACGCATATGTCGCACACCCCTACACACACCACACACACACCGTGCATACACCCTGGAGACATGCCCCAGCCTCCAGGAGGCAGGGATGGAGCAGGGGCTGTGAAATACACTTGGTTGGTTTGTGTTTTCCTGTATCTTTCCTTCTTTGCCAGAAAGAATATATATTTTTTCTTTTTTTTTTTTTTCGTCATGGGGAAACATTTTCTTTTTCTCAAAAAAGAAAAAGTGCATGCAGAATTAAGAGTAAAACCAACAGAAACCAGAAAGGGAAGGCCAGCGGGATGGAGCCCTGGGGTCTCACATCCCCTGGAGAGAGCTGGACACTGCACAGGGCTGAAGCAGAGCGCATGGCGTCTCTCGCCCCTGCGCCCCATCTCTGTGTGTCTCTGTCTCCCTTACACACCAAGTCCAGCAAAAGCCAGCTGGACACAGGCCCAGAATGAGGAAGTCCCAACCAGAGAAGAAGCCAGAGACAGGAGGGGGAGAGACAGAGCGACCTTCCTGCCTGAGCAGACATTACCCATGTGGCCTGGCCTGGACTCACCAGAGAAAACCTCACCCAGTCCCTCAAGCACGTGTTCTAGCAGGTGGGCTGACAACCTCTGCAGATTCCAAGGCGGCAGGAAGAGCTCCTGGGGCCAGTCTGTGGCCTCGGAGATGTGCTTTTCAGGACGAATAGGAGCTTGCCATGTTGCAGAGAGGGAAGAAAGGCCATTCCCAGTGGTAGAAACAGCCTGGGCAAAGGTATGGAGGGGTGGGAGGGCCTCGGAAGAGTCAGATGTGGCGAGGTGGATGGGGAGAAAAATCTGAGAAGCAGAAAGGGAGGGTAAGGACTAGAGAAACACAGGCAGCATCCAGGCAGAGGAAAAGAGGCAGAAATTAGCAACAGTGAGACAGACACATAGAGAAAGAAAAGGAAAATCTGCTGGGCACAATGGCTTACACCTGTAATCCCAACACTTTGGGATGCCGAAGGGGGCAGATCACTTGAGCCTAGGAGTTTAATACCAGTCTGGGCAACATAGCAAGACCCCATCTCTGCAAAAAATAAAAATAAAAAATTTAGCCGGGAAATAGGGGCACATACCTGTGGTCCCAGCTACTCACGAGGCTGAGGCAGGAGAATCGCTTGAGTCCAGGAGGTGGAGGTTGCAGTGAGCCGAAATCGCGCCACTGCACTCCAGGCTGGGGTTCAGAGCGAGACTCCGTCTCACAAAAAGGAAGGAGCAAAGGGAGGGAAAAGGGAAAGAGAAAAATAAAAAGGAAAGAAGGCAGGATATGGGATTTTTAAAACCTACATATTAGGTATAACGTATACTCCTCGCGTGACAAGTGTACTACAAAATTCACCGCTATGTAATTTACCCATGTAACTAAAAACCACTTGTAACCCCAAAAGCTACGGAAACTTTTTAAAATTAAAAACTAAGAAAGAAACAGGAAATTGATGTAAGCCAGAGAGGCCTGGAGAGGCACCGATAGACCAGAGAGAGGAACAGAGAGAAAAGGCTCAGATGGACAAGTTAAGAGGAGACAGGCCGAGCAGCGGCGGGTCCCGCCAGTCCCAGCACGAACGAGGGGTTGGGGCTGGACCCTGCCGCCGCGCTGCACATGCGCACTCCGGACTGCCGCGGCTGCGCGGGCGAGCGCTTTGTCCCCGGCGTGCTCGCACGTGGCCCTGCGCCCCCGGGCACACGTGGGTCCCGCCGGGAGTGGCCAGCGCCGGGGGTTTGAGCCCCAGCTCTCCCGGGTCCATACAGACACACATGCTGCCCCCACCCACATGCACGAGAACCCAGCTGCACACCTCGGTGCCCACACCCCAGGAGCCCACAGGCTCATGACCCCCCTGGATCTGTGTTCACACAGTACATACACATTCTGCACACACAGCCAGAGCAAGCAGATCCGCTCACCTCATCCCCAGTTAATGCCCAAGCACACACATCTGGGACGCATCCCCTAGACCCCAGGCTCACAGACCACCTAGACAGGTGCTCACACACAAACATCCAAACACATGTCTGTGATGAGCCCACGCACATACCCCCGTGAACACAAAGGCACACGCATCCAGGTTCACTCCCGCCAGCAGAGAACACCTGCCACAACCTCACACCCCCCACATCTCTACTCCCGAGACACATTCACACCTGCACACACACCCCTTGCAATTTCCAGATGCCACCCTGACCCGGACACCGTGATGTGTTTGGCTTGTGAAAATGACACTGAACAGAAAAATGTCCAGATTTAGAAATTTGTTTTTAATTAAGCAATGCTCTGGCCAGAGGTGACTCCGGTGCAGAGGTGAGTGATCTGGTATGTATTTGTGTAAAATAATGTGTTCGTATAGACGGTTGCAAATCAACCTTCAAGGTTTCGTGCTTTGGTGGTGGGGAAGGAGGGAGGAGGGGAAGGGTCTTTGGATTTTTCTTCAGCGTTTTCAGGACTTTTGTGGATCGATCCAGCACCCCTGCCCTGCACTCCTAGGAAACACACAAACAGCAGACACAGTGGTATGTTCGTGGTGTATTTGTGATCTACTCTACGCAGGCCTGACAGCCCCGCCCACTCCCCAATGTTAACTGCTACCACCCACCCCCGGCATTTGAGTCCTGAGCAATCGGCCTTGTCCTTCTCCCAGGTGCGCACTCCCAAAACACAGGTGCAGATGTGCACAAACAGCCACATTCTGCCGCAGCTGCCTCCAATCTGATCATGTCACTCCACCTAAGCCGGAAGCCCTCCAGCTACTAGTGCTGCCCAAAGGCCCCTCAAGGGGCAGTTTGTTCTCACATCCCACCCCCTCTTGCTCTCCAGCACACAGTAGATGCTCAATAAACTGTTGATCAAACTCTGAGGTCTGTTTGTGTTTAATCAGACAATATGCAAAGTATTTACAACCAATTCTGGGTCCCCCCACCCCCCCAAGCCTAGGCCTTGGAATTTGGGGCCCCCCAGGCCTGGCCCAGAGCCAGGGGTCCCCCAGGCCTCTGCATAGTCATCTGAAATCTACAAAACACTGTTAAAAAAAAAAAAAAAAAAAAAAGGACAGTATTAAGACACCTTATACAAAGGGCCTTGGGCAGTTGGAGAGGGATTTGAGAGCTCGCTGGGGTGAGTGAGCCCAGATTTGACTGGAATGGACGGGAGAAGACTTGGGTAATAAACATGTATGAAAGGAAAAGTTGAAATTTCATAGGCAGGCACTGCTTGGCCTCCTTCCCCACTGGCAGGGCCTGGCTGGCTCAAGAACCCCTGGCAGTGGGAACATTATTGCTATGATGGGGGGGGCCATGGCAAAATGTACAATGTCTGGGGGATGGAGCAGTGGGGCATTTTTACACGTTAAATACGGACGTACATGGAGACACGCACACATGCACACACATACACACACACAGGAACCCTTGGCAAGATGCCACACACTGTCAACTGCCCCTTTACAGATGGGCATACTGAGGCCCAGTGAGAATCCACCACACACCCTAAGGCTGAACAGAGCCAGAGCCCCATTACCTGATGTCCTGGGCCTGGGCTCACCATGGATGTCCCGCCACAGGGTCTGCACTGGAGCTGAGCAGTTGCAGAGACCGTGGCCACGTGTGGGGCAGACACCGCAGCTCGGAGAGAAAGCAGGGGCCACCCAAGGTCACACAGCCAGTCCTGGTGCATGGCAGTGGGTAATACATCCTCTCTCACCCCTGCCACGCACACCTCTCCCTACTCATGGGTTAAAGGGTGCCAACTTGGGGAGAAGAACAGGGCCAGGAGTTGAAATGCCACAGGACAAAGTGGGGGAAGGAGGCAAGGACCAGGGCCTCCAAAACTCTTGGCTCTTCTATTTCTGCTTGATTTCAGAGCCCAGGGGCTCACTCCCTTTTGTGGCCAGCTGGCTCTGAAGCTTAAAAATCACCCACAAGCTGATTGAAGCCTCTCTCTCCATGCCTGTACCTTTCACCCTGACTCCCAACTCAGCCCCACATCTGCCTCCGAGCTGTTCCCCAACAGCCCGGCCCAGCAGGCAGCGGCAGTGCGATTCTGCCGTCTCGAACACATCCTCAGACCCCTTGTCCCCTGGGCTGTCCCAGTCTTTCCATGATGCCTCCCACGAACTGTTGGTTCCTGAGGAAGACAGAGCGAGCACCGGTTCCAAGCCGCCTCCACTCTGAACTGCTCTGTGGCCTCGGACACGTCACATCCCCTCTCTCGACTGTCTCCCCATCAGTGAAATGGGGGCAAGGAGGTGATGACCTCAAAAGGTGCCTCAGGTCTAAGGAGGGCAGGGTTTGAGGGGTACTCATCCTACTGCCCAGCCTGGGAGCAGCGGCAGAGGATCCGTCTCGGCTGCCTCCGCCTACAGGTGTTTCCAGAATGGATGGCAAGGGGCAGGGTGGTGAGCACGCGGGGCCAGGGGCCCATCACTCCTCTTTGGAAAGGCTCTTTGGCCAGCTCTCGAGACAGATCGGGGGTGGCACGGAAGTGGGAACGGAGTTCAGTAAGTGGAGTAGGCTGAGGCTGGAAAAGGCCACCCTCAGCCCCGGCCCCAGCCCTTCTCCCGGTTCCTCCTCCAGAGACCCACAGAGCTCCAGGAAGGAGTGCGGGGAGGGGCGTGTGGCTAGAACGGGAGCGAACAGAGTCACTGTGCTGGTCTCACACGCCCGCCGCCCTCTCAGGCCACCCGAGGTCCGGAAGCCCCTTCCACGCTGCCAATGAGAGAGGGGCCTCGAGCCTGGCAATTCAGCCCCACAGAGAGAGGACCAACAGCAGGCAGGCAGAGCGGGGCAAGCCCCAAGACAGGGGCCACCCAGCCCAGGATCCAAGCCGAGAAGCCAGTCTGGGCCCGCCTGCGCCTAGAGGTTCTCTCCAGGCTGGTACTGGGGCTCGGTGGACGTGAAGTAGTCTTCCAGGAAGGCCTGCAGGTACTCGAAAGTGGGCCGCTCCTCGGGCTCCTTCCGCCAGCACTGGCACATGAGGTCGTGCAGGGACTCAGGACACTCGGGCGGGCAGGGCATCCGGTAGCCCCGCTCCACCTGGTCCAGCACCTCTCGGTTCACCATCCCTGTGGGCAGAGTGAGGCATGGGAAGCCTGGCTCCAGTGAGGAGAGTGGGGTGCGGGAAGCTGATGGGGAGGACAGCGAGGGCTTCCTGCCTAGGGCAGGTTGGGTACAACCACGGGTAGGTCCCGTCCCCGAAGCTGAGAGCATGGACCATCAAGAGGGCCTAAGATCAGGTGCTCAACTTCTTTGTTGTATGGATGGGGAGACAAGCCCAGCAGGAGTCAGGTCTTACCCAAGGCCACCAGGGCAGGGGCTCAGGGACTAGAGACAGGCCGGGAGGATCTTCTTACCAGGGTAGGGCACCCGCCCCTTTGTGGTGAGCTCCGTCAGCAGGATCCCGAAGGACCACACGTCCGACTTGATGGTGAACCGGCCATAGAGGGCAGCTTCCGGAGCCGTCCACTTGATGGGGAATTTGGCACCTGCAGGAATGAGAACAGTCAGGGCAGCTCCGACCTCCTGTGTGACTGCTCCACCAGGTGAGTCATTCATGAGGAATGACAGATAAGGAAACTGAGGCTTGGGAGAGGACGTGACCTGCCCCAGGCTGCACGCACCGTGCCACACAGCCCCTGCCCACCTTGCCGGGCTGTGTACTCATTGTCTTCGATGAGCCGAGCCAGCCCGAAGTCGGCCACTTTGCACACCAAGTTCTCTCCCACGAGGATGTTGGCTGCACGAAGGTCCCGATGGACGTAGTTCATCCGCTCCACATACGCCATGCCGGAGGCGATCTGCAGGCGGAACCACGGGAGCTCAGCTCAGGTGCCACCCATGCCCTCCCAGGGCCACAGGGCACCCCAGGGCTGGAGAGCCAACCACTCCTCCCCCACCATCCCACACTTCTTCAGGCAAGTGAGGTCAGTTCACGGTAAATGCTGTTGGCATCCAAAGCAGGAGCAGTGCTCCGCAGGAGGAGGGAGCACAGTGGCAGAGGGCAGAGGGCAGAGGGCAAAGGGGAGGCCCGAGATCAGATGCAGCCAGGAAAGTGAGGTGACCATGCAAAGAGGCCCCAGCGGACCCAGACACAGATAAGTGCCATGCCCTGCCTGCTGCCCAAGTCTCCTCTCTGAGCCTCAGTTTTCTCATCCATCCAATGGGAATAACAGCCAATCCTCGTCACTCCTGATGGTGATGAGGATTCAGTGAAAAATGCCTGTTGAGCACTGCCTAAAGTCAGCATGAATACATGTCTGCTAAGCGACTAAATGACCTTTATAGAGATGACAACTGAGTATATCAGTTGTACTGATGTACAGGAGACCTGGGGCCTCAGTTGTCATCTCTATAAAGGTGACCCCTGATATTAGTCAGTGACCCCTGATGCCCAGGTAAGGGCTTTCTGCTGCCCAGAACCACCGCTCAGGGTGCCTGTAGGTGGACCTGGTAAATACGTGTGGCAAGATCAATGAGTGTGGGAGTAATCAAGGCAGGCTTCTTGGAGGAGGGGTACTCAAGAGGCCAGAACTGGCTGCACCAGATGGGTCTGGGTGCTTGAGGACCAAGGGTGTGGGGAGAAGGGAGGGGCTGACTCACCTGAGCAGCCATGTCCACCAGCTGAGGCAGCCGCAGGTACTTGCCCGTTTCCCCCTTGAGAAAGTCCAGCAAACTCCCTGGGCAGAGAAAGACCCAGCTCCAGTTCCTGCCCTGTCCCTCTGCCAGGATGCAGTGATTCCCAAACCTGTCCCCACAGGTGGCTAGCCTTGCTATAACCAGCACACAGATTTTATGTAAACTCATCTCTGAATAAAGTCTCACTCCGTGCTTGTCACTCAAAAGGTAAGCAGGATGGGAAACGACCACATGTGCACCTCCAGGTGAACAGGTAAACTGTGCTAACGCGGACAATGGCGTCCTGCTCAGCGACAACAGGAACTAACTGCTGGGAGATGCCACAGGGACGTATCTCAGGCTGGGCACGGTGGTTCCTGCCTGCAATCCCAGCACTTTGGGAGACCGAGGCATGAAGATCACTTAAGCCCAGGAGTTTGAGACCAGCCTGAGCTATATAGTAAGACTCTGTCTCTACAAAAAATACAAACCAAAAAAAAAATTAGCTGGGTGTGGTAGGGTGCATCTATAGTCCCAGCTACTGGAGAGGCTGAAATGGGAGGATCAATTGAGCCTGGGAGGTCAAGGCTGCAGTGAGCTATGATCACGCCACTGCACTCCAGCCTGGGCAACAGAGCGAGTCCTTGTATCAAAAAACTTTAAAACATTTAAAACTTTAAAAGTTAAAAAAAAAAAAAAAAAAAAAAAAGGATGTATCCCAGATGTAAAATATTTCATGCATGAAATTCTTGAATAAACAAAACAAATTGATAATGACAAAGTATATCAGTGGGCGCTTGGGTTTGGGGCTAGAGGGTACTGTCTGCAAAGGTCCCAAAGAACTTTCTGGGTGATGGGGCTGTTGCCTATCCCCATTATGGTGAGAAGTACACAGTAAATCCGCTTGTTACAATCCATTGAACTGAATACTTAAAAAGGGTATATTTTACCATATATAAACCATACCTTCAAAAAGTAGAATTTTAAAAAATAACTAATGGGTTTAAAAATTACTGTGGCTCACCCCCGTAATCCCAGCACTTCGGGAGGTCAAGGTGGGAGGATTGCTTGAGCCCAAGAGTTCGAGATCAGCCTGGGCAACATAGGGTCCCATCTCTACAAAAAATAAAAAATTAGCTGGCCCTGGTGACACACACCTGTGGTCCCAGCTACTTGGGGGCTGAGGTAAGAGGACTGCTTGAGCCTAAAAGGTTGAGGCTGAAGTGAGCTATAACAGCACCACTGCACTCCAGCCGGAGTAACAGAGCAAGATCTGTCTCAAAAATAATAATAAATAAATTTAAATTAAAATTAAGTCAAAATCAAGCCAGAGACTTGACCTAGATGTGGCTGAGCTTGGAGGGCTGGGGGAGATCTCTTTCAGCCCCAGAACACCAAACAGCTTTATGAAACCAGTAAACTGGGGGAGTTAAGATGTGCTGTGGGAAATCATTTTTAAAACTGAAAGAAGAAAGGTGACCTTAGGTTTAACCTTCCACTGACGTGAGAATCTGGTGCTACTGCATTCCACCTTTGAAGATGCGCATTCTAGATGTGAGGGGAAACGAGTTGCAACCCCTCAGCCCTATCTGGAGTGTCCTGCCCCCTGCCCTGGCCGCCCAGGTCTTACCCTTGCTCATGTACTCCGTGACAATGTAGATGGGCTCCTCCGAAACCACAGCATACAGCTGCACCAGCTTTTCATGCCTCAGTTTCTTCATGACCTGGGCCTCCTGCAGGAAGGCCTCCGGAGACATGGTGCCTGGCTTCAGGGTTTTGATGGCCACCCTGGTGGTGCCATTCCAGGTTCCTGTTGGGGAGGGATGCAGGCTGCCTCAGTGGAACACGCCACCCCACTCCTACCACACAGAATCCAGAATCTGCTCACCTGGGTGCCCATTGTCAGCTGTGGCCTCCACAGCCATGTGACAAACCCAGTCCAAGCCTGGACCCCTTCTGATCCTCAGTCTCCCCATCTATAAAATGGGCACAAGGGCAGGATGCTCTTCACAGGGCTGTTTCTAGGATTAAATGCTCAAGAACCAGTAGCTGTTGCCAGGACTATGATTACTAAGAATGTCCAGGCCAGGTGTGGTGGCTCACACCTGTAATCCCAACACTTGGAGAGGCCAAGGTGGGTGGATCATTTGAGGTTAAGAGTTCAAGACCAGCCTGCCCAACATGGTGAAACCCCCTCTCCACTAAAAATACAAAAATTAGCCCGGCAATAGTGGTGTGTGCCTGAAATCCCAGTTACTCAGGAGGCTGAGGCAGGAGAATGGCTTGAGCCTGGGAGGCGGAGTTGCAGTGAGCTGAGATCGCACTATTACACTCCAGCCTGGGCAACACAGTGAGACTCTGTCTCAAAAAAAAAAAAAAAAAAAAGAATGTCCTAAAAAGCAGCATATTAGCCTGACACATAGGGGACAAGTTCCAACCCAACCACTGTCACTCCTGGGTGGTCACGTTCTCGCGGGACAGGACTTTGAAGGAGCCTCCTGTGTGAGCAAATGCAATGTGCACTGGTGGAGGCTGGGGTGGGGTGGAGCTGGCCCAGGGGCTGCTGAAGCCACCAGATCAGGAGGTCACCTCGGGAGCCCACCTGCCCCAAAAAATGAGACACTGTCCTAAGCAGGAGGGCTTGAGAGCTCAGGCTGGCCACAGCCTGTCTCCCACCTCTGCCTCCTGCCAGCTGAGAGACCAGGGAGAGTCAGATCCCCTCTCTAAGTCTCAGTTATCTCATCTGGAAAATGGGGATTCTGTAGCGCCTGCCCGGGAAGCTGTCTGAGGATTGAGTGAGATTTTCACCACTGGGCCAGGCCCACTGTGAGGGCTGAGTAAGTAATGTGGTCATCGTTTCGCTATGATCTGCTTTTCTAACTGTGTGGCCTGGGGGGAAGCCGCATCGTCGACCCGCATGTTTAATCCAGGTTCTTGTCCCAGTAGGGCTCGAGGTTCCTTTGATGTGTGACCTTGGGCCTGCTCCTCCCTGTCACTAGGCCCATCCGAGGGCCGGGGCTCAGGCTCGTCTCTGTGGCCCTCCTGGCTCAGGCCATCTGCGGATCTGCCTGTGGCAGTTCATGAGTCAACCTGGAGCACCCAGGGAGGAAGCGAGGCTCTTCGCAGGGACATCATCACTCACCAAGCCAGAAATGAGTTTTGTAGCCACGAGAACGCGGGCGCTGTGCATTCGCCCAGGTTTTGCTCCACCCTCACATTGTGGCTGTGCCCACACCCGGGCTTCTCACCCCCTCCCCTCTCACCAGCTCAAAGTCCACGCCTCCCCTTCCCGGACGGCCTGACCTCCAGCCTCCAGGCCTCTGTCCCGGTAGTGCCTTCCACCCAGGAGGCCTCTCTGCTTCCTCCATCAGCCCTCGGAGGGCGGAAAGTGGAGGCAGTGGGACTGAGCAGAGATGCAACTCAGATGAAACCACCTTGAAAACAGCACACCGTGATCCCCACCAGCACCACGGGCTTACAACTGCCGTCCCTCCTCCATCCGGGCCCTGCAGTCCCACTGTGTGAGCAGAAAGCAGCCGGGGAAGAGGGGCGTGGGTTCTGTCAGGGCTGTGCGGTGCTCAGGCTTTGCTGTTTCTCCAGGGTTAGACAGAAAATCGCTCACAGGCCCGGAACACGCCAGACCGAGGCTTCCCAGCACTCCCTCCCGCAAGCTGGGCTTCTCGCTCCATGGCTAACAGCTGGTGTGTGGACACGCGCTGGGTCACGGTCTCCGCAACCTCCCATGGGTCCCACTGTCACCAGCCCCGTGAACAGTCGGGAGCACTGAAGCTCTGAGTGAGGCCACCGGGGCCGGACCACCCAGCAAATCCTGGAGTCAGGTGCTGTGGTTTGCACCATCCAGGGCACAGTGCATGGGGGGGGGCACATTCCAAGTCGGTGCCAGCCACCGCCAGGGAGCTCCAGATTTATAACAGGACCCCGTTGTCCAGCAGAGGCAGCTAAAGGCAAAGAGACCAAGGGAGCCCGGAGCTGCCACGCGGGGTGGGGGGAGGATGCCTCTCCCAAGGGCAGGGGCCAGCCTTACCCATCCACACCTCTCCAAAGCAGCCCTGGCCCAGCTTGACCTCCAGCCGCAGAGACTCCCGAGGGATCTCCCAGGCATCCTTGGCCAGGCCCTGAGTCTGCGGCTTGGACGTGGGGCACACGGTGGTGAGGCGGTGGCACAGGCCGTCAGCATGTTCTGAGGAGGAGGCGGGAGGTGCAGTTAGGTGGGGCTTCCGCCCTGGGGCCTCCCTATCCCTCGGCGTGTGTTGCCCGACACGCCAGACGCAAGCAGATGGATTTCAGGGGATACACAGGGCGCCGTCAAAGCCAGGCACCCACACAGCGGCACCCCACACAGGCCCACGATGCTCTGTGAATCTGCTTTATGCATCAGTCATCCAGTCAGTCATTCAGCAGACAGTAGGGGGTGCCAGGGACCCTGCGGGGAACAAGTCCAGGGAACCTGCTACCCTCAGGAACTCACAGTCCAAGGAGGAGCCCCACTTCCCTAATCACCTCCCAGGACCACAGATACCAATGTGACTGGAGGAAAGCTGTTCTCACAACAGCAGGAGTCCTGGGAGGCTTCCTGGAGGAAGCAGCAACTGCGCTTGGATGTGCAGGAGGGTGAGGGGTTAAGTAGGGAAGAGCCCTCTAGGCAGGGGCACAGCAAAGGCTCTGAGGAAAGAAGAGCCGCAGGACCGGAGAAGAAGAGGCGGGGAGAGGGGTGGCACCGTCGGAGGCAGAAGGGCAGTCAGGATTAGACCTCGTGGGGGCCGGCGGGAGTCTTTATCCCAAGATTCCAAGACGGCCCCTGGAGGGTTCTGATCTGAGGGAATGGGATTCAGAATGAAGTACACAGTGGTGACCGAAAGGACAGAGTGGTGGATGATCGGGAGGGAGTCAGGAGACCCAGCTGAGAGGAGGAGGTGGCTGAGGGGGTGGAGCAGACGGACACCTGCACACAGAGGCCAAGTGTGCCACAGACACACGGGCCCACGGGCACCCACAGGCCCTGACACTTGGTCAGCTCCGGATGCCCAGGCGGGTGGGTCACAGCACGGCGGTGCCCACAGCTGAGCCCGCATCCGCATGCAAGCCCCACGAGCTCCCTCTGCCGCTCTCTCCTTCTTTGCACAATTAATCTGGCCACCCCCTCCTCCTCTCCCAGCAGCCGGTTCAGACCGGTCCTGGGGCTACAGAGACAAACGACACTAGCCTCTGTCCCCTCCCTTCCCGCTCTCTGGGGCTCCTCAGGGCAGCCCCCTTCCCACCAGCCAGCTGCAGCAAAAGACAGAGTGGGACAGCGCGTGGAGCCAGGAGAGAGGGGAACAGGGAGGAGGGGGCAGAGAGGAGGGGGACAGGGAGGAGGGGGGCAGAGAGGAGGGGGACAGGGAGGAGGGGGCAGAGAGGAGGGGGACAGGGAGGAGGGGGACAGGGAGGAGGGGGCAGAGAGGAGGGGACAGAGAGGAGGGGGACAGGGAGGCAGGAGCAGAGAGGAGGGGGACAGGGAGGAGGGGGACAGGGAGGAGGGGGCAGAGAGGAGGGGGACAGGGAGGAGGGGGACAGGGAGGAGGGGGCAGAGAGGAGGGGGACAGGGAGGAGGGGGCAGAGAGGAGGGGGACAGGGAGGAGGGGGACAGGGAGGAGGGGGCAGAGAGGAGGGGGACAGGGAGGAGGGGGCAGAGAGGAGGGGGACAGGGAGGAGGGGGCAGAGAGGAGGGGGACAGGGAGGAGGGGGCAGAGAGGAGGGGGACAGGGAGGAGGGGGACAGGGAGGCAGGAGCAGAGAGGAGGGGGACAGTGGGGAAAGGAGAGAAAGAGGAAAAGGAGGGAAAAGGAGGAGGGAGGAAGGGAAGGGGGAGGGAAAAGCAGGGAGGGGAGCAGGAAACCAGGCCTCTTAGGATAACAGAAGCCGGCCTTCCAGGCTCCAGGGCCCCTCCCCGGGGTCTGCAGCTGAGGCCCTGCCCGGCCCCCTCCCTCCGAGGCCGGGACGCTCACTGGAGTAGTATGCCACCAGCTGCTGCAGGCTGTTGAACTGGGTGCGGGAGGTGATGTAGAAGCCGCCGCTGTCCAGCTTGCGGATCTTGTAGTGCTTCACGTTGAGGCCCTTGGCATTGTCGAAGTCGGACACTGAGAGGCAGTAGGCACCTGCAGGCACACAGGGGAGCCGTGACCGCCACGCCCTCCCCCACAGGGCGCTCGGCGCTGCTCTGGGCACCTTTCTGTGCCTGCCTGACTCCAGAGGGAAGGGAGGCCCAGGCGGGTGAGCCCCCAGCCCTCCCTGTCTCTCAGCAGCCAGTCCCAGAGCAGCCACAGAGGCAGGGCCGAGAGACCCAAGGGATTTTCTTGACAGGAATGTCCTGCACGCCCCCTTGGCCCTGGCAAGACAAGACCTCCAGACCCCAGTGCACATCCAGCTATGGGACTTAGAGGGGTGGCCTGTCCTCTCCGGGCTCAGTTTCCCCTTCTGCACAATGTGAGTGCTCCCAGGGCGGCTGGGAAGATTCCGTGCACCCACGTATAAAAGGGCCGGGCACTCGGCAGGCACTCAGTAACTGTTTGCTGGGAGCCTGTGAGTGCCTTCCCGTGGCTATGTGGTCCTGGCCTAACTGCTTTCCCTCTCTGGGTGGGCCCACAGGGGCACTGTCCATGTCCCCCCACTTTCTGAACACAGGCCGAGGCTCGGGTGAGAGGGGGTGGTTGCAGAGGCTTTGGCCATGGTGAGCA